>NC_060122.1:184330665-184640779 GCF_021461395.2 Schistocerca americana
CATTGGTGTAGGTTTAGGGAAGTCAACATACGGATCATTGGGACGTACACTAAAACCGTTTGAGGCAAATATGGCTATAAAGTTCAGAATTTCGATTTTTTAACTAAAATATGAAACGTAATTGACCTTTCCGTACAGCACAACGCGCAGCTCACACGCTTACGAGACAGGAAACTGAGCGAGACCTGTGATCGTATCAGCACGGCTGATTAACGGAAGTGCCCGTGGCACCTATCAGACTGAGCACTGGTTATAGGTGTTTTCTCACGGTCGTTTAGGCAAATTCTGGGATGATTCTCTATTTCCATCTAAGACAACACGTTGCGCCAACATTAAAATACGATCTGAGTCAGAAAAACGTTTACACAATTCGCAGACGGGGGGTGCACACGGCTTCCCTCCTTTGGGTAAGGGAACTACTGAGCCGACAGGAACAACATCTGGCCGCAAAGTTAAATGTAAATAAGTAGTCAAAACTTGGGTACAGGTAAGTTTCTAATTGCGGGTAAACTACTACGTAAAAGAGAAGAAGACGGAATGTAAGTCTGATCCATAGCGCTCCTACCTCGGCCAGCTGCACTCCCAGTTTCAAACTCAAGCAGAAAATGCATGAGGTTTATTACACAATAAATTAGAGAAATCCAATGTTAAATTACAAGTAATGAAAATAGATAACAGCTAAAATAACGCAGTAGGAAAATCACTTGGAAAAAATGAATAGATGAGAAAGCCACCACGGGAACATATTAAAGTCTACCTAACTGTAATTAAAAAAATGTATTTTAGACGCAACCAAATATTGTTTCAATATTACGTTATATAATAATGTATGAAAACGCGTACACAAATTCTGGTTACCGAGAAGAAACTTCGCATATTAACTGTTGTTAGATAGAATTTCCTGAAACTACATGTACGTTTTTCGTGTACTCCCGAATGAAACGTGTGAAATATCCTATTTTCTTATGAAGTAGTAAACGGAAATTTAGCAGATGAAGAATCTCAGTATCGTCTTAAATTTCATACTGTTAAAAAATCAACAGAATTTAAGGTGAAGAAAAACTTCGAAACGGTCTCTACATATTCCGCAATATATCATGGAACAACTGTCGTACTGGCATCCAACAAGCTTCAGTTATTGTGGGAACCATCTTCGCATGTCCCCAGCCAGATATTTCAAGAAACACCGTTTTTGTGTAAATTGGTAACCGGTAACGCCCGACGTTTAGAACAGTCGAACATTTATTTAGTGCGAACGTTCTCATTTGACTTTTAGAAGGGTTTGGCAAGAAGCCCGGGACTGGTTCCAAAACTGGTCGAATTGTCGTTCGGCAGCAGGTGTAGGTCATTAACGAGATAAAAGGTTTGGCACATCTCACCAACGGTAATTCTGTGAGTGAATTGCGGGTGGTACAAGAGCAGACGTTCAGCCTGCTGCTGAGCTATTAATAAAAATCCCAGTACCTCTGCCGGCCGCGGTGGTCTAGCGGTTCTAGGCGCGCAGTCCGGAACCGCGCGACTGCTACGGTCGCAGGTTCGAATCCTGCCTCGGGCATGGATGTGTGTGATGTCTTTAGGTTAGTTAGGTTTAAGTAGTTCTAAGTTCTAGGGGACTGATGACCACAGATGTTTAGTCCCATAGTGCACAGAACCATTTGAACCCAATACGTCTGCCGCGTACACCTTCTCTGGCATTATAAAATGTGATTAACAGTTCAGTAATAAGGTGATTTTTCACTATTATTAAAAATATTTGTTTATTAAATTGATTATTTACCTTTCTATTTCAGCCTGCAAGCTTAATGCGTTCCGATCCTCTGTGACGTCTATGCAGCCATTCTTCGACACATATCCCTGCGATATGCGCATTACGTAAGCCGTATCATGTAATATTCCTAATAAATACAGACTCTTCTTCATCGGTTTCTTAGGCACTGCTGTCGGTAATACCGCATGTCGTATATGAACATTTTTTATCTACACTCCTGGAAATTGAAATAAGAACACCGTGAATTCATTGTCCCAGGAAGGGGAAACTTTATTGACACATTCCTGGGGTCAGATACATCACATGATCACACTGACAGAACCACAGGCACATAGACACAGGCAACAGAGCATGCACAATGTCGGCACTAGTACAGTTTATATCCACCTTTCGCAGCAATGCAGGCTGCTATTCTCCCATGGAGACGATCGTAGAGATGCTGGATGTAGTCCTGTGGAACGGCTTGCCATGCCATTTCCACCTGGGGCCTCAGTTGGACCAGCGTTCGTGCTGGACGTGCAGACCGCGTGAGACGACGCTTCATCCAGTCCCAAACATGCTCAATGGGGGACAGATCCGGAGATCTTGCTGGCCAGGGTAGTTGACTTACACCTTCTAGAGCACGTTGGGTGGCACGGGATACATGCGGACGTGCATTGTCCTGTTGGAACAGCAAGTTCCCTTGCCGGTCTATGAATGGTAGAACGATGGGTTCGATGACGGTTTGGATGTACCATGCACTATTCAGTATCCCCTCGACGATCACCAGTGGTGTACGGCCAGCGTAGGAGATCGCTCCCCACACCATGATGCCGGGTGTTGGCCCTGTGTGCCTCGGTCGTATGCAGTCCTGATTGTGGCGCTCACCTGCACGGCGCCAAACACGCATACGTCCATCATTGGCACCAAGGCAGAAGCGACTCTCATCGCTGAAGACGACACGTCTCCATTCGTCCCTCCATTCACGCCTGTCGCGACACCACTGGAGGCGGGCTGCACGATGTTGGGGCGTGAGCGGAAGACGGCCTAACGGTGTGCGGGACCGTAGCCCAGCTTCATGGAGACGGTTGCGAATGGTCCTCGCCGATACCCCAGGAGCAACAGTGTCCCTAATTTGCTGGGAAGTGGCGGTGCGGTCCCCTACGGCACTGCGTAGGATCCTACGGTCTTGGCGTGCATTTGTGCGTCGCTGCGGTCCGGTCCCAGGTCGACGGGCACGTGCACCTTCCGCCGACCACTGGCGACAACATCGATGTACTGTGGAGACCTCACGCCCCACGTGTTGAGCAATTCGGCGGTTCGTCCACCCGGCCTCCCGCATGCCCACTATATGCCCTCGCTCGAAGTCCGTCAACTGCACATACGGTTCAAGTTCACGCTGTCGCGGCATGCTACCAGTGTTAAAGACTGCGATGGAGCTCCGTATGCCACGGCAAACTGGCTGACACTGACGGCGGCGGTGCACAAATGCTGCGCAGCTAGCGCCATTCGACGGCCAACACTGCGGTTCCTGGTGTGTCCGCTGTGCCGTGCGTGTGATCATTGCTTGTACAGCCCTCTCGCAGTGTCCGGAGCAAGTATGGTGGGTCTGACACACCAGTGTCAATGTGTTCTTTTTTCCATTTCCAGGAGTGTATATACAGGGTGGTCCATTGATCGTGACCGGGCCAAATATCTCACGAAATAAGCATCAAACGAAAAAACTACACAGAACGAAACTTGTCTAGCTTGAAGGGGGAAACCAGATGACGCTATGGTTGGCCCGTTAGATGGCGCTGCCATTGGTCAAAAGGATGTCAACTGCGTTTTCTTAAATAGGAACCACAATTTTTTATTACATATACATGTAATACGTAAATAAATATGAAGGTTTCAGTTCGACCACTTTTATCGCTTTGGGGTAGATGGCGCTGTAATACTCAGAAATGTATGGCTCACAATTTTAGACAAGAGTTGCTAACAGGTAGGTTTTCTACATTAAAACACAGAAAATAGGTACGTTTGAAATTCCGCCATTTTACACCTTAAGTCACCGTTTTATCACCTGTTTTACTTGTTTCTTTTCTTCTTCCGTCTTTAAAAAAAAGTCTGTAGGCTGTAGAGCAGCGTACTAAGCTGCTGCCAGCCCGCCCCCTTCGGGGGGAATTGATAATCAATAAAGAAAAAAAAATACGTTTCAACATTTTATTTCGGTTGTTCCAATGTGATACATGAACCTTTGTGAACTTATCATTTCTTAGAACGCATGCTGTTACAGCGTGATTACCTGTAAATACAACATTAATGCAATAAATGCTCGAAATGATGTCCATCAACCTCAATGCATTTGTCAATACGTGTAACGACATACCTCTCAAAAGCGAGTAGTTCGCCTTCCGTAATGTTCCCACATGAATTGACAATGCGTTGACGCATGTAGACAGGCGTTGTCGGTGGATCACGATAGCAAATATTCTTCAACTTTCACCATGGCATGTAAATCAGCATGCATTGCACCATTCAGATTGCCTTCGATAAAATGGGGGCCAATTATCCCTCCTCCCATAATGTCGCACCATACATTAACCCGCCAAGGTCGCTGATGTTCCACTTGTCGCAGCCATCGTGGATTTTCCGTTGCCCAATAGTGCATATAATGCCGGTTTACGTTACCGCTAAATATAACCCGTGTAGAAAATCGTCCCGTAATTAATCTTGTATCCAGTGGCAGAACTGTACACGACGTTCAAAGTCGTCGCCATGCAATTCCTGGTGCATAGAAATATGGTACGGGTGCAATCGATGTTGATATAGCATTCTCAACAGCGACGTTTTTGAGATTCCCGATTCTCGCGCAATTTGTCTGCTACTGATGTGCAGAATAGCCGCGACAGCAGCTAAAGCACCTACTTGGGCGTCATCATGTGTTGCAGGTCGTGGTTGACGTTTCACAAGTGGCTGATTACTTCCTGTTCCCTTAAATAACTTAACTATCCGCGCGAACGGTCCGGACACTTGGATTATGTCGTCCAGGATACCGATCAGCATACATAGCACACACCCGTTGGGCATTTTAATCACAATAGCCATACATCAACACGATTGCGAACTTTTCCGCAAATGGTAAACGGTCCATTTTAACACGGGTAATGTATCACGAATCAAATACCGTCCGCACTGGCGGAATGTTACGTGATGCCACGTACTTCTACCTTTTTGACTATTACAGCGCCATCTATCACAAAGCGAAAGAAGTGGTCCAACTAAATCATTCATATTTCCTTACGTATTACACGTATATGTAATAAAAAGTGGGGGTTCCTATTTAAAGAAACGCAGTTGATATCCGTTTGACCTATGGCAGCGCCATCTAGCGGGCCAACCAAAGCGCCACCTGGTTTCCCCCTTCAAGCTAGTCGAGTTTCGTTCTTTGTAGTTTTTTCGTTTGATGCTTATTTCGTGAGATATTTGGCCCGGTCACTATCAATGGACCACCCTGTATACACTGACGTACAAAACAAAATGGTATAGGAATGCGTATACTAATACAAAGATATGTAAACAGGGAGAATACGCCTCTGCTGTCGGCAACGCTTATATAAGACAACAAGTGTCTGGCGCCGTTGTTAGATCGGTTACTGCTGCTTCAATGGCGGGTTATCAAAATGTGAGTCTGGGCGTGGTGTTATAGTCGGATGACGAGCGATGGGACACAGCATCTCCAAGGTAGCGATGAAGTGGGGGATTTTCCCGTACGACCATTTCACGAGAATATCAGGAGTCCGGTAAAACGTCAAATCTCGATGTGGCAGGAAAAAGATCCAGCAAGAACAGGACCAACGACAACTGAAGTGAAAAAAGTGCAAGCCTTCCGCAAATTCCAGAATGAGATTTTCATTCTGCAGCGGAGTGTGCGCTGACATGAAACTTCCCGGCAGCTTAAAACTGTGTGCCGGACCGAGACTCGAACTCGGGACCTTTGCCTTTCGCGGGCAAGTGCTCTGACAACTGAGCTACCCAATCACGACCTACGTCCCGTCCTCACAGCTTTACTTCTGCCAGCATCTCGTCTCCTATCTGGCTAAGCCATGTCTCCGCAATATCCTTTCTTTCAGGAGTGCTAGTTCTGCATGGTTCGCAGGAGAGCTTCCACAAAGTTTTTAAGGTAGAAGACGCTTGGTGGAGGTGCTTGGGTAGCTCAGTTGGCAGAGCACTTGCCCGCGAAAGGCAAAGGTCCCGAGTTCGAGTCTCGGTCCAGCACACAGTTTTAACCTGCAAGGAAGTTTCTTCCGCAAATTGTTGCAGATTTCAATGATGGGACAAAACCATCGTCGACATGGTACCCTAGATGACTGCATGACACAAAGCTTTACGCCTCGGCTCACCGGTCAACACCGACGTTGGGTTGTTGATGACTGGAAACATGTTGCCTGGCCGGACGAGTCCCGTTTCAAATTGTATCGATCGGATGGACGCGTACAGGTATGTAGAGAACCACACGAATCCATGGACCCTGCATGTTAGCAGGCGACTGTTCAAACTGTTGGAGGTACTGTAATGGTGTGGGGGTGTGCAGTTGAAGTGATATGGGACCCCTGATACATCTATATACGACTCTGACACGTGACACATATGTAAGCATCCTGTCTGGTCACCTGCATCCATTTATGACCATTGTGCGTTCCGACGGGTTTGGGCAATTTCAGTAGCACAATGCGACACCCCCACGTCCAGAAATGCTACAGATGGGCTCCAGGAACACTCTTCTGAGTTTAAACACTTTCACTGGCCATCAAATTCCTCTGACATGGACATTATTGAACATATGTTTGGTGCCTTACATCTTGCTGTTCGGAAGAGATCTCCACCAGTCGCACTCTTACGGATTTATGGCCAATCCTGAAGGATTCATGGTGTCAGTTCCCTCCAGCACTTTTCCAGACACTATTCGATTCCATGATACGTCTCGATGCTGCACTTCTGTGTGCTCGCGGGGAATCTGCACGATGTCAGTCACGTGAACAATTTTCTTTGGCTCTTCAGTGTATGAGACACGAAGGCTAACTTGACCTTTCAGTACAGGCACTCGTCTTGCAGACTCGTGCGATGCTTCTCATTACGTGATGAGCAAAAAGGAGGAAAACTGATAAGGGATGCTTCTTTGATAGTGTACGGCAAATATGAATTTGGATTAAGTGGTAAGAGTGATTGAATATTCCGTGCAGGTGTTTCTGACCACTGTGACAGGGTGGCGTAGACGGTTAACTGAACTGCCTACAAAAGATGAGACCTGAGTTAGAGAATTGGCCTTGCTACAGATTTTCTTTTGTCGCCAGTGAATTCTTTCATCGCCCGAACGCGGCGGAGAACAGAATTTCTACTTTCTCAAGATATTCTATGTCCGGCTATGGGATGAATCACAGGATTGGTGTCCGAAAGACCGGACACCACTCATGTAGATACAGGCACAAGAAGTTTAAGATAAGAAACCAATCCAGGTTTAGTTCACAACATGTAAACATTCAGAAAAGTTACTACTTCCCCAGCAAACGATAACAGAGAGTCTTTGCACTTCTCTAACGAGTAACAACTCGCATAGCGATACTTAATATGGAAGAGGTTCTCCAACAGATGACTTTCAAAATGTTTTTCTGTGTGTTACTAGCTATGTGTAGGTTGAGCACTAGTTTTGCTTTTCGATTTGAAAGAATCTGGTTATTATATATGGGGTTAACTTCATTCTTAGGGCAGGGATTGTGTGCTATTTGTGGTCCTAATTCATCTCTTTTTATTTTGGATCTATAACTGGTTCAGTTTGAGACTCTTCTCTTAGGCATGTGGCTATGATGTGTTATAGTTGTATATGACCTGCTTAGCATTGTGGCTAGACATTCTTGGTCTGTATCATTGTAGATGTTTTCTATTCTCTATGAAGTGAAGATGTCGTAACACAACGCCCTTTGTAGCTTTTGCGTGACGTATATGCTGAGTTTCAAAAGGATCACATAATGTGGCTATTCAACGCTGACTACGATACATGTCGTATTAGGATGATACGTTAGGTGGGATTTCATGGGTTTTATTGTTTACTTCATTTAATAGTGAAGACTTTAGTATAGTTTTGTGCTGGAGAGATTGAGGCGGGCGATCAAATAACACAGTTATACTGCTGAGCTGCGGATATGTACATTTATAATTTTACAATCATAACTCGGCAGGAGGCATACGCAAACAAATAATATGGGTACTGTGTTATGAAGTCAAACAACGCTCTATTTACCTGTTCGGGCGACAGCTGGTGATCGGTAAATGCTTCGCTGTATTGCTGCAGATGTATGTATATGTGCGGTAGACAAACGATAAGCTGATTGTGTGGGTAGCCGCTCATCCACTGAAATTATTTGTTCGTTCATGAGATATTTAAAATCTGAGAGTATTTCTCTTCTTCAGAACACTAAATATTAGATAAACGTGGGCTAACCCGAGTGTGGCTCGCAATAAATAGCTTAGTTCTCTCAAAAAGAAAAAGTTCCCTTGCATTTTTCACTGTCTCCTTGTAGTGAAATCTTTTCTTGATTTACAGGAAGGAGATACAAGATGTAAGATAAAGCAGGAAACGCGCTATTACTGGTCCACAAGTAAAGCCATACTCGACATGAAAATGAAACACAAAGAGTTAGTGCTACTCCATAGCTCGATTTTAGGTCATTTTCCTGCGATGATTTGTCAACTGCCAAGGCCAAAACTGTAAAATGCCAGCACACGAGCTCATGTCAGTAAAAATGCTTAAAAGAAGATCCCAGCCACATCTTATGCTTTTTAACAAGAACCAAGAATGTGATCTCGTAGTTGCAATGAATAATGCAAAGAAATAAAGAAAACGTTAATGACAATTACGTACTGATCTCTCAGTATGCATCTTATGTATGTTCCTCCACAGGGCAATTCTAGGTATCAATATACTATCGTTGTGCCCTTAGTTCCACATATTTTTAAATATTTACTCATGTAACTAAGCTCTGCATTAATTTATTTTGGATTAATACATGTACATAGTAACAGAAATAACTTGCACTAGAGCGTTATGATTGAGATTGTTTTCTCGTATCGAATCATGTTTAGTAATTAGAAACATGTGACTGTTGAGAAAATTTTTCCCTTGACATAATTTCCGGAAGATTAACAAGAGAGTTTAATAGGGAACTTTTGTGGGGCCTATAGTACCGAAACATCGGTAGTGATAATCAGACCGATTATTTAGTCACTGGATTTCTTCGCGCTGACATGCAAGAGGATGATACACTAAATGTCGTGGCTTGTGAACCGAGAGGATTTGATCTACACAGCTTAATTTCTGCTGGACCTAGTAATATGCGCCACCCTGACTGTAATATTTCCGTTTTATTTTGTGAATAATTATATCGCCATCTTGTAAATATTTTCCTTTAAAACGTACAAGTCGCTACTGCCAGGATTTTCTTTATTTGTTTGGCACGAAATGCGAGAAGCTGAAAGTAACAATATTTCATCTCAAGGGGTGGACGAAATTGCAGTAAATTGCTTTGGCGAACGACATATACACCGTACTGTTAATTTTGGGAGCATCTTTGGAGCAAAAATTGCGTCGAAGTAAATGGAAATTATCAAACAGTGGGTTCTGTGGCCGTTATTTTATAATAATTAATCCCAATATCAACATGTTATAGTGTTCCTTGTTGACACCGTATTTTCTACAGTTTGAAGAAATAGTAAAGACTAGAGCGACAGTGGTAAGGTAATGTAATACATTTTGCTGTGACAAATTTTACATAGTATCACTATTTTCCCGTCGTGTAGCGATTTGATTCACTGCCTTGTGTCACTGAACTCATCGCGTAGACATAACACTTTCATAAATACGGGACGTGCACCACAAAATTTCCGAGCACACAGCAATGCATTGCTAGATCGTCACTAAACAATTTTTAAGGAAACATGGTCTTTCGGCAGTCTCAACTACTTGCCATTGATTATCTAATCTGTTAAAGAAAAAAACATGTACGAAATCATACATATGGTTGTTAACTTAACGTCTTTATATTGCTCACAGTATCGATGCAAAGGATCGCCATCGGGCAGAGAAACAAAACATTAAGTGATAAATTTAAATATTAGCATGATTTCGAGTATGACCAGCCTGACTCAGTGTTGAACATCTAAGGGTAAATACATAGCGCGCTCATAAAATTTTTCCCCAGTTCCAATTGTCAGTTATAACAGTCTAATTTGTACAACTTCCAACACTTTCTTAATGTTCACCTTTAGCTATATAGCAAACATCCAACGTAAAAATCATTTCCTCGCATTCTTTGGTTAATAAGTCTGGAGTACTGGACGCAATAGTCTCTTCAGTTTAATGACTCAACTCTGGCGAAACATTAGACATTGGCGGAACGTAGACACAAGCTTTTATAAAACATCAAAAGAAAAACTTACATGGCATGACGTCAGGGGAACGTGGTGGTGATCGGAAAAGATCTCTGTAGTACTGACCGTTACGACCAATCCAAAGGTCAGGGATTTCGACGTTCAACTAACATCGTACGAAGATATGCCTATGGGGAGGGGCTCCACGTTGTTGCCAAATACAGTTTTCAGGTTCACCTTATAAATTGGGAAAGAAGCGATCTTGCAACAAAGCCATATAAGCCACTCCTGTCACAGAAACGTCAGTGGAAGAAAAGGTCTATGTACTTGATACACTTTTAGAAAAAAGGTTAGTTTTCTGGAATCTCTTTCATATTGTACAGGTTCATGAGGATGTTCTGAACTACACATACGAACACTGTTGATAATTACCTTCCCACTTAGATGAAAAGTTGTCTCGTCACTGAACTCGACACGATCCAGAAAATCATCTTGCTCGGCAGTACTTCATTTGGAAAGCTGTAACGGACATCAGAGTTATTTGGCGTAGAAGCATGTACCAACACTAACCGGTATGGAATTGTGTGTAATTGTTTTTTTTTTAAATAAAAGACTTCCACGCTATCGTCTTTTCCACATGAAGTGCCAGATGTGCTTTACGGACTCCGACAAGTGCGGCACCTTCTCCAGACATTTCTGTTTGTCCTGATGTTGTGCCTTTACAGACACGTGCAGCCGTTTCGAACTGAACGTACCATCGAAGGAGGTTGTTTTTAGATAGGGATCACCACTGATCTTTCAAATGGTTCAAATGGCTCTGAGCACTATTGGACTTAACTTCTGAGGTCATCAGTCTCCTAGACTTAGAACTACTTAAATCTAACTAACCTAAGGACATTACACACATCCATGCCCGAGGCAGGATTCGAACCTGCGACCGTAGCGGTCGCTTGGTTCCAGACTATAGTGCCTAGAACCGCTCGGCCACCACGGCCGGCCAACTGATCTTCAACCGAAACGAACGTTGAACTGAAAGTATACACTGAGGAGCCAAAGAAACTGGTACACATGCTTAATATAGTGGTGGGCCTCCGCGAGAAAGCGGAAGTGCCACAACACTATGTGGCGTGAACTCGACTAATGTCTGGAGTAGTGTTGGAGAGAATTGACACAATTAATCCTGCGGGACTGTCCATATATCCATAAGAGTGAGTGGGTGGGGAACGTTGCAAGGCATTCCAGATATGCTCAATAATGTTCATGTCTGGGGAGTTTGGTGACCAGCGCAAGCGTTTAAACTTAGAAGAGAGTTCCTGGAGCCACTACGTAGCAATTCTGGACATGAGGGGTGTCGCGTTGTCCTGTTGGAATTGCCCAACTCCGTTGGAATGCACAATCGACCTGAACTGATGCAGACGATCAGACGGGATGCTTACGTACGCGTCACCTATCAGAGTCGTATCTAGACGTATTAGTGATCACATATCACCCCAACTACACACGCCCCACACCATTACAGAGCCTTCACCAGCTTGTAAAGGCACCTGCTGACATGCAGGGTCCATGGACTCATGAGGTTGTCTCCATACACGTACACGTCCATCCGCAGGATATGATTTGAATCGAGTCTCGTGTGACCAGGCAACATGTTTCCAGTCATCAACAGTCCAACATCGGTGTTTAAGGCCCCAGGCAAGGCAAAAAGCTTTGTGTAGTGCAGTCATCAAGGATACACGAGCGGGCCTTCGTCTCCGAAAGCCCATGTCGATAAGGTTTTGTTGAATAGTTCGCACGCTGACACTTGTTGATGGTCCAGCATTGAAATCTGCGGAAGGATTGCACTTTTGTCACGTTGAACAATGCTCTTCAGTCATCGCCCGTCCCATTCCTGCAGAATGTTATTCCAGCCATGTCGGAGATTTGATGTTTTACTGGATTCCTGGTATTCACGATACAATCGTGAAATGGTCGTACGGGAAAATTCCCACTTCATCGCTACCTCGGAGATGCTGTGTCAGATCGCTCGTGCGCCGACTGTAACACCAAGCTCAAACTCACTCAAATCTTGATAACCTGCCATTGTAGCAGCAGGAACTGATCTAATAGCTGCGCCAGACACTTGTCTTATATAGGTGTTGCTAACCACAGCGTCGTATTCTGCCTGTTTACATATACATATTTTGAAACACGTGCCTATACCAGTTTCTATGGCGAATCAGTGTAGAGTCACTCTTAGCAAAGTGAACTGCCTAAACACAAAACTCATTTCGCACAAAGTCGCCTTTTTGGAGATGTGGAGCTGCAATCGGAAAAATCAACAAAGCAGTACTCGCGCACGCTCCTATTTTAAACTATATGGTCTACTCTCTGTGAGTGTGGCCCTGAAGAAACACTAAAACACTTTCAGTTGTAACAACTAAACTTTATACTCGGATAAATTCTTTCATAAACACTACAGCCCTATCATGATCGGCGACACTAAAAATCTTAATTGTGAACTTCGAAGCTTGCCCCAACACCTCCATCATGTTACCAGATCATCGAAAAATCATTAACACGAATAATTTATGGTTTTCCTTTGAACGTCTTACGCAGAAATGTAACTGCGAGTACCAAAGAATTGAATATTAAATTTTCACAAGTCCGTTGACACACTAACTATGCAGTACGCATTCCTCACATAGAATGATGAGCCAAAACACCATGGCTACTCCCTACCATCAAAGAAGGCCTGAAATGCTTGCACCTAGTGTCCTCATTTTGCGCGATAATACAAGACTGCATATTGTCCTACAAGTAAGAGAGGTGCTCGACAGGTATGGCTGGGAAATACAACCCCATCCGCGATGCAGTCATGGTATGAAGACTCCGGACTTTGATTTACTTCCGAAATTCAAGGAACAACCGCGTGGAAACCGTTTGCATGGAACAGATTAGGTTTCCAGTGAAGTGACCCGAGTAATCGCACAGCTCAGCAACGAATGTGCCTATCCGGAATATAGAAGTTACCAAAGCGCTGAGAAGCTGTCGTAAACAAGAAAGGAGGGTCAATTGAAGGCTTTTAATGGTATTTTGTAAAATGAAATATTTTCTTCCGTTCTGTCTTGCAGTGTGCAGAACTTTTCAAATTTAATTATACCTCAGGGACGTACGTGTCAGAGAATTTAACCGCACATCATTATCAACAAAGAACCTTGGCTATTTTCTTTGGTTCCCGGAAGAATTTTTTCTGAAGGTGTTTTAGCCTCAAATATACGTCCTGCAAATTGCTATTGGCACTTGACAGGGCGAAAGAATTCCCAGTTTGTGAGAGAAGATTGAGAGGAGCTGTTAGATGTCGTTACGGGAAGAGGGAATTACGTGGACCTGACGATACGGCAGAAGATAGCAGAGTAACGCTAATGATTATATCAGATGCATGTCTGTTCACGATTCTCCTTGTCGTTGCTTTCAGCAATTTATTATCCTTATTAGTCATTGCTCTCACGGAACTGCGTATTTCTGTTTCAGATTCATTAGGTTCAAATAGTTTGTTTTGTAATTTCTACTTTTTATTTTACCGTGCATTTCTTTTGTTAGATCGTGTTTGCAACTACTGTTTCTTAAAGGTTTCTTGACGAGAGTATGAGTTAGGATGGCAAAGCAGTGCGTAAACATTCCCCAGCATGGGTTACCCTATTTAAATGAGATATATTATGTTGTTTGTTATTCTGAAACGCTGTTTCTGTATCTAGTCATAACGCTAACCGTCAACGGAACGCGTCTTCTCTCTAGTAAAAGCACAGTGGACTAAGGACAGGAACAATGCAATTTCAAATGCTTGAACTGCCCAAACTTTTAGGAGTAATTCTTGACAAACAAACAGACAGATTTCTTCACCTTCCAAATATTCATGGGATAGAAGCGAAAAACACAATATTGAGGTTACTGAAATGAAGTCATGACGAATAAACTGTCGAGGTACTGCACATTTAGTCTTAAAATAAGAACAGAAAGTCACTGTTTCAGTTTATGGTGATTTCACATGGTTTGTTTTTAAGTTGTAAACCGCATGTTTAATTGATAAAGTGCTCCCTCTTTTTTATATGCACTGTCATCTTTTTTATGATGGACGTAAGGTCACCCTACTTTCTGGTCCAACAGAACTGCGTAAACGCCCCTAGCCATGTTTGAATTAGATCCTTAACTATAGTAGTAGCTTTCTAATTATAAAAATGTACCTTTATAGTATAGAATAATCTCACGTGTGAGTGGCGGGGGGGGGGGGGGGGGAGGGGGGGGTTAGTTTCTCAGCTCTAAATGTTATGGTCCATAGGACCTTCGATATTTGAGTAACATAAGTTACTCACCCTGCCGCAGTGGATACACCGGTTTCCGTGAGATCACCGAAGTTAAGAGCTGTCGGGCGTGGTCGGCACTTGGATGGGTGACCATCCGGGCAGCCATCCGCTGTTGCCATTTTTCGGGGTGCACTCAACCTCGTGATGCCAATTGAGGAGCTACTCGACCGAATGGTAGCGGCTTCGGTCAAGAATACCTGGGAGAGTGGTGTGCTGACCCCATGCCCCTCCTATCCACATCCTCCACTGAGGATGACACGACGGTCGGATGGTCCCGTAGGCCACACGTGGCCTGACGACGGAGTGCTTACTCACCTTGATCAAACACAGAAATACGAGAATGTTTTCGCGCTAAGACGTTCTCTCAGTTGCTGCCGTGATGTCTGTGAGAGTTCTCAGTAGATGACAGTACTAATTTTCCATTGTCGGAAGCGCTGTAGAAAGATTGGTTTCCTACGTTAAGTGTTCACGGCAAACGTGCCCCGGTTACCCCTGCGTAACGCATTATTACTGTTCATTTTATACCTCACTGATAAGAGTCGCTCATGACGTTACTACTGTCAGAGAAGGAGAAGAAAGAATTACACGATCTGTGGAATGAAATGAGGTGTAGCTGGTACAGAAGACAGACTCAGGGTAAACAGACTGAAGATGAAAGTAATGATAAGTAGCAGAAAAGAGAAAAGCGAGGAAGTTAAAAATAAAACTGGTAATCACAAAGTTGAGACTTTAGGGAATTCTGCTACTTAGGCAGCAAAATAACCCGTGACGATGGAGCAAGGAGGACATCAAAAGCAGACTAGCATTGGCAAAAAAGCCACAAGAGGTTGAAGGTCTTAATCGAAGGAATCTGAGAATATCCGTTTGGAGAACAGCATTGTGTGGTAGTTAATCATGGATTGTAGGAAAACTGGAATAGAAGAGGACAGAAGCGTTGGCGATGTGTGCTCCCAAAGAATATTGAAAATTAGGTGGACTGATGAGGATGTCCTCATCATCAGCGAAGAAAACAACGTATGAGAAACAATGACAAGAAGAAAGGACAGGATGTTATGACATCTATTAAGGCGTCACCGAATAATTTGAATGGTTCTAGATGGAACTAGAGAGAGTAAAAACTCTAGTGGATGACAGAGATTGGATTAAATCCCACAAATAATAGAGAACGTTAAGCTGCAATTGTTAATTCGGGATGAATAATAATTGACGGAGGAGTTAGTTGCAGGTCGGGTCAGAAGAGTTATGGCCCTAAGAAAAATGAAGTAAAATAAAATAAAAATTAAGTGAAATTAAAATTGCTACACCAAGAAGAAATGCAGATGATAAACGGGTATTCATTGGACAAATATATTATACTAGAACTAACATGTGATTACATTTTCAAGCAATTTGGATGCATAGATCGTGAGAAAGCAGTACCCAGAACAACCACCTCTGGCCGTAATAACGACCATTATACGCCTGGGCATTTAGTCACACAGAGCTTGGATGGCGTGTACAGGTACAGCTGTCCATGCAGCTTCAACACGATACCACAGTTCATCAAGATTAGTGATTGGCGTATTGTGACGAGGCAGCTGCACGGCCACCATTGACGAGACGTTTTCAATTGGGGAGGGATCTGGAGAATGTGCTGGCCACGGCAGCAGTCGAACATTTTCTGTATCCAGAAAGGCCCGTACGGGACCTGCAACATGCGGTCGTGCATTATCCTGCTGAAATGTAGGGTTCCGCAGGGATCGAATGAAGGTTAGAGCGACGGGTCGTAACACATCTGAAATGTAACGTCCAGTGTTCAAAGTGCCGTCAATGAAAAACAAGAGGTGACCGAGACGTGTAACCAATGGCACCCCATATTATCACGCCGGGTGGTACGCCAGTATGGTGATGACGAATCACGCTTCCAATGTGCGTTCACCGCGGTGTCGCCAAACACGGATGCGATCGTCACGATGGTGTAAACAGAACCTGGATTCATCCGAAAAAACGACGTTTTGCCATTCGTTCACTCAGGTTCGTCGTTGAGTACACCATCGGAGGCGCTCCTGTCTGTAATGCAGCATCAAGGGTAACTGCAGCCATGGTCTCCGAGTTGATAGTCCATGCTGCTGCAAACGTCATCGAACTGTTCGTGCAGATGGTTGTTGTCTTGCAAACGTCCGCATCTGTTGACTCAGGGATCGAACCGTGGCTGCACGACCCGTTACAGCCATGCGGATAGGATGCCTGTCATCTCCACTGCTAGTGATTCGAGGCCGTTGGGATCCAGCACGACGTTCCGTATTACCCTACTGAACCCACCGATTCCTTATTCTGCTAACAGTCATTGTATCTCGACCAACGCGAGCAGTAATGTCGCGATACGATAAACCGTAATCGCGAAAGGCTACAATTTGATCTTTATCAAAGTCGGAAACGCGATGGTACGCATTTCTCCTCCTTACATGAGGCATCACAATAAAGTTTCACCTGGCAACGCCGGTCAACTTCTGTTTATGTATGAGAAATCGGTTGGAATGTTTACTCATGTCGGCACGTTGCAGGGTTCGCCACCGGCGCCAACCTTCTGTGAATGCTCTGAAAAGCTCGTCATTTGCGTATCACCGCATCTTCTTCCTGCCGGTTAAATTACGCGTCTGTAGCACGTCACCTTCGTCGTGTAGCAATTTTAATGGCCAATAGTGAAAAATAAAAATGTTATAAGTGCTGTCACTCGGTGCTCAATCTCAAAGCGCCTTGGGGCTCAATAATGTCTTGCCAGCGACACTTCTCTATGACATTTCACTGCCGTCGTTCATACTCTGAGCGTCATAATGATCACGAGCTCCCCTACTGAGCGAGTCGTATTGTTTCCAGGCGCCAGCCGCAGTCGCGTGAGCCCTGCAGCCGACGGGGACTTCCGACACCCGAACGCCGGTTCGTTACAGAGCGGCTCAGCCCCGCACGTCGCGCGTAGTGTGTGGGCAATTTATCTCCGGCTCGGCTGCGGGGAAAGGAAGGGCGCACAGAGACTCTGCGCCTTCGAGCTGCCTGACAGAAGCAGCCGGCAGCCGACAGCGCTCCGGCCGGAGCGGCTCAAGACAGGACCGGACAGGATGAGACAAGCCCGGAGGGCGCAATAGGCGCGGAGGAGGAGGACGGGGAGGAGGCGGCTCGTGTTCCTTTCTGCTGCTAAGGCGCCGCGGGGGTCGATGTCGCACGCTTCGCTCTGGACGCTTTGCCGTATCCGGTGTCAGCGTCTAGCGGCGCAGGGGAGGGTGACGCCTCCAGTTATTGTCTTCCACAAAGGGGTTCTCTGATGCAATACTGCATATCGCCGCGGGTCCTCTACATCAATACTACTATGTCATTAAAAACGTCTAGCATGGGTTCTTCAAGTCGTATTGAGGACGTTGAGCGACGTTCGACACAGCGTTGCACTGGTATCCATTTATTCAATCACTTCTATTATTAGATCTCCTCCTTCCTTCATGGCTTTGCCCACAAACGCATGTGTCCCACATACACTGAAGCGCCAAAGAAACCGACGAGACATGCGTATTCCAATACAGAGATGTGCAAACGCCCTGCAACGCCTATATAAGTTAACAACTGTCTGCCGCTGCTACTATTGCAGATTATCAATATGTAAGTGAGTTTGAATATGGTGTTATTGTCGCTGTACGAGCGATGGAACACAGCATCTCCGCGGTCGTGTGAAGTGGGGATTTTCCCGTACGACCATTTCGCGAGTATACCGTGAATGTCAGGTATCCGGTAAACATCAAATCTCCGACACCGCTGCGGCCGGAAAAAGATCCTGCAAGGAGAGGACCAACAATGACTGAAGAGAATCGTTGAACAAACAGATGTGCAACCATTCCACAAATAGCTGCTGTTTTCAGTGCTGGGCCTGATACGTGGGAAGGCGCCGGCGCCAGTGCTTTCTCCGTTCGATTCACCCGGATCGATTGTATCCCTCTGGCGTTGCTGATCTTTGCCTCGTTGGCAAAGATAGATCACATCAAGACAAAGGCAAATTAAAATGGTTAAATGGCTCTGAGCACTATGGGACTCAACTGCTGAGGTCATTAGTCCCCTAGAACTTAGAACTAGTTAAACCTAACTAACCTAAGGACATCACAAACATCCATGCCCGAGGCAGGATTCGAACCTGCGACCGTAGCGGTCTTGCGGTTCCAGACTGCAGCGCCTTTAACCGCACGGCCACTTCGGCCGGCAAAATGGTTAAAAGCATTAACTGTAGACTTCAATTTTCAAAATATGGTACTGGTGGGCTGGCGGGCAGACTGGGTTTTGGCTTTGCAACGGCCGGTACGTGTCGCTCCTCAGAGATTGAAACTTGTGTTTGCGTAGAGTTAGATGGATTGGACGGGTGTATGTGGCTCGCAATGCGGAAGCGGGCCTGTTATTGCAAGTTTTTGACGCGTGACTGGGCCATGGTCTTCAACACAGGACGCTGAACAATGTGTTATTCATTTTGCCTAGTGGAGTCTATTGATGAAGTAGACATTCAAGCTTTCTAGTTTTGCAATAGGGCCTATCCCAGTTATCACTAGCTTCTACCTTCTCTTATGAGTGTCAATACTGTGTTGGAAATGCGACGTACTGGTGTAATAATATTACGCCTTCTATTATCGTTTCCCTTTTAAAACTAGTCTGTGCTGGAGCAATTTTACATATTTTGAAAATTGAAGTCTACAGTTAATGCTTTTGACCATTTTAATTTGCATTTGTCTTGATGTGATCTATCTTTGCAGAATTTTATCTGACTATATTCTGGGGCTGTTAATATTGTTTCTTTAGGCTGTGCCTGTGTGTTAGTACTTTTCTGTTGCAGCACTGCAGCGGGCACCTAGTCCATGTCTAAATCGATGTTCGGACTACGACGCCTTGGCCGACCAGTATCAGAGAGAACGGAGGTTCTCTTGGCCGCAGGAAAAATGGCAACCGATACGGTGGCCACTGAGTTCTTCGGGTTGCAGTGAGCGGGGATCTTGTATTAAGTTAAGTTTCCTCTGCATAGGGACGCCAAGGCGTCTGTTCCGTTTCCTATACTGCTTATATACGAGGCCTGTTCAGAAAGTAAGCTCCGATTGATTGCCAAATTGAAACCACAGTGAACATCAGAAATGTTTTTCTTGTAACAATTAGCTACACCTTTCAGCTACTTGTCTACGTAGTCGCCGTTCTGACTTAGACTTTTGTCATAGCGTTGTACCAACTTTTCAATAGCCTCATCATAGAAGGCAGCCGCCAGTGCTTTCCGCCAGTTCTCCACGCTGGCCTACACCTCGTTGTCTGTGTCAAAATGTTGTCTTCAAAGACAGCGGTTCATGTGACCAGAGATGCAGAATGCGGCTGAGAATTGTCGTGAAGACGAAACAGCACGACAGTTATGTAATGTTAGCTGCATAGCTTCAGGCGAAATTTCTCACCAGGCCCTCGTACTTGGCGGCAGATACTATTTTCTAGACATCTTTACGCACTCACTGCGAGCTCAGAAATGAGAAGAGCGACGTGATGCTAACTGGGGTTATACTAGAGACACTACCCAACACATCTGTGCAAAGCTTTATCGGATTTTCATAGTCGTTTCCATTTCGCGACCGATCGGAGCTTACTTTCTGAACGCCCCTCGTATTTACCTCTTATTATTGAAGTGTTTACAGTAAGATCGAAGTTATAAGAAGTTCTTGTACGCAAGTAATTCAATCAGGAAGGTTTTGTGCAATGTATTTTTTTTTTTTTTTTTTTTTTTTGACTTGTGTATCCTGTTCAAAAGAAACTAATTTCACCTTTATTATTCAAGTGCCGCTGATAAATAAAACTGATTTTACGTTTTATTATTGAAGTGGTTACAGTAAGAGCGAAGTTATAAGAAGTTCTTGTTTGCAAGTAATTCAATTAGAAAGGTTTTATGTAATGCATTTTTTGACTTGTGTATAAGAGACACTTGCACAAATTTTTGGGTAAACACTGCGCTCTTTGGGTTCAACTGTTGATAAGTAATAAAAGTAGTTGTATCTTGCAAGTCCTCTGTACTTATTATTTCACTTGTCACCGTTTTGCACTTAACCACCACGTTGCACGGCCATCAAGAAGAGTCAGCGTGCTAACCACTTAACGAAACATCATCGATACGGGCTTTCGGAGCCGAAAGCCCACTCCTGTACCCTTGACGACTGCACGACACAAAGCCTTACGCCTCGCCTGGGCTGTTGATGACTGGAAACATGTTGCCTGGTCGGACGAGTCTCGTTTCAAATTGTTTCGAACGGATGTACGTGTACTGGTATGGAGACGACCTCTTGAATCCATGGACCTTCAGATCAGCAGGGGGACTGTATAAGCTAGTAGAGGCTTTTTAATGGCGTGGGGCGTGTGCAGTTGGAGTGATATGGGACCCCTGACACGTCTAGATACAAATCTGAAAGGTGACACGTAAGTATCCTGTCTGATCACCTCCATCCAGGCTCGTCCATTGTGTACTCCGACGGACTTTGGCGATTCCAGCAGGACAATGCAACACCCCACACGTCCAGAGTTGTTTCAGAGTGGCTCCAGACATACTCTTCTGACCTTATACACTTCCGCTGGCCATCAAATTTCCCAGACATGAACACTATTGAGCATATCTGGGATGCCTTGCATAGTGCATTTCAGAAGAGATCTCCACCCCCTCGTATTCTTACGGATTTATAGACAGCCCTGCAGAACTCATGCTGCAGTTCCCTCCGGCACGGCTTCAGACATTATTCGAGTCCTTTCCACCTCGTATAGTAAAAATGACTTAGTTTTAAAATTTCTAACAGTTCTCATCTGAAATTGCTTAAAATTTGGAAGTGTTTCAGATCTTTCACTTTTTAATTTAACTTGTTCACAATCTCTAATTTGTTACATTTGGACTCTACTGCTTTTCGATGAAAATTTCTACAGACTCGCAGGGGACCAACCAGATATTAGCCAAGTATACCAGTTTCTTTGGGTCTTCAGTGTATCTAACGTATTTCACACATAATTGTACCCGTATTTCGTCAGTATCCCTAGCGAATTTCATATTGCAAGTTCGTTTCCACCCAGTTCAGTGTTAAGACAGCATTTTTCTGAACCACATATCGTACAAAGATATAATTTTGCAGGTACATCCAGTGATATTACTGTCTGCGAAATGTTTTACACACAGAGTTAGTAACAAAGAAGTAATAAGTGAAAGTAACATGCACGTTGCGGAAGTTTTTCACGCATCTCAGTTTTCATGAAGTCATATCTCCTTAATCCTTGGATGCATAACGGGGGCTCTTAGACTCGGCAACCTCTCAGTTTCTCAATAAATTGTCTTAAAATTGTTTTATTTTAGTCGCTTGGATCCCTCATGAAACCGGCTGTCTTTCTAACTGTTTACTTATTATTCAACTTAGTGGCGCATTCAAGCAACTAGTTCTGATAACAATTATCATTTTCGCACAGTTATACTCTTTGTCGGGAGGTCAGAAATACTGTAATAGCGGAAACCGAGTACTCTTTCGAAGATAAATGTATTATTGTGTGCCAAAACACTTTCAGTTGGTCATAAGTTATGTCTGAAACAAAATAATGATACAAGTTACTTTTATTCGTGACCTAGAATGTAAATGCCGTACTAGCTGTACGAGACGATAGATTATCATCTGAAGGCAGACGAAGTGACAAATTTTCAGTAAGCTGTCACTGAATGGTCTGAATACGAGCTCTTTGATCAGGAAAACAGCAGAGCTTCAGGCACGGATCGTCCAATGGATAATGAACTCGCGTCTTCTAGAGTCCCAAGTGAAGTAATCAACGAAAAATTAGATGATGCGGACTACAGAACCTCCGATTCCTTATCAGACACGGTGGAACTGCCATTGTTGTTGTTGTGGTCTTCAGTCCAGAGACTGGTTTAATGCTGCTCTCCATGCTACTCTATCCTGTGTAAGCTTCTTCGTCTCCCAGTATCCTTCTGAATCTGTTTAGTGTATTCATCTCTTGGTCTCTAAGATTTTTACCCTCCATGCTGACCTCCAATACTAAGGTGGTGTTCCTTGATGCCTCAGAATATGCCCTACCAACCGATCCCTTCTTCTAGTCAAGTTGTGCCACAAATTTCTCTTGTCTCCAATTCTATTCAATATCTATTCATTAGTTATGTGATCCACTCATCTAATCTTCAGCATTCTTCTGTAGCACCACATTTCGAAAGTTTCTATTCTCTTTTTGTCTAAACTATTTCTCGTCCACGTTTCACTTCCATTCGTGGCTACACTCCATACGAATACTTTCAGAAACGACTTCCTGACACCTAAATCTATACTCTATGTTAACAAATTTCTCTTCTTCAGAAACGCTTTCCTTGCCATTGCCACTCTACGTTTTATATAATCTCTACTTCGATCATCATCAGTTATTTTGTTCCCCAAATAGCAAAACACATTTACTACTTTAAGCGTCTCATTTCCTGATCTAATTCCCGCAGCATCACCCGATTTAATTCGGCTACATTCCATTATCCTCGTTTTGCTGCCGCTGATGTTCATTTTATATCCTCCTTTACAGACACTGTCCATTCCGTTCAGCTGCTCTTCCAGGTCCTTTGCTGTCTCTGCCAGAATGACAATATCATCGGCGAACCTCAAAGTCTTTATTTCTTCTCCATCGATTTTAATTCCTACTCCGAATTTTTCCTTTGTTTCCTTTACTGCTTGCTCAATACACAGATTGAATAATGAGCAGAATACTCAGAGGGTTGGGACTTAAATATTGGCAACTATTTATTCACAACCGACGCAAAAGAGTGACATGTTTGCATCTGTTACTGTCCTTCAAAGTAGTCATCAGCGTTCTGTTGAACCCGTTGGCAGCGATGTGGTAGGCGTAGCGTACCTTTAGCAGAGCCTATTCTGTTGATGGTGCGAGTGAAGCGGTCTGCTGCCTGTTGAATTTCTGGGACAGTTCTGAAGCGAACCCAACGAAGTGGTTCATTCATCTCCGGAATTAAATCAAAGTCACAAGGACTTACGTCCGGGGAGTATGGTGGATGTACTGTACTTCACGGTCCCATCGACCTAGCAGAGCAGCCACAGCTTGCGCTGCACGCGCCCGCGCGTTGTTGTGCTTAACGATGGGTGGGTTGCGCAGAAAGTGTAGGCACATCTTTCACAACGCTGGTGATGCTCCAAACACGAACAGTAGTACTGTGCATTGACGGTCTGCCATGGTGGAAAGTAATGCGTTAGGATAATATAATCACAGTTGTACACAAGAATCACCAGAACTTTCACCATACTGCGGCTCTGACGCACTTTCAACTTTCGCTGTGACCCATAAGACCCCAGTTGTTGGATCAGCGTTTCAGTTTTAGCCTCGTGTCATTCTAATTCAGAACTGTTCCAGAGATCAGACAGGCAGTAGACCGCTCCATTCGCAGCATCAACAGAACTGGCTCTGCTAACGGTACACTGAGCCTTCCACATCGCTGGCAGCAGGTACTACACAAGACTGTTGACTAGATTAAAGGACAGTAACAGGTGCAAACATGTAACTCTATTGTATCGGTTGTGAATTAATAGCTGCCACTATTTAAGTTTCAATCCTTGTATAACAGAATAAGCCAAAGGCTGGAATACATGGGATTGCCTAACAAATAACGTAACAAATAAGAGATTGTGAACAAGTGAAATTAAAATGTAAAAGATCTGAAATATAAAAAAATTTTAAGCAATTTCAGATATGATAAAAACTGTTAAAAATTAAAAGTAAGTTATTTTTACAAACCTTAGATTAAGCATTGTCCCGTGGAAAGTGATCAGTTACCAACATGCGCACTATACATCCTTTGTGGATAACCTGTCGGGGAGACATCGCGTGTTAACACCTGGCCGCCTCCCGGAGTTACTTGGACTCTCTCTTTGCTACCGGCTTCCAGCTAACAGTGGCGTGATTCCTTTCCTGAACATTATTTCGGAATTTCTTCCTACTATCTAATGGGCTCTCAGTCGGACCTCGGCAGACACACCTACATTCCGTACCTTTTAATCAGTATAAGTTCGGATCGTCCACAACCAGTATAAATTGGAATAAATGACTGTGTACTTGGCTATTCCTATATGCAACATAAGTGTGTGTAAAGTACTGGCGTTTCGATCTGAAGGGCGCCGATGAACAATTTGTCGACACGCCTGCATTTTAGTTCATTAGTGGTTCGTAAAGACGCGAATAACACCCAGAAATTTCATAAAAAAGTACTATTACAAAAAGATATATTAAATAAGTGTGTTTGTGTGTGTGTATGGTAGGATGGATGGATGTATGCTCCACATCTCCGCCTAAACCGCTGGATTTATTTGAATCACCTTTGGTACAGATATTACTTAATGCCTGGAAAATGGCACTGTTCGGATAGCTACAAACTACCTCTCGAAGGTGTGGGGTTAGTGCTAAAAAACGTGTTTTGCTGACGACTCGCAAATAGCCAGACTATATTCATCCAGCATTTGGGAATGAGGACACTTAGGTACTTGCAACCAACTTTACATATAATCTCAAAATTTGTAATGCCACTTCCTCGGACGAGAACTAAAAATCTAAAATTAGCTCCCAATACCCCAAAGATTTCCCCCCAAGTCCCAAATTCCCAGAAAAGTGAATAAGCGAACGAAGTTCCATTTATCACTATTATCAGGACAATAAAAAGTAATTAAATCTGGAATCTAAGACTTGACAATTTAGCAATCTACGAAAGAAAGATTAAATTTCAGTAAAACTAAAATCAAAATCACAATAAATCGCAAAATTAGCATAAATTAACATTCACATAGTAGAACCAACGATCCCAAAGAATACTCCGTTGAGTACTCTTTGGGAATCGTGAGTAATGACTAAGTATAATTCAGTGGACTGTCACTACGTTACGAGAGTTAGCCGAAGCAGGTCATATATTTGAATGCTTGTAGGGACGCATAGATTGTTTTTGAGATTGAATAATTGCGATCTATTATGACGCAGTAATACGATCATCTGACTTCTTTATCTACTAGAATAAAGTGAACTTTTAACTAGACAATTGAACTAAACATTACTTAGACAGTGATTTAGGCAACGAACACTGCTAGACAATTTTCATTCATAATAGCCATTGGTTTACGGAACTTCAGTGATAGGTCCGAAGCATGTAGTTTTAATCCCCCCAACAGCTGCGAAAGTTTTCTTCTCAAGGCTCGGTTACGAAGTGACTAATATTGTGCAATAAAACACCCTATTGTGCCAAGTCGTGCATTGGTGATTTAAAATTCTATCAAACTATTGACATGAAACTCCCGAGCAATAATTACGCGCAGTAATAGTATTTGACTGTAGCGCTCGGCGCTTGTGTAGAATCTTTGACTCAAATAACAAGCCCACTGTTACGATTTCTCAGATACTTGAAATTATGACTAGCTTGTAGGGAATTTGTTGTGAATGGGGATGTATTGGTTTTATCATTAACATTTCATCATTGATCAGTTAATCATCGATTACGGACGATTAATTACGATTATTGGTGAAGTGAATATCCCACGCACATCGACATTTCGGTTCAGCACTGTTATTTTGTGTAACGTCGTCTTCGTAACTTGATAACGACCTCAACACTCTACCGACTGTCGCCGAGTTTTAGCCGAGGCCAAGTACAAATCAAAACCAA
The DNA here is from genome assembly GCF_021461395.2 of Schistocerca americana. Lineage (NCBI taxonomy): Eukaryota > Metazoa > Arthropoda > Insecta > Orthoptera > Acrididae > Schistocerca > Schistocerca americana. The sequence continues at coordinate 184,356,860 of NC_060122.1, forward strand.
TCATCAAGGAGAAGAGCCGTTATAAACTCTACAAAACTCTACTAGAAGTTATCTCGTGAACCCCCCCCACACACACACAAAATGATGAAAGGAAAACAGGTTATCGCTTACTACCTTTTCACTGTTCGTGTAGTAAACCTGCCTAATCAGGCATGACGATTTCATTTATTACGTATTTATTATCAACCGCATTCGCAATACACTTCGTAGACAGTATGAAACGTTCCCTTTGAAAATTAAGAATGACAATGCTGGAAAAACTTGTACGTTATTTGATTTTCAAACAGCTGAGCAAAACTGAACGTACTCAGACATTTCTCTCTTTGCTTATTCTGATCATCATTGAAATGACACACAATATTTTAGCGCAACGCCATCTGACTTTCAATAATCCCTATAAAAGAATGGCCTGACCAGCAATAACCTATACCTTTCATGAATCACTTACCTCAAAAAAATCTTCGTTACTCGAACTACTGCAATACAGCGAGCGCCAATACTGCCAGATAAATAAGATTCTAACTACTAAAACCACTAACTACTGATAGGCATAGTTAGCAAACGAAAGGTTTTGATAGATAACAAACAATGTATTTACCTCAATAATGTCGAAAAGTGATCATATATATATCTATCTGTTCATGACATCCATCTTTACAAATTTCCTTTTTCTGGTGGACAGACGTCCAGACCGTCCTCTTATAGTTACCTCTCAAAACTCTGGCATCTCTCTCTCCACATCCACCACTGCTGGCGGCATGGTAATAGAATATCATGAAACTACTGCAGTTATTTATTCATTCATAAATCATACAGGATATCAAATCTGGTAAAATGTACTTGTCAGATACAGTCTTAAACGTAAGTGTGCACAATAATAAACATTTTGTATAAATAAATACACGAGAATAACCGTCAAAGTGCACCAAAATAAAAAATTTAGATCATAATACCATCATCTTATATAGGAATTGAAGTTGTAAAAACAACCAATGTGTTCGAAAATCTGTGCTAAATGTAGGATGTACTTGAGAAAAACGATCAAGATACAGTCGGTCTTGAGAAAGGACGACCGAGATCCAGTTTCTACTTAGAGACTTTTTCGTCTCTCTTTACGTTACTTGCGTTGCAACAGTGGATGCCAGTCACTCACACATTGTGAATGAAGTTCGAACTTTCATGTTGTTTAGTAATAAACAAAGACAGACATAAAAGTGAACCACAGTTTGCATCTACAATACGCTGGAACAGGAGTTTTCCTTGGTAAGTTGAGCAGGAACTCTCACGTGTTACTGTTAGCGAGATAGCACATAAAGATATTTCTTAAGTAAAATAAAGACATCTAAGTGTCGGAGAGTTAAGATGAACATTAAAGTCCCGTGTGGAATTCAATTAATAGGAAAAGAAAAGTGTCAGGGCGTCTTTCTTGATCTCGAATAAGATTAAAGGTCGTGAGTCAAGATACAAGATGATGACTGTAAGTGCTTACGATTGAGAGGTTTTCAGAATGTTCCATTTATAGAAGCGAACACTTCAATGAAGTAATTCAATTGAATGGCTTATTATCATACACAAAACCTATCTGAATGGACTGACCAGCGTAAATCCTCTGATGCGAAGAAGACCAACGATAAGTCCGGAAAAAGCTTGATGTTATGATTTTTCCTGTTTCTATGGACAAATAAAACAGGATGATCAGGTATGTGAACCAGCACTCTTGGGATTGCATTGAATCACCAACAGACATCTCATTATTCTTAAACAGGCATTGTCTACTTCATGAAATGCCCATGTAAAGACCAAGTGGAAACTAACTCTATACCAAAGTTAAAGGAGAAACCATGTCTAATTTGCATCAACATATGCACTGACAAGTTCCGTAAAGCACATTACGGCATTCACGGCAGCAAACGCTTATATTTAACACAAGAACTTTATATTCAAATGTTATATTTAGCGTAAAGACCTCCAAATCTGCCGCCATACGACCATTGTCAGCTGATTTTTGTGATTAATTACAACTAACAACTAACTGCCCCAGCACTGGTACATGTTCAGTGTGTGACAAATTTACAGTCACCAGTTCTAATCTTGAATTACAGATAAACAAAGAGAAATATGCAAACTTTGAATAAACAGAAACAACGTCTAACGGCTTGAAACGAACTACATGAGAGGAATGCAAACACATTCTACGAGACTAAACTTTCCGAAAGCTTGAAGCCGAGAAAAACTGTGATTATGAAAGTAATGTGTGTGGATTACCAGAAGAATCTTCCGCTTCCTAACATTTCAACCAATGAACCATATTGCTGCAAACAGAAATCATTTTACTTATTCAGAATTCATTTGTTTGATTGTGGGAAATCTTTATACATACTGCGAAACAGTTACCATCATGGTGCTGATGAAGAGTGTTCAACGTTGTGGTATTTCTGTTCTGAAATTTTGCCTATCTCTGTGCGTGACCTCAGTATATTTTGTGGTCCGTGTTCCGGACAGATTAAAACCACTTGAAGGTAATATTATAGGGCCACTAAGATAGCTGGCACAGCCTTCAAGTTTTCGATGTCGTGCAACACCCCTTATATTTACCTCCATGCTCACAACGATAAAATTTTTATAATTATATGCCGTAAAAAGAAATTGTCGCTTCTCAAATAATATTTCACGATCCTTAAGTAGAAAGCAAATGCCAAATGGAATTGCGAAAATAAGAAAAAGGAAGTTCTTGTGTCGGCAGTTGAAATATTCATAATCTTAAGCACTAAATATTCAACGAGAAGAAATCTCTGAACAGGACAGCATATTTAATGAGAACGTCAGTTCTGCCGTGCTACTAACGTGAATGTAACCTGAAAAGTTATAAATAAACAGAATGTACAGCCATTACTAGGTCTATGTGTCTCAATTTAATGAAGATTAGAAAGAACGAATTCAGATCGGTAGACAGCTTGCTAGAGAGGATCCGTATTTTTATCACTTGAAATAAATCTCTCGTCGAGGAAGGCAAAATGCAGATATTCTTCTGTGAAAACGACATCATACTTAAGGATTTAAAAGTACGACAGTACACCTCAGCAGGTAGAGACGACAGTGCGAATCTTACACTAGCCTTGGCTGCATTAGGAGGACTAATTATCTTCCGTTTATTACTATTGACCGTTATTTACAAGTCAAAAAGTTTACTCACTTTGTCTTTCCATTGGGTTGACCAGAGTAGGTTTCAACAATGTCGTTAAATCATTGCAGTAACCAGGTACCGGGACAAATTTCGAATTATACCTCCATGTACAGTTTGTGTAGTAGTAAGTGACTCTTTGTTTTCATATTAGCTTGATGTATTACTAGTTAAGTGATCAAAATGAAACCGAGATATCTTCAACATTTGAGGCAATATTTGGCACGTCACTTCTTTAAGGCGTATTGCGTCGCCAACACTGCGTGCGCATACGAGGATTTAGGGACATGTGATGTGCAAGCGAAATTGCCAAATCCCAGTACTTGGAAGCCAAGTTATATGCCTAAAAAAATAAATAAAATAAAAATAATCACAAAGAGCGGTAGGAATATGGAGCTTCAGTAATACAAAGAGATGACGAATATTACTAAATCCGAAATCTATGTAAATATCAGTATTAATCCGCTTACGAGCATTCCACACGATTATTGAGTCGGGAATAAATGGATATGATCTAAGAGACTAACATTTATTCCAATGATTTTAAATTTTTGCACCTTTCTCACTTTGAGGGACACACAACAGTGATTCATTAAACTGGATAATAATTTAATTACCATATTGTACATCATCTATTTGTGATATACTGTTCCATTATCAGATCTAGTGGGAAACTTATTTAGATCAACAGAAAATAGGGCATGCCTGCTGTGGGAAACCGACAAGAAACTTCGTGAATAGCCACAGGTCGCATCTGACACACGCTAAAACCCTTCCAATCCCACCATATCGTCCTAGCTTCATCATGTGTTGTGTGAATTTTCCCAGTGTCGATTAACAAAGGAACAGGTCAACCAACAGAAACAAAGATTATAAAAGAAACACGTTGGAAATGGAAGCTAAAATATCTCAGTCATCAAGAATGTTCTGCATGACATATTGAATGCACCTGTAGTTCTGCTGCACCTTTCGTGACAGTATGCAATTTTAGGCCACAGCTAGGGACGTAGTGTAGTCACTATCTTTTTAATATATTCACGTCACTACTTGCGAAAGCTCTAGAAATAGGGGGTGAATTACCAAACACCACGAATTATGAGAGAAATCAATAAAAGGTCTGCATATCACGTTGATGCTGTTCCATTAACTCTTTTGTACATTTCCACCGAAAGAATAACTTGGTGATCGTTCAACTGTTCCAACATGAAGTTACCACAGTCGTAAGTAAGTTACTAAACTACTGATCAGTATCAACAGTCCATTTTAAAACACTAACGCAAAAGCTCTTTTCGAAATCGTTATTTATTTCTATATGTATCCGATACTAAAGTTTGTAGACGACATAGATCCTTCAGCAAGATGTAGCGAAAGCTCAGTGTAACTTACACAGCTGATAGGAGTAAATATCATACTTGGAACTTATTTAGTTTGAAGTAAAAAGATTGCTTTTAAATGATAAAAACGGTTCAAATGGCTTTGAGCCTTATTGGACTTAAGATCTGAGGTCATCAGCCCCCCAGAACTTAGAACTACTTAAACCTAACTAACCGAAGGACAACACACACATCCATGCGCGAGGCAGGATTCGAACCTGCGACCGTAGCGGTCACGCGGTTGCAGACTGAAGCACCTAGAACCGCTCGGCCACTTCGGCCGGCTTAAATGACAGTAGTTCATATTATTTACTTACTTTACTGAATTCGTAAGTAACACAGTTGCTAAAAATACGTACACATAACCACACTGGTATCAGAAGAAACATTTAGTTTCATTTGCACACGGAAGTATGCCATTTCTGTATTGCTTTCTCATGTTGACCTGTCGCGCTATAACAGTTCAGCCATATAGCAACAGACTAAGAGCGGCGATAGGGATTTCTTCACAGATTTCGTAGGCAATCATGCGTTTCCTTAGTGAGTAAACAGCTAATCACTCACTGTCGTCCTACCGTTCGACGAAAAATTATAACCATCTGCAAACATTTTATTAATTTTTTTTGTGCTACGTCCCTACCACGTGAAGCCTGAACAGCAATCACTGCCCTCACCACAATTAAAGGTGTGCGAACTGCAGCACATGGGCACTGTTGAAAGGAACAATAAGGTAATGGCTGCAGCCGGAAAAGACGGACGCAATTCCGAATGTTGAAGAGGTACGACTAACTACGTCATGTTATAAGCGGCAGCAGAACCCGTTGGAAAACTAATGGAGAAAGTGCAAGAATCTTTTCAGTAGGCAGTGGCTACAGAGAGCGCGTGATAAAAAAAATAACGGTACTAAGTTGATGCAAGTGAAGAAAGCTTCGGTTAACAAAATGACTCTAACGAGATCGTCGGTCCCCTTAGGTGAGTGGTAAACGTTTATCTGCCATGCAGAGGACACAGGTCGCAAAGTTTCTTTACTTCGAGAGTGGGTGTCGTGTTGTCGTCATTTCATCATCATCGACGAGCAAGTCGTCCAACGTGGCGTCAACGGGAAAGACTTGCAACTCGGCGGCCGAACTGCCCCAAATGGGACTCCCAGTCACCGACGACATACCATCATTTCATTTTTCATCTCATTTTCACTGATATCATATACTGATATGAAGATCATGAATTTCTGGTTGTGTACGTCAGTTTTGCACCGAAATGAAACGTGGATTATTAAAAACGCAGAGAATACGGAACTGGAAGCATTTGAAATGAAGTTTAGAGAAAAGCTGGGAATTAAGTGGACGTATAAAGTAGGAAATCAAAAAACACCGAAAAGTCTTGGTGAGGGGAGAAGTATGTGGTAGACCCTTAGAAGAAAACAGGGTAAGTTTTTGGAAAAGCTACTACGGCTGGTTAACGTTGGGTAGAAGGAGCAGTAGGGAAAATGATTAGTACAGGAACAACAAGTCTAGATGCAAAACAGATGACAAGTTGGGTGTAATGGTAATGAAGATATTATGAAAAAAAATTTAAGTCCACTTCATAGCAGAGACCGTTACTTGTCATAGGATCATTAGACTTACATGATCAGTATGCTACATGTTTGGCTAGAAAGTAACTTCTCACCATTACGAAGAGATGATGGGAGCAGGAGGATGTCTATGGTTTCGTATAATCTCGTTGTAATGTGGTATCAAGCTTTTACTGAAGAAAGACTTGACTTTAACGACAAGTTTTCTACACCAATGGCAGATGTTGGAAATAGCCGCTATCCATGCTCCCATGTACGTAATTAATTCTAACCTCCTGCAGTCATGGACCAAAATGCTTGCGGAAGAGTAACTCGGAACCATTGACACAAACCTGATGTAAAGTCCGTCAGCGAATCACAAGAACTGATACATCCTTTCTAAATCTCCAGTCTTTCGACTGATTTGAAACTGTTGTATATCGATTCTTTTTCTATTCGAATATTTTCATCTCTTTGAAGCTACTGCACGCAAAATTCGTTGTAAACTACGTTAAGGATAGTAGACTTGGTTTGACCCTATTGGTGATCCCCTCTACAGGCATTCCTGTGCCAAGTCCTTCATGGATGCCGGAGCTGGATTCTGTAGCTGGATGCCGTAATTAATTGGTTACTTAAATGTTTATTCATTGACAGAAAATCTACGTAAAGATACCATGTATCACAGAGTGCCTAAAAAAGGAAACAAATTTACAAAATAAATACACTACTGGCCATTAAAATTGCTACACCACGAAGATGACGTGCTACAGACGCGAAATTTAACCGACAGGAAGAAGATGCTGTGATATGCAAATGATTAGCTTTACAGAGCATTCACACAAGGTTGGCGCCGGTGGCAACACCTACAACGTGCTAACATGAGGAAAGTTTCCAACCGATTTCTCATACACAAATAGCAGTTGACCGGCGTTGCCATGGTGAGTTGTGATGCCTCGTGTAAGGAGGAGAAATGCTTACTATCACGTTTCCGACTTTGATAAGGGTCGGATTGTAGCCTATCGCGATTGCGGTTTATCGTATCGCGTCATTGCTGCTCGCGTTGGTCGAGATCCAATGACTGTAAGCAGAATGTGGAATCGGTGGTTTCAGGAGGGTAATACGGAACGTCGTGCTGGATCCCAACGGCGTCGTATCACTAGCAGTCGAGATGAAAGGCATCTTGTCCGCATGGCTGTAACGGATCGTGCAGCCACGTCTCGATCCCTGAGTCAACAGATGGGGACTTTTGCAGGACAATAACCATCTGCACGAATAGTTCGACGACGTTTGAAGCAGCATGGAGTATCAGCTCGGAGACCATGGCTGCGGTTACCCTTGACGCTGCATCACAGAAAAGAGCGCCTGCGTTGGTGTACTCAATGATGAACCTGGGTACAAGAATGGCAAAACGTCATTTTTTTGGATGAATCCAAGTTCTGTTTACAGCATCATGGTGCTCGCATCCGTGTTTGGCGACAATTGCGGTAAACGCACATTGGAGGCGTGTATTCATCATCGACATACTAATGTATCACGCAGCGTGATGGTATGGAGTGCAATTGGTTACACGTCTCGGTCGCCTCTTATTCGCATTGACGACACTACGAACAGTGGACGTTACATTTCAGATGTGTTACGACCTTTGCTCTACCCTTCACTCGACCCCTGCGAAATCATACATATCAGCAGTATAATACACGACCGCATGTTGCAGGTCCTGTACAGGCCTTTCTGGACACAGAAAATATTCGACTGCTGCCCTGGCCGGCACATTCTCCAGATCTCTCACCAATTGAAAACGTCTGGTCAATGGTGGCCAAGCAACTGGCTCGTCACAATACGCCAGTCACTACTCTTGATAAATTGTGGTATCGTGTGGAAGCTGCATGGGAAGCTGTACCTGTACACGTCATCCAAGCTCTGTTTGTCTCAAAGGCCAGGCATATCAAGGCCGTTATTACGGCCGGAGGTGGTTGTTCTGGGTACTGATTCCTCAGGATCTATGCACCCAAATAGCGTGAAAATGTAATCACATGTCAGTTGTAGCATAATATGATTGTACAATGAATAACCGTTAATCATCTACATGTCATCTTGGTGTAGCAATTTTAATGGACAGTAGTGTAATTCATCCATAAAATAACAAGGAACAGGGCGTGGCAAAACGCGTGGCAAAAATTTACATTGTTCATAATTAAACAGTTTCAATTTTTCTTCAAACTGTTACAGTTTAATGAATCTCACTATGAAATCCTACGAACAGGATCACTGAGGTAAAATTCTATCCATTCTCTTGAGCTCAACAACTTGTTAATTATAGTGAGGTGCTGGCTGAGCTGAAAGTCCATTCCTATGGCTAGACTTAGTAATACATACAAGAACACTGTCGAACATTGGCGTTTGGGTGGTCTATGTGTAAGGGTGTGCGGGAGGCTTAAAGTCGAATAAGTGGACTTTCCTCCGATTCTTTGGACACTGTACGTTCGAAGGTCAACGTTCTTGTTACGCTATGCCCCTTCCCCATACAGGACTATTCAGGGATGCATCCGGCCTAAACTTTATTTTTATGGATGCCAGTGCACGACATTACAAAATCAAGCAGTGCATGTGGATGAGTTCTTGTACCGAAAGGATGTCCAATAAATGGGCTGATCTGCCTGTTCCCTCGACTTAAATCCCGTAGAGCACGTGTGTGATTCGTTGGGGAGAGGTAATGCAACACGTGCACAGACACCACCGATCATCTTGTAGCTGTCAATCGTGTTGGTGAAGGAACTGAACACCTTGCCACAAGAAAGACTTACCAACCGTGGGGCAAGCATCGGAGAACGTTCCAGAGTATGCAAGGCTGTTTGTGGTGATCCCACAGCCTATTACGAACCTTTTGTTCCTTTTTCAATGACCAGGGAACCATCATCAATCCCGGTGACTTCAGATTAATTATTGCCTTTAAATAAATACGTCATTTCCGTTTCTCACATTGAATATATCTTTCAGTTACCTCATGTACCATACTGTCTTCCAATGGAAGGTCGAAGCTTCTTCTAGCTACGGTACTCGACAGTATCACGTCATGCTTAAGATACTTTCGCCCTGGGAATGTCACGAGAAAAAAGTTTGTTCCTCCATCAGCTTTAATAACATAAAATATTGACATGGAAACGAATATGACAGTGTTTATGTGGAACACATACTGTACTGTATTGCAACGTGACAGCCGGAAATCGGAAGGTGAAGAAACTGGAAGGAGTTGAAGTATCGTACTTTAGATGAATCGTAAAAACAAATTTACGAAATGGAGAATTGCTTGTCAGGAACCATTAGGAAAAGTGTCTCTCGAAGAGTTTTATCTGTAGATGCGACACATTAGTACGGCACACCCTATCTATGAAGATCGGTTTAATCAAGTTTACGTTATAGCTGCACCATCTCAGTGAGGAATAGTGTTGCATCTGGACAATAGCATAGGTGGGAACTTGTGATGTTCCTGATAGTATTTCATTCTATTGTCTGATATTTTACCGCATGAAGGAACGCGCACCAGAAACCGCCATAGGAAGTTTCTGGTATTTTCTGTTTTTTCTATTGTCGTGAGACATAGGATTATATTTTGTGCAGCGTTCGAATATATTTATACGTTTATATACATTTATGTATTTATACGTATTTAAGTGCTATATAATATAGTATAAGTATTTGGAGAATGTAAATTCTTCAGTAAGACAGTCATATGATGAGTAAAATTCTGTACGCGTAACTTGTGGACAGTTAATCCATACTTCTTCGGTCGTACACCGTCGTGTACCTGGAAATGGAACTTGATAATGAACTAAGGTTGTTTAAAATCTCAACAATTTTACCATCTTAAAAAAAATTTACGTTAGCTTGCAACAGCTTCCATTTGAAAATGTTTTTAACTTGTAAACTCGTTTAGATCATACTGCTTCTCAAACTGATACCAGTTATTGGTCGGCAGTAGAGTTATAATGTAAAATATAGACTATTAAATACACCATTGAAAAGACTGTCTCGATTGCAACACTTTAAACTGAATAGAATGTTTGTTTCTAGATTTATAACCGCGTTGTGCCTTAGATCAATTTTTCACATTTCGAAAACCCTAAATTTTCTGAATTAATTTTTATAATTTCAGAGAACATTGGAGCACAGGTAAACTGAATGCTTTCATTTCAAAATGAATGAAGAAAATGTATTAAACTTGAATCACAAGGCTGGCTAGAGCCGAAAGCCTTGACCTCTACCAACCTGTTACGCACATCAACAAGAACATCAACAATAATCTAACAAATAGCAGTATTTACGACCATGGAACAATACCCACTGCAAAGCAATATTTACCAGAAAAACTGAAAAGTATCACCAGTAACGTTAAAAATTAGTACAATTAGTAGTATAGGGAGATTAAACGGACAACTAAAATCAAAATATTAAAAAATTAAGTTAAAGCATACGTCTTAAATCGATCACATAACTGTACCACGACATTCGTAGCACTTCATACCGAGTAAAGACACTTCATTTCACGATGTGTAGCCAAGAACGGCATGAAACATCTCAATTTCCACTGCTGTAGCATAATGCATACTTAGCCAAAAAGTAAAAAATTAGTGTCAAAGCCGGCGGTCTAGGAAGCAAATGCCTGGCTTGATTCGTATCAAGCTTCGAGCAAATTTTTCCGTTTCTCTGTTATGCACAGAATATGTCTTCTTTACCATTTAGTATCCCATCCAAACGCCTTTAGTTCAGTGACCGTTTGCAGTCTGCGAGGAAGGAAGTCTATGTGGTGAGAACCATAATGCTAATTAGCTGCCATCTCCTCCCCGGCAGCTACGGTGACCTTCCAGAGGTTACGAAGGGCACATGGCGTGGGGTCAGGCCCGTTTTCGTCTCTGCCCATAGATTTTCAATAGGGTTTAAATCTGGTGGAGAAGGAGCTAATCAAGAAGATAAATCTCATTCTTTTCTCCAAAAGTGCACCATCGCTGACACCTGTAAAGGCGATTGGTTCTGCTCTAATGAGTATACTCTCTCAGGACATAGCTGTCGCTTTGATAGGGCTATGATATGACACGTGATGTGGGTATATTGAACAATGTCAGGTCGACAATTTGCCCTATGAAACATTTAAAATTCACGGGAACACATCCAGAACCAAACTGCCACAGATACAATGCCACTGCGAAATGACTCATGAATAATTTGGAGTCAAAACCGGCACCTTACGACCTCTACGCCATTCTGGACCATCTATCGCTGATGACAATTCCGATTTATCGAAAAATACCAGACACGGCCAGACACGATTGACACTGTCGTCAGAAAACTTTGATCGGTAGAGTCGGTGAACGTCACGGTGCTTCTCCTCGACTGTCGCACGTTTGATAATTAATCTGGCCTCCCAAAACCGGCGACTAATCGTATCCACCGACCACGAAAGCGTTTTAGTATTTTTAAACTGTATGGCATTAAAAAAAAGCGCCGAACTCCAGTTACCTCACGCCTGTGGGACTCTCCATCACCTCGACAGCGTTTTGCCCATCGCCGCACAGTGCGATAAGGAGCCGGCCGTAGTGGACGAGCGTTTCTAGGCGCTTCAGTCCGGAATCGCGCTGCTGCTACGGTCGCAGGTTAGAATTCTGCCTCGCGCGTGTGTGTGTGTGTGTGATGTCCTTAGGTTAGTTAGGTTTAAGTAGTTCTAAGGTCTAGGGGACTGATGACCTCAGAAGTTAAGTCCCATAGTGCTCAGAGGCATTTGAACCATTTTGATTATGCGGTAAGGAACGTCATACGTGCTCTTTCTTACGACGCCGTCGAACTCCCTTCCTCCACAAGAGCAATGACACTTTGACGACTAGCCTTCTCACGATAAGACGTGGCGCATAAATTATGTAACTCGACTAAAAACGAAGTGGTGCAGGTGTTTGATTCTGCTTGTGTGCTGACATTGGCTGTTACTGAAAGAATGATGCGCATTCAAATATAACTTGCCACGATAAACTGTCAGTCTGCTACAGTAAAACAGCAGTCAAAATGAGAGAATAATAACACGTACTATATCAGTTTTTTTTTTTTTTTTTTTTTTTTTTGTTTAGTCATCAGTCTTCCGACTGGTTTGATTCGTTCAGGAACTCTCCTACTGTGCCAATCTCTTCTTCTTCCAGTAGCACTTGTATCTTGCGTCCTGAGTAATTTGCAGGATGTACTCCAGTGTCTGTCTTTATTCCAGTCTCTTTCTTCCTCTACAGTTTTTACCATCGAAAGCACGCTCTCGCACCATGGAACCCATTTCCTGATATCTTAACAAATCTCATATTATCCTAGCCCTTTTTCCTGTCAGTGTTTTTATTATACCTTCTGCGCAGAAACTCCTTATTCCTTACTTTATCAGTCTACCTAATTTAAAAAATTCTACTGTATGACCGCACCTCAATTGCTTCGATTCCCTCCTGTTCCCGTTTTACAACAATCCATGTTCCACCACCATACAATCCTGTGCTCCAAACGTACATTCTGATAAATCTCTTCCTCAAATTAAGGCCTATGTTTGATACTTGCAGACTTCTCTTGTGAAGGAATACCCTTTTAGTCAGAACTAATCTGCTTTTAACGTTCTTCTTGTTCGTCCGTTATTGGTTATTTTGCCCCCGAAGTAGTAGAATTCGTTAACGTTATCTGCCTCATGACGATAAATCTTGATGCTACTTTTTCGCTGTTCTCATTTGTCTTACATCTCATAACTTTCGTCTTTCTTCATTTTACTCTGAATACATATTCCGTACTGGCTAGACTGTTAATTTCATTCAGCAGACCATGTAATTCTTCTTCACTTTTACTCAGTATAGCAATGTCATCACGAATCGTATCAGTGATATCTTTTCACCTTGAATTTTAATTCCAATCCTACTTTTATTTCTAAAATTACTTCTTCCATGTACACTCTTTGACATAAAACTCGACCGGCGGCCGGCCGCTTCAGAGGCTAAGTCCGCGCCGATCGCGACATGGGACAAAAAAACTGGCCAACTCGCTAATTCTCTAAGTCCGGTTATCTGCACAATCTGGCAACACTGTAGACTGCGGCACTTCCTGGAGGAAAACTTGTCCCATGATAGAGAAACCCTATGCTGATTACACCTGTGGTCTAGTCTGACAGTCGGCTCGCAGCCGTGCTAGCGTGCGGAGCTGCTCCGCGCGCCGTGTGACGCTCCGCTCTCGGCGGTGTTTACTTCCGCGTCGCGGTGTTTGTGTTTATCGAGTCCAGTACTAACGTACACCATGGCGCACTCGTACCGCCGTGCAACGATCAAAGTAACGTTTCAAGCCGAACATCCACGACCCAGAGCTTTCGAAGTCGAACAGTTCATACGTGAGGATCTACGTTTGAACCCCCAGGACGTAATCGGCATACATTTTTCCATCACTGGAAGTGTTGTCTACATCAAGATGTCGACGGAGGAAATTTGCAATGACATAATTCACCGTCATGCCACCGGACTGAAATTTAAACACTATGACATATGGGTGCTGTGACAGTCGCCGATGCTGGATTCGGTCTCCGGACATTGCGGGTGTTTGAACTCCCGTTCGAGGTGCCTCAGGATGTGGTCATTGCTGCTTTCCAACCATATGGCACCGTCTTGGGTCACGTCGCGGAGAAGTGGCAAACATTTACGACCTACCCCGTATTAAATGGCGTCAGGCAAATAAAAATTGAGCTGACGAAACATGTCCCATCGTACCTGCTGATTGGCGGTGTGAGGGCCATCGTCATGTATGATGGACAGTCACGAACGTGCGCAGGATGTGGCCAGGAGGGACATGTACGTTCCGAATGCTTACACCGCCGTTTAATACAGACGCCGTTACGTGAAGAGACCCAGGCTTCGACGGTCACGTCCTTACCCATCACCTACGCCAAGGTTGCACAGGACCCCGTCGTACCAATCCCGATTGTGCAAGCAGCATCGTCAACGCCACCCGCCGCAGCACAACGCGCCGAGGACACAAGCACGGCGTCGCCTCCAGTGCTCGCTTCAGGACTGTTGGAACCATGGACGTCGACCTCGGTGTCGTGCCGACGTCTGCCTTTGTCCAGACGGGTTCGGCGTCAGACGACGGGCGACCACATTCTGATTCAGAAGGCCACATCAGAAAACAGCGTTCGCCTCGCAAACACAGGAAACGACGACGAACGCCTTCCGATGACGCCCTTTCTCAGACGGCCCCACGAGATGTCGACCTGATGTCTGACGGTGATCTCCCACAGTGCATCCAGTCACGCGATGCGGCAGCAACAGGCGCCCCTCCTGTGACGCCTCCTCTCCCAGCCTGGGACGTGTCCTCGCCGTTGTCAACGAATGATGACGGCGATCCCCCTGCCACTCATGTTGCGGAATCCACAACACCCGTTCCGGAAGTGCGTGACCGTCACATGTCCACGTCGTCAGCTTCCTGGGCCGATGACGTTGAAGAAGAAGCGGAACAGACTGCCAGCGTGTCTGCACAGGAGTCCACCTCGGCGACACTGGGGCTGGCAGCCCGTCAGTAATTATCACCACTGCGGGACCACCGGCGGGTCTCCACCTGCCGGCTACTTCTACCGCACGATCTGCAAATACTGAGGATGGCCGCACACAGCAATATCGTATCGCCACGATGAATCTTGCCACCATTCGTGCCCCCCATAAACTGGCCATGTTCAGAGACACTATTTACTCTGCGGATGTGGATATAGCACTCTTACAAGAGGTGTTTGTGGCTGACTTCCTAGTTCCCACCGGATACAACGCCCATGTTTCCCCCGCATCCGATACCGGTAGCGGCGTCGCCATCCTGCTACGCGACGGACTCCCTGCAGAGGACGTCATCTACCTCCCCACTGCGCGGGGGGTATGGCCCTCAACACTGTTCGGCGTGCGTATTATTAATATCTACGCTCCGTCCGGCACTGGCCGCCGTCATAACCGACAAACTTTTTTTGCCGAAAGCGTCACACCCCTCTTCACCGGTCCGCAGGACGATTTGGTACTCGGTGGGGATTTTAACTCGACACAAGAGCCCGCGGACCAACTCCCGCGACATTCCCCTTGTGCATCTCACTCAGTGGTCATCGACCGTCTCCGACTTGTTGACACATGGAAGAAGCTCCACGGAATTCAACCGGGCTATACATTCTACACCTCTCACTCGTCAAGCCGCATAGATCGCATCTACGTTACCCGCCCCCTTGCTGATGGCACACGTCATGCGGAAGTCTGGCCCTTGGCCTTTTCAGATCATGATGCATACCTCTGTGACGTCACTCTCGCCCGACAGCAAGTGTGGCATAGTCGTGGTCTGTGGAAACTCAATGTCACTCACCTGACCTCCTCAGACTGTCGCCGTATGGTCGAAGAAGCGTGGGCACGCTGCCACCATCGTCGAGAAGCCTATGACTCCACCTTATCATGGTGGCTCTCCTGTGCAAAGCCGACCCTCAGGAAGACACTGATGAGTTATGGGAAAGAATTAAAGGCGTGGCAAACTAATACCCTGCACTTCTACTACACCATACTACGTGACTGTGCGACGATGCCTTTCTCGCCAGTCCGGCAGTCGATGGTCCATCGCACGAAGGCGCAGATCTCCTTGATCATGCGGCGTAACTTGGAAGGCACTGTAGTCCGTTCTCGAGCTTCTAATCGAATCCCTCAAGAACGTCCGTCGATGTACCACCTCCTTCAGGAAAGACAACGACGACGACGAGCTCTGATCCAAGTCCTCACTGATGTGGAAGGGCGCCGGCACGACACCCAACAAAGCATCGGTCGTGCACTCCATGCTCATATTGCCGGGCTATACACAGCCGTACCGCATTCTGCAGCACTGATCACAGAAGTCGCTCAGCTCACTACGAACACTCTTCCGGAGGATGCAGTACATGACCTCCAAGACGACGTAACCACAGATGAAGTGGTAGATGTTGTCAAGGCGGGTTCCGATAACAGGTCTCCTGGACCTGATGGTATACCCATCGAATTTTATAAAAGTTTTCAGTATTTGTTGGCTTCCACGTGGACGGCAATCGCACAAGAGCTGATGTCACCGAGGACAGTGGTCCCGAGCGCCTTTCTAGAAGGAATTATTATCCCCGTACATAAACCGCGCGGGTTATCGAGGGTCCAGGACTATCGACCAATTACTTTGCTCAACAGCGACATGAAAATATTCACACGGCTACTGGCATCGCGACTCAAGAAGGTCGCACGTTACGTCACATCCTGCGACCAGACTTCCCCAGGAGGCGACAACAACATCCGTACGGCCCTTTGCCGTTACAGAGACATGATAGCATTAGCGCATCATCAGCGTCTCCCTGGCGCCTTGGCTTCACTGGACTTTAGCCAGGCTTTCGACCGTGTTGACCACTTCTATTTACGGACAGTTCTTCAGCATATGGGTTTTCCTGGCGGTATTGTAACAGTGGTTATGCGCCTGTTGAGTAGTGCAACCTCTAAAATCATGTACAATGGTCGTCTTACACCGTCCCTGGTCATCGCACGATCTGTACGGCAAGGATGCCCTCTTTCCACGATTTTGTATGCTTTCGCCTTGGAACCCCTGCTCCAGGGCATGCGCCAACGTTTGGAAGGCATGGCTGTGCAAGGCCACCGTTTTTGTTGTACAGCCTACGCAGACGACATAGTACTATATCTGCGCAGTGAAGATGAAGTACGAGCAGCACTGACATGGGTGGCGACTTACGGCGAAGCGTCGGGGAGCTGCCTCAACGTGTCAAAATCCAAGGTCCTGCTCATTGGTGAGGGCTTTCCGGAGAGATGCGCTGCCCCCCTTAGTGTCGCCGCCACCCTACGGTGTCTTGGATTTGATTTCACAGCAGACCTGCGCCGCTCAGCGGCTATCAATGGTAGACGCTTGCTACAGACAATCAGAGCAAATCTCGCAGATCACCGGCTACGAGCTCTCGACGTTATCCAACGCTCGCAATACGTGAACATGTATCATGCTTCCCGTATACCACACGTGGCTCAAGTACTACCAATCCCAAATCTCCTGGCGCGACGAATGTTGATGGCTTTCGGCTCCTTCGTCAGCTCGGGGATGTTATTCAAGGTGCAGTATGAATCCCTTGCACTGCCACGAGATCGTGGCGGGGTGGGACTCATCCACGTGCCGACTCGTGTCAAGGCACTATACGTCAGCTCCCAACTCAAACTTTGGCATCGTTGCCCGCAGAGCCTTACTAGCCTCCTGCTTTACAACTTTGCACCGGCCTCCTTGTCCGCCCCAGTACTGATATCGACCATTCCAACCCCCTTTTATTACATCCAACGATTTTTCCTGGAGTTCAGTTATATCTACCGGTCCTTACCACTTACACGTTTGTACCTCACGAAAACAGTCTCCGAATTGTTACAACAGTGCCGCCCGTCCAACCCCATCGAACGTAAGTATCCACAGTACGTGTGGCGACACATATGGAAGGCGATCCATGCGCGTTTTCTCGAATCAGACGTTCAATCAGCGTGGTACATCACCGTGAATGGCAAACAAGTTAACCGAGATCGTCTGCACCGCATCCATCTCGCCGATTCATCCCTCTGCACCCACTGTGGCGTGGATGACACGGATGTCCACCGGTTCCACTGTGGCACGGCGCTAGACGTCTGGACACTTGCGCGGCGAATTTTGGCGTTTCTTACTCGCCAGACACCGGCTCAGATCGACGTCCACATGCTTTTGTACCCCGATAAGACTTTCTACCCCTCCGCCAAAACTAACTCTGTGAATTGGATCTGTGGCCACACGATCCGCTATCTTTTTACTTCAGGCGACAAGTCTACGCTAGGATATTGGACTTATCTCAACGAACGACACTGCGTCCTGATACGCAACCCACGCTATAAACAATATTTTTCTAATTTCTTACGGAGCACTTTCGATGACCCACCTAGTAGCTGGAACGTCCAAGCCCTGAGAAGCTGAAAACTGTATAAAACGAACCGAACTGAATAGATCTGCTACCCAGAACACACGCCTACGCCATGAGAAGACACGTTTGGACGAGCTGGCATGCTGTAGGCGGATACACTTCAGGAGCTCCTGTAAGAACTGGTCTTTAACTACAAGTCGCACGACGACTTAAAAAGCTTTTCCTTATTTCTTCCTCATAGTTTGTTCTTAAAGGAAAAAGAAATTTGATTTTGGCTTTGAGAAACTTTTACGTGTTCCAAAGGATTGCTTCTTCGCCAACAAGACGAAGGAGACTCATTTTTGTTTACTAGAAGGAGAAACCAGTATAATCGGAGTCTTTGTTTTCTTTCAAAAAAAAAAAAAAAAGTAAACAAAAAAAAAAAAGCGGTAGCGTGCGTTGTTTCTGTTCATAATATCAGTGGATCGAGAGCAGCTGGCATAAAATATTTTTATAGCCTCTTCTGTCTGAATGCTGAAGACGTGAATGTAATGGTAGCGCAGATTCAATCTATTTCGCTTTGTGACACACCGATATCAAAATTTTATCCAGTAACGATTTTGCGGCAGATTTCCTGCAGACTGTCCTCCTCTGGACGCCGTATGCGGCAAAGCTCCGGGATCCATTTGCTGGCTACTGGCAGGGGCCGTGGCGACTGCAGCGGCGCTGCACTCCCCCGTTCTTTATCGAAAGCGCCTGCTACCGCTCATCGCTTTTGATGATTTAAAACGCTTTATTATTAAATGTTGCTCCACAGAAAATTTCTACAATTTCCATTCACGCTCAAAAGCAACGGAGACAGACGCCCTGATTAGTAGGCGGGTATTATATTACATTAATCGGCAAGAGCTGAGTATGGCCCGAAATTAATTTTATAGACTGGGACGAAATTAAACCACCTCACTACATTCGATGATTCAAACTCGATTATTTGTGCAACTTTTGGTCAATGTTTGGATGTTTTCGTCAAGCCAGAGTGAGCGTCTGTGGTGTAAAGTGTATTACAGTTCTTGTTTCATTCCTTATGGTAAGTCTATGCGATAAACTGTGTGAATACCTTGCAATGCATGCTCTGTAGCAGCGCAGAAACACTGCACATTTGGAGTTCCATGTATGGGTTCATGAAGTATTTATTGTTGATCGGAAGTGATAGTTAAGGTCATCAGATTTAAACCAGAAAAATTTGTCGTTTTGAAGGTTTCAGAGAACGGAAAGGAATTGCTAACATCGGTGTTAGAAAACGTCTACAGTTAAATGCTATTGCAAAAATTTAGAAGAAGGGAACTATATTAATGAACATGTGTACTTCATAAACAACCTTCTGACATGTTAGACCTATATGACGAACAAAGCTCAAATTTATATCGTTGACAGTCGGTTTGAATCTTTTCAGGACCTATTTTAGAATGAAGCACCTTGGAATTTGCAAAGCAGAAATCCATGATATTAACTTAATTTACAAAGTCGAAATCGGACGAAGATTGATGTTTAAAGGCATACTTCAGTTTCGCATAAGGAATTTTTACTAGCAGTTTGGAACTCCATTAATTAAAATGGAAAATAAAAGGTTGTAGTCAGCGGCTTCTACCGTGATTCGAACTGCTATGCCTTATAGTACAAGCACTGCATCGCACAAAGCAACCTCTGAGCTAACGACACACTGGCGGCTAGAGGCGGACTATAGTCACTGCGATGTTGCCTGAGCCTCAAAACGCAACCTTAAACACACAAACAGAGGAGGAGGAGATTACTGTTTTAACGTCCCGTCGACAACGATGTCATAAGAGACGGAGCACAAGCTCGGATTAGGGAAGGATGGGGAAGGAAATCGGCCGTGCCCTTCCTAAGGAACCATCCCGGCATTTGCCTGAAGCGATTTAGGGAAATCATTGAAAACCTAAATCAGGATGGCCGGGCGCGGGATTGCACCGTCGTCCTCCCGAATGCACACACAAACAGGTGTTACTTATGTGAAGAACGCCGTTCTTGGAGTCCAGAAACTAAATATACTTTCTAATTGTGTCATCTTGCAGTGGATTATATCCTACGAGTCTTCGATGTGGATAACGAATGTGAAGTGAATTTAGCGAGGTAACGCCGACCTACACCCGGAAGTAAATTCACTATCAGTGTGTTGACAAATACTTGCTACGACGCTACCATTTCTCGGCTCTCTGACGAGGCAGCTCTTCAGCGAAATGCTTGCCGTGATTCTCCGATACGGTTCTTCAGAGTGGAGACGCGCGCGCACGTTTGGTTTTTATGCGGCGTTCTCCCCTGATGGTTTCTGACGTCGCCTTGTGGGCTATTTATACATTTGAGACATTCAATTATCATTAATCCAGAATGATACAAGTTTCAGCTTCTGGCGTGGAAGAAGGCTGTTGACGCCGACATTATATCATTTCAACGTAGGGAAAGCAAAACGGATCATTCAATGTTTCTCATTTCAACATAAAGCATGTGAGATAATTTTCCGTAACGTTCATAATCATCTAAAAATACAAACGAAGTAAAAACACACCGGAAGCTTATTCGAATTGAATATAATGTAAGATACTAAACGCTTTGCACCTCGATGTCGAATTTGTCCACTTGCAATCTTTTGCAGCATACACATAGAATGTCATGATTACCACGAGAATGAAGAAATATGTTGGTAAGGATGGAAGCAAGAAGAGACGCAGTCAACAAATATTCTATTCCTCATGGCATTCATTTCATTTGACACGTAAGAAGAGGTAAAGCGGGAATTTACTTTCGTTAACACGAAAGATATGCCGCACATATTGATAACGAGGAAGTCTGCGTCTTCATACCTTTCCTCCTTGAAATCTGTATGCTCTATTATATACTAAGTAGCCCGATCATTGTTTCAGTAATGTTACCCTCTTGTTTGACCCCGTAACGATGAACAGATTCCAAATGCATGTCTCTGCGTGAAAGTAGCTGTTCGAACCCTTCCTGGGTTGTTTTTTGTGTTTTATTGCTTGGAATTCCTGAATCAGACCACTGTGCCTTCCCCCCTCGTGGGTTAGGTCTCAAAACTAAACCGCTTTGTATTCCATGGCATAATTTATTCAGACAGCATCAGCATAAGACTATCAAACAAAGCCTTCCATTTACAGTTGCAACACTCTAACCAGCACTGACCAAAGTGTAATCCACGGTCATGGCCCTAAATTAGCAGCTGTCTGCTACTGTGGCAAAGTCCGTACTACACTTTCGATTCCGCAGCACCATTTTATCTGGTAACACTGTGTAGTTGCAGAGTTGTGCTACCAGGTCTGTCCTCACACTGTCAACTTTATGTATCTCACTTCTCCTGTAGCGTAGATCACGAGGAGCCGAAGTAAATGAGTGCATTCTGCATGACGTAACATTCAGTATTCCCTTCTTTCATAGCCACTCTTCATGTGCATCGATACCAAATAGGAATGCGAAAACTCTTGCGAGTGAGAGAATGACAATAACAATCGTAACAAGAACAAGCAAATAATGAATGATGTTTATTCCAACGCAGAACGAGAACGGCTTTAAATATAAAAATCTATATCTATATCCATATCTATTGATCTTTGAGTTGGCACAATGCAAATATATTCTTAGCATTTAGTTCTGGATGTTTGCAGAGAGAAGGAAAAGTCGGTACTTCTCGCTAGTGTAATATAATGTGAACCAGCAACTACCCTTTCCTTAGAACACGACTCAAGCAGGTGCTCAAGTAGATACCAAGGCACTGCTGCATTCTGTTCCCTGACATTGCTCTGATGACGGTTAATGCAGATAGTTCCGATTATGAAATACAAAACGTATTGCAGGTTAGTTCCTGGGATAGTAACATTAAATTTGCATTGTAGACGGCACATGAACGTGACGACTATCCATATTACTCATCAATATAAAAAGACAATATTTTGGGAATTTAACAGGATTACTCAAAATGAATTCTGAAATTGGGTGACTGACCGCACAGGTGCTAAACGTCGTCAAGAGTATACGATGTCCTAATCGCATTAGGAATATGAAGATCGTCTTCGACAGCTCGCAACTTTCACATTGCTATCTCCACCCTACTCCAGACAGCGCTCGGTGGAGTTGCACTACGTTGCCGATGTTATGGAAGGCCTTCAAACCGACAACAGACCACATATTGAAAAATACAAGCGAATTCTCTTGTAGCGTAAGCTTATTGTAACTAATCCAAAAATTATTGGAGAGGAACATTGTCCTATTCAAAAAAAGTAAAATGTTACACTCTGTTGACGTCAAACGGACATTATCTATGTCCTGTCTTGTGTCCTACTCATCTATAATATCAAGTGTGCTATGAAAATGATTATATATAATGGATGATAAGGTAATACATTGATACCAGATGGTGAGGGCCGGCCGGTGTGGCCGTGCGGTTCTAGGCGCTTCAGACTGGAACCGCGTGACCGCTACGGTCGCTGGTTCGAATCCTGCCTCGGGCATTGATGTGTTTGATGTCCTTAGGTTAGTTAGGTTTAAGTAGTTCTAAGTTCTAGGGGACTGATGACCTTAGAAGTTATGTCCCATAGTGCTCAGAGCCATTTGAACCAATTGAACTATTTAACACAAAATGACATTAAAAATTTAAGTTATTCACGAGCAGCTAGTTGAGAATATGTATGAACATTAAATGATACGACGAATCGTCTTGTTCTGCATATGGATTCAAACCGAGCTCACGCAGACTAAGCAAAGATTTCGTGACTGACGGAAACTCACAGTCATTCCTGATTAGGCAAACAGAGAGTGATATACCTCGATTTTAGACGGTATCAGTTAGCAAATATCAACTTTAAATTGCATAACGCAAACATTTTTAACAGACGCGAATTCCTACCCAGCATCTATTGTCCCTGTTAACAAACTACGAGAGATGTTAAATATTGCTTCTTCACAAGTAACTTACTTGAAATGCCGTGAGGTAAAGCTGTGTGTTGGACACGGATTCGAACCCGGAACCTAATTGGATTTCTATCGAAGCACAGTCAAATGTGACATATCGGAATTTCGCGGCAGTAGCTAGATCTTTTAACTGAAATGACGAGACGAAACATTAATTTTTTCCTTCCCAGGACTCCAACCCGGCACCTATCGCTGTTATATTCTAGAGAAAACGAACGTTAAATATGGGTTTGTTGCACCAGCAGTGACATGTGAGCATGTCTGAACTGAAATAATATGACGAAGAGTTCAGCGCTCACTGGGAATAGAGACCCACACATATCGTTGTTGACTACACACAAAGAGACGTCAGCTACCGAAATTTTCTCCGCCAGCTGCTCAGAATAGTATCTTGAACTTACAGTCATCTCGCAAATAGTTCTGTGTCTCACTGGGAGTTAAAAACGTCAGATATCGTTAGTGTTGACAACGAATGAAAATACATTAAAAATCAAAATTATTATCCACCAGCAGATAGGTGTTCTCATGATAGAGCTTGATAATACATAATTGAATCTCTAGTGCCGGGCTAGGATTCGATCCCATTCACGCGTAATATGTGAAGGTGTTGAGGAATCTCCAGTTTTGAGCAAACAACAAATTGTAGCCGAGCTGTATTGCCACGAAGGGATCAAATTCCGCGTTATGGGTGGTCTGAGTTGCATTCCCAGTTCAGAACCAATTTTATCGACATACAGAAGCTCAAATAAAAGATGGAATAAGTGTCCTGTGACCATACATAGCGTTTGTGTCGTCACTTGAAATAAATAACTAGTATAAGAAAGGTTACTGGTGATAGAGTTGCTACATGTCGCCACTCCAGACTTTATTGTGGTTCAACCTACCGTCTATTTGGTAAAGAAGGAATATCATCTTTAATGTGAATTTTCAGACCACGCAGCCATTATATCTCCTTCACTTGGTGTATCCAGGAGAGAATGGAATCTGTCTCTCCCTATCTAAAATCATTGACAGAAGTGGGAATCGAACCCAGACCATAGGTATAACAACCTACCACCCGTCCAACAGACCACGAAATCCTCTTCTCTGCGAGTCATTTTCCTATCGTAACGCAGTTGCGCCACACTGGATGAGAATTCTGACACACAGGCTCCCTGTAGTAATTTGCAGCATGTTCAGTAAATTCATTTACTTGGTTGACCGAATCACCATGAACTAGCTGCCTCGGCTACCCAGTGCATACATTCGACTGTTTTGTAATCACAGAAATAAAATCACGTAACTGCCACCTACACACAACTGCCAACAGTGTAGGATGCAGAAGTTTAAGTAGGAAGTGTTTCTTTCCACTTGAGCTATTCTATTGCGCTATCTGTTACTAGAAAACGTCGTTCAGTCCAAAAGAAAAGCTGTAACTGTTTGTCTCTCAGAAGTCAAGACCTGGCCATATGCATAATCTCACAGTCCTGTGAAATCCAAAAGTTCTGGAGGAATAGTTGCCGAGCTCTGGAGCTGTTGTAGCTACGTGTCAGCTTGTAGCATAGATAAGATGTCGCGAGTTCGAATACATTCAGTGCTACATTTTTTAAAACGCAATTCTGCTCTCTGCTGAAGGTATCAATCTAATGGAACATTGAACATAATTCCCTTCACTTCTCAACCCAAAGTAGTCGCATGTGGAAAAAGGACTAACTATTGTGACATTTTGTTCTTTTCAGGTTTTCAAACTTTGTTTGACAGCTTTAACTCAGAACAAGTTTTCTATATGCATGTAATCAATAAACTGCATGTGCATTGTCAGACTGTCATAGGTAACATCAGAGAATTCGCATATATCGTTCAAATTCAAATGGTTCTGAGCACTATGGGACTCAACTGCTGAGGTCATTAGTTCCCTAGAACTTAGAACTAGTTAAACCTAACTAACCTAAGGACATCACAAACATCCATCCCCAAGGCAGGATTCGAACATGCGACCGTAGCTGTCTTGCGGTTCCAGACTGCAGCGCCTGTAACCGCACGGCCACTTCGGCCGGCGCATATATCGTTGGTGATTAATTTCTCTCTTATGTTTACTATTGTTTTAGCAACACTAAAGGAAACCTTACGAAAATTGTGCACTGTATTATAAGAAATGAAATAAAACTAACCATGATAACCTTACGACGAAAGTATCTGTACACAAGCATGCCTCTATCGACACGAATTAGTAAAATACTACTCACTTAGGTTTCTATTGGGTCTGTGTTTAATTGGTATGCTGTGTCATACTCAAAAGGTATGCAAATGTGGCATTTCATAAATATAGTTACGTATTCCTAGAAACCCAAAATTCGCTTGTCAGCAGCGGAGAGAGGCGTTACCCGTTGTGCAGCATTGTAAGTTTTTCAACATTGCACTATGAGCTGAAAGCATTTTCTTGCGATTTCCTTATTGATGTTTGATCTGACTGCTTGTAGCTCTTTCACAGAAGGGATAAAAACGTTACAGTCAGTGAGGCTGGAACTGCGAACCGTAATAGACGCTTTTTCACAGGTCAGCAAATTACCACAGAGCTGGCGAGGAGGTATGGGTCTTAGCTTCCTATTACGATGGCAATAGTAACTAGAACTCGTAAACCGCTATTTAAAGGTCGAGATTAGTTGCGATTTCCACCTGCAACGACTTTCCTGGGCTGAAAACCGTAAATTTTCAATCTTTTGTTACCCTTCAAGCGATAATAACTCAGATTATTCAATGGAAATTACAGGTAAAATCAAGTGAACTTTGAGGCTTAATTCCGTGCACACCAGGAAGTAACTCGTCGATCACAGAGTTGCCAAACATACATTGCCTTGTTGCCAAATCTCAATTACAGTACCAGCAGGAAGAAGACGAACCGATGTGATCCTACAGCGGTCTGGGAAGTGACCATAGCTGGTGTCTCCAAGTCGCGGCTGCAACGGCCTGGAATACGTAATGCGTCTGATTCGCTTTCTGTAACTAGGTTTAGGGACTGGAGCGTAGTTACTAATAATACTCAGAACTGACTGCAAACTGAGCATCATAAATCAGTAACTCTCATTGTTATTTTTATATTTCTTTCGTAAGTGTACTCAAAACTAAGAAAGTAATTCACAGGCGTTTTCGTGCCTCGCCGATAGTCGAGCACAACATACAAATAAAAATAAAAAAGAATGTGTATGTGTGTGTGTGTGTGTGTGTGTGTGTGTGTGTGTGTAAGAGAGAGAGAGAGAGAAAGAGAGAGAGAGAGAAATAAAAAGTAATGAGAGAGAGCGTAAAAAATTGTTGTAAAGAAATTGAATCATGGTATTTAAAGAAATCTTTCATTAAAATGACACGTTCCACATCATTACGAAATTTCGTATTCATGATCTATGGAACAAGAGTTAATCTAATCTAATCTAATCTAATCTAATCACATCATATTGATGATTAGCCATGAAGAGTCATGAATTACCGAAATTTTTGCCAATACCAGTAACCAAATCTAAACTTGAAAATAAAAGACGACAATTCTTGTAATAAACCGTGACTCCTATCAAGACCCTTTCGTCCCTGTTATCTAACCACGAAAGATGTCTGATATACCTCCACTCTGAAGTAACAAAGTGTGCATGCATTTAAAGATGAAGTGCATGATGTGAAGTTCTGTGACGGAGATATGAACCCAACACGTAATCCGATTGTTAACTAAGAAAAATCAAATGTTACGTATCGGTTTTTCTTACGAGCCGCTAGGTGTCTGAATCTAAAATAAGGATACAAACCTTTGTGCCTAAGGGACAATCGAACTGCACACCTACCGTGCATCCACGAATATAGCTTAAGTATCAGTTGCTTGCTCACGAACAGTAAGATGTGTGCGTGTTTGGCCAGAAATAACGACACTTGTTGCGATTGTTGGCAACACATGAACAGACATTGAAATTGCGCGTTAATTTTCACTAGCAGGTGGGTGTGCACTTGATAAAGCTAGAAATGAAATTATGAATATTTTTGTACTGGATCAGGTTTCAGACCCACATACTTACCTTTGGAGGAGACCTAGAGAAGATTGCAGTCTTGGGAAAAGGAACGAAATGACTGAACTATACTGTTCCGAGAGATTCAGATCCTCGAAAGAGGAGATACGAATTCGAATCACGGTCCAGCACCAAATTTTTAAACGTCTCTAGTTCAACCAAGTACAAGTAAAATAAGAGCCCTGTCCCTTTAAATGGCTATCGGTTCATCAAATAAAATAAAATTTTCTAATGTAAGTAAGCTTACTGGCGACTGTATTTCTGTTTACCATGACTTCTGCTGTGTCATTTCCCAACGTAAACCGGCTCTGCCCAGTTGGTAATGAAGGAACGTGATGTTTAATGCGGATTCTGGATTATAACGTCTTTCTCTTGAGGTTACCAGAGGTAAAATAAATCTGTTTGTGCCTCTTAAAAGTAAATGCCTGAACCCACGCATTGCACCTGTGATAGCTCGTTCCACCAGACCATTGTGGCCACATTACCTAGCCCCAGGAGTGTGCTGTAACGGATGGGGTGCTTAGCTTACCAAATTAGTCACGGTGGAAAAAAAGCGAGTCTATTAAATGGTCAAGTAGAAACAAGCTTCTGACGCAGAGATTATGCTATTCTCATGTCAGCAGGATGTAAAGACTCTTCTAGGCATCATAGGCTGGATGTGAAGCCATTTTGATTTTTCACAAATTCAGCAAATTTCTTAGTTCGAGAAAATCCGCTGTGAAGTGTGAAGTTGCCCGATAATTCGATTATTACTGTCATTATTACTATCATTTTAGTCATACCGCTGCTGGAACACGACTGTAGTCTTGAGGTAAAACGCGAGACCAGTTAATATGACGTCTGGCGACCGAAAGCCCATATCGACAAAATTTTTATCGTCCCTTTCCTCTCGGTGCTGAAGCTATGAGTGTAATTCAAGCGAATCTACAATGCACATGCAGTTTATTGATTACATGCATGTAAAAAACTTGCTCTGAGATAAAGCTGTCAAACAAAGTTTGAAGAAGAATAAAATATCACTACCACACGACGGCTAATGTAGAAAATACTTTTCTGACATATTATGCCACGATGCGCTCTCCCTGCACATCTTTGAGATGCATCTGCTGCCTGCCGTCTATTAAACCTGAATAGAACAAAATGTCACAGTAGTTAGCCCTTTTTCCACATGCGACTACTTTGGGTTGAGAAGTGAAGGGAATTATGTTCAATGTTCCATTAGATTGATACCTTCAGCAGAGAGCAGAATTGCGTTTTAAAAAATGTAGCACTGAATGTATTCGAACTCGCGACATCTTATCTATGCTACAAGCTGACACGTAGCTACAACAGCTCCAGAGCTCGGCAACTATTCCTCCAGAACTTTTGGATTCCACAGGACTGTGAGATTATGCATATGGCCAGGTCTTGACTTCTGAGAGACAAACAGTTACAGCTTTTCTTTTGGACTGAACGACGTTTTCTAGTAACAGATAGCGCAATAGAATAGCTCAAGTGGAAAGAAACACTTCCTACTTAAACTTCTGCATCCTACACTGTTGGCAGTTGTGTGTAGGTGGCAGTTACGTGATTTTATTTCTGTGATTACAAAACAGTCGAATGTATGCACTGGGTAGCCGAGGCAGCTAGTTCATGGTGATTCGGTCAACCAAGTAAATGAATTTACTGAACATGCTGCAAATTACTACAGGGAGCCTGTGTGTCAGAATTCTCATCCAGTGTGGCGCAACTGCGTTACGATAGGAAAATGACTCGCAGAGAAGAGGATTTCGTGATCTGTTGGACGGGTGGTAGGTTGTTATACCTATGGTCTGGGTTCGATTCCCACTTCTGTCAATGATTTTAGATAGGGAGAGACAGATTCCATTCTCTCCTGGATACACCAAGTGAAGGAGATATAATGGCTGCGTGGTCTGAAAATTCACATTAAAGATGATATTCCTTCTTTACCAAATAGACGGTAGGTTGAACCACAATAAAGTCTGGAGTGGCGACATGTAGAAACTCTATCACCAGTAACCTTTCTTATACTAGTTATTTATTTCAAGTGACGACACAAACGCTATGTATGGTCACAGGACACTTATTCCATCTTTTATTTGAGCTTCTGTATGTCGATAAAATTGGTTCTGAACTGGGAATGCAACTCAGACCACCCATAACGCGGAATTTGATCCCTTCGTGGCAATACAGCTCGGCTACAATTTGTTGTTTGTTCAAAACTGGAGATTCCTCCACACCTTCACATATTACGCGTGAATGGGATCGAATCCTAGCCCGGCACTAGAGATTCAATTATGTATTATCAAGCTCTATCATGAGAACACCTATCTGCTGGTGGATAATAATTTTGATTTTTAATGTATTTTCATTCGTTGTCAACACTAACGATATCTGACGTTTTTAACTCCCAGTGAGACACAGAACTACACTCCTGGAAATGGAAAAAAGAACACATTGACACCGGTGTGTCAGACCCACCATACTTGCTCCGGACACTGCGAGAGGGCTGTACAAGCAATGATCACACGCACGGCACAGCGGTCACACCAGGAACCGCGGTGTTGGCCGTCGAATGGCGCTAGCTGCGCAGCATTTGTGCACCACCGCCGTCAGTGTCAGCCAGTTTGCCGTGTCATACGGAGCTCCATCGCAGTCTTTAACACTGGTAGCATGCCGCGACAGCGTGTACGTGAACCGTATGTGCAGTTGACGGACTTTGAGCGAGGGCGTATAGTGGGCATGCGGGAGGCCGGGTGGACGTACCGCCGAATTGCTCAACACGTGGGGCGTGAGGTCTCCACAGTACATCGATGTTGTCGCCAGTGGTCGGCGGAAGGTGCACGTGCCCGTCGACCTGGGACCGGACCGCAGCGACGCACGGATGCACGCCAAGACCGTAGGATCCTACGCAGTGCCGTATGGGACCGCACCGCCACTTCCCAGCAAATTAGGGACACTGTTGCTCCTGGGGTATCGGCGAGGACCATTCGCAACCGTCTCCATGAAGCTGGGCTACGGTCCCGCACACCGTTAGGCCGTCTTCCGCTCACGCCCCAACATCGTGCAGCCCGCCTCCAGTGGTGTCGCGGCAGGCGCGAATGGAGGGACGAATGGAGGCGTGTCGTCTTCAGCGATGAGAGTCGCTTCTGCCTTGGTGCCAATGATGGTCGTATGCGTGTTTGGCGCCGTGCAGGTGAGCGCCACAATCAGGACTGCATACGACCGAGGCACACAGGGCCAACACCCGGCATCATGGTGTGGGGAGCGATCTACACTGGCCGTACACCACTGGTGATCGTCGAGGGGACACTGAATAGTGCACGGTACATCCAAACCGTCATCGAACCCATCGTTCTACCATTCCTAGACCGGCAAGGGAACTTGCTGTTCCAACAGGACCATGCACGTCCGCATGTATCCCGTGCCACCCAACGTGCTCTAGAAGGTGTAAGTCAACTACCCTGGCCAGCAAGATCTCCGGATCTGTCCCCCATTGAGCATGTTTGGGACTGGATGAAGCGTCGTCTCACGCGGTCTGCACGTCCAGCACGAACGCTGGTCCAACTGAGGCGCCAGGTGGAAATGGCATGGCAAGCCGTTCTATAGGACTACATCCAGCATCTCTACGATCGTCTCCATGGGAGAATAGCAGCGTGCATTGCTGCGAAAGGTGGATATACACTGTACTAGTGCCGACATTGTGCATGCTCTGTTGCCTGTGTCTATGTGCCTGTGGTTCTGTCAGTGTGATCATGTGATGTATCTGACCCCAGGAATGTGTCAATAAAGTTTCCCCTTCCTGGGACAATGAATTCACGGTGTTCTTATTTCAATTTCCAGGAGTGTATTTGCGAGATGACTGTAAGTTCAAGATACTATTCTGAGCAGCTGGTGGAGAAAATTTCGGTAGCTGACGTCTCTTTGTGTGTAGTCAACAACGATATGTGTGGGTCTCTATTCCCAGTGAGCGCTGAACTCTTCGTCATATTATTTCAGTTCAGACATGCTCACATGTCACTGCTGGTGCAACAAACCCATATTTAACGTTCGTTTTCTCTAGAATATAACAGCGATAGGTGCCGGGTTGGAGTCCTGGGAAGGAAAAAATTAATGTTTCGTCTCGTCATTTCAGTTAAAAGATCTAGCTACTGCCGCGAAATTCCGATATGTCACATTTGACTGTGCTTCGATAGAAATCCAATTAGGTTCCGGGTTCGAATCCGTGTCCAACACACAGCTTTACCTCACGGCATTTCAAGTAAGTTACTTGTGAAGAAGCAATATTTAACATCTCTCGTAGTTCGTTAACAGGGACAATAGATGCTGGGTAGGAATTCGCGTCTGTTAAAAATGTTTGCGTTATGCAATTTAAAGTTGATATTTGCTAACTGATACCGTCTAAAATCGAGGTATATCACTCTCTGTTTGCCTAATCAGGAATGACTGTGAGTTTCCGTCAGTCACGAAATCTTTGCTTAGTCTGCGTGAGCTCGGTTTGAATCCATATGCAGAACAAGACGATTCGTCGTATCATTTAATGTTCATACATATTCTCAACTAGCTGCTCGTGAATAACTTAAATTTTTAATGTCATTTTGTGTTAAATAGTTCAATTGGTTCAAATGGCTCTGAGCACTATGGGACATAACTTCTAAGGTCATCAGTCCCCTAGAACTTAGAACTACTTAAACCTAACTAACCTAAGGACATCAAACACATCAATGCCCGAGGCAGGATTCGAACCAGCGACCGTAGCGGTCACGCGGTTCCAGTCTGAAGCGCCTAGAACCGCACGGCCACACCGGCCGGCCCTCACCATCTGGTATCAATGTATTACCTTATCATCCATTATATATAATCATTTTCATAGCACACTTGATATTATAGATGAGTAGGACACAAGACAGGACATAGATAATGTCCGTTTGACGTCAACAGAGTGTAACATTTTACTTTTTTTGAATAGGACAATGTTCCTCTCCAATAATTTTTGGATTAGTTACAATAAGCTTACGCTACAAGAGAATTCGCTTGTATTTTTCAATATGTGGTCTGTTGTCGGTTTGAAGGCCTTCCATAACATCGGCAACGTAGTGCAACTCCACCGAGCGCTGTCTGGAGTAGGGTGGAGATAGCAATGTGAAAGTTGCGAGCTGTCGAAGACGATCTTCATATTCCTAATGCGATTAGGACATCGTATACTCTTGACGACGTTTAGCACCTGTGCGGTCAGTCACCCAATTTCAGAATTCATTTTGAGTAATCCTGTTAAATTCCCAAAATATTGTCTTTTTATATTGATGAGTAATATGGATAGTCGTCACGTTCATGTGCCGTCTACAATGCAAATTTAATGTTACTATCCCAGGAACTAACCTGCAATACGTTTTGTATTTCATAATCGGAACTATCTGCATTAACCGTCATCAGAGCAATGTCAGGGAACAGAATGCAGCAGTGCCTTGGTATCTACTTGAGCACCTGCTTGAGTCGTGTTCTAAGGAAAGGGTAGTTGCTGGTTCACATTATATTACACTAGCGAGAAGTACCGACTTTTCCTTCTCTCTGCAAACATCCAGAACTAAATGCTAAGAATATATTTGCATTGTGCCAACTCAAAGATCAATAGATATGGATATAGATATAGATTTTTATATTTAAAGCCGTTCTCGTTCTGCGTTGGAATAAACATCATTCATTATTTGCTTGTTCTTGTTACGATTGTTATTGTCATTCTCTCACTCGCAAGAGTTTTCGCATTCCTATTTGGTATCGATGCACATGAAGAGTGGCTATGAAAGAAGGGAATACTGAATGTTACGTCATGCAGAATGCACTCATTTACTTCGGCTCCTCGTGATCTACGCTACAGGAGAAGTGAGATACATAAAGTTGACAGTGTGAGGACAGACCTGGTAGCACAACTCTGCAACTACACAGTGTTACCAGATAAAATGGTGCTGCGGAATCGAAAGTGTAGTACGGACTTTGCCACAGTAGCAGACAGCTGCTAATTTAGGGCCATGACCGTGGATTACACTTTGGTCAGTGCTGGTTAGAGTGTTGCAACTGTAAATGGAAGGCTTTGTTTGATAGTCTTATGCTGATGCTGTCTGAATAAATTATGCCATGGAATACAAAGCGGTTTAGTTTTGAGACCTAACCCACGAGGGGGGAAGGCACAGTGGTCTGATTCAGGAATTCCAAGCAATAAAACACAAAAAACAACCCAGGAAGGGTTCGAACAGCTACTTTCACGCAGAGACATGCATTTGGAATCTGTTCATCGTTACGGGGTCAAACAAGAGGGTAACATTACTGAAACAATGATCGGGCTACTTAGTATATAATAGAGCATACAGATTTCAAGGAGGAAAGGTATGAAGACGCAGACTTCCTCGTTATCAATATGTGCGGCATATCTTTCGTGTTAACGAAAGTAAATTCCCGCTTTACCTCTTCTTACGTGTCAAATGAAATGAATGCCATGAGGAATAGAATATTTGTTGACTGCGTCTCTTCTTGCTTCCATCCTTACCAACATATTTCTTCATTCTCGTGGTAATCATGACATTCTATGTGTATGCTGCAAAAGATTGCAAGTGGACAAATTCGACATCGAGGTGCAAAGCGTTTAGTATCTTACATTATATTCAATTCGAATAAGCTTCCGGTGTGTTTTTACTTCGTTTGTATTTTTAGATGATTATGAACGTTACGGAAAATTATCTCACATGCTTTATGTTGAAATGAGAAACATTGAATGATCCGTTTTGCTTTCCCTACGTTGAAATGATATAATGTCGGCGTCAACAGCCTTCTTCCACGCCAGAAGCTGAAACTTGTATCATTCTGGATTAATGATAATTGAATGTCTCAAATGTATAAATAGCCCACAAGGCGACGTCAGAAACCATCAGGGGAGAACGCCGCATAAAAACCAAACGTGCGCGCGCGTCTCCACTCTGAAGAACCGTATCGGAGAATCACGGCAAGCATTTCGCTGAAGAGCTGCCTCGTCAGAGAGCCGAGAAATGGTAGCGTCGTAGCAAGTATTTGTCAACACACTGATAGTGAATTTACTTCCGGGTGTAGGTCGGCGTTACCTCGCTAAATTCACTTCACATTCGTTATCCACATCGAAGACTCGTAGGATATAATCCACTGCAAGATGACACAATTAGAAAGTATATTTAGTTTCTGGACTCCAAGAACGGCGTTCTTCACATAAGTAACACCTGTTTGTGTGTGCATTCGGGAGGACGACGGTGCAATCCCGCGCCCGGCCATCCTGATTTAGGTTTTCAATGATTTCCCTAAATCGCTTCAGGCAAATGCCGGGATGGTTCCTTAGGAAGGGCACGGCCGATTTCCTTCCCCATCCTTCCCTAATCCGAGCTTGTGCTCCGTCTCTTATGACATCGTTGTCGACGGGACGTTAAAACAGTAATCTCCTCCTCCTCTGTTTGTGTGTTTAAGGTTGCGTTTTGAGGCTCAGGCAACATCGCAGTGACTATAGTCCGCCTCTAGCCGCCAGTGTGTCGTTAGCTCAGAGGTTGCTTTGTGCGATGCAGTGCTTGTACTATAAGGCATAGCAGTTCGAATCACGGTAGAAGCCGCTGACTACAACCTTTTATTTTCCATTTTAATTAATGGAGTTCCAAACTGCTAGTAAAAATTCCTTATGCGAAACTGAAGTATGCCTTTAAACATCAATCTTCGTCCGATTTCGACTTTGTAAATTAAGTTAATATCATGGATTTCTGCTTTGCAAATTCCAAGGTGCTTCATTCTAAAATAGGTCCTGAAAAGATTCAAACCGACTGTCAACGATATAAATTTGAGCTTTGTTCGTCATATAGGTCTAACATGTCAGAAGGTTGTTTATGAAGTACACATGTTCATTAATATAGTTCCCTTCTTCTAAATTTTTGCAATAGCATTTAACTGTAGACGTTTTCTAACACCGATGTTAGCAATTCCTTTCCGTTCTCTGAAACCTTCAAAACGACAAATTTTTCTGGTTTAAATCTGATGACCTTAACTATCACTTCCGATCAACAATAAATACTTCATGAACCCATACATGGAACTCCAAATGTGCAGTGTTTCTGCGCTGCTACAGAGCATGCATTGCAAGGTATTCACACAGTTTATCGCATAGACTTACCATAAGGAATGAAACAAGAACTGTAATACACTTTACACCACAGACGCTCACTCTGGCTTGACGAAAACATCCAAACATTGACCAAAAGTTGCACAAATAATCGAGTTTGAATCATCGAATGTAGTGAGGTGGTTTAATTTCGTCCCAGTCTATAAAATTAATTTCGGGCCATACTCAGCTCTTGCCGATTAATGTAATATAATACCCGCCTACTAATCAGGGCGTCTGTCTCCGTTGCTTTTGAGCGTGAATGGAAATTGTAGAAATTTTCTGTGGAGCAACATTTAATAATAAAGCGTTTTAAATCATCAAAAGCGATGAGCGGTAGCAGGCGCTTTCGATAAAGAACGGGGGAGTGCAGCGCCGCTGCAGTCGCCACGGCCCCTGCCAGTAGCCAGCAAATGGATCCCGGAGCTTTGCCGCATACGGCGTCCAGACGAGGACAGTCTGCAGGAAATCTGCCGCAAAGTCGTTACTGGATAAAATTTTGATATCGGTGTGTCACAAAGCGAAATAGATTGAATCTGCGCTACCATTACATTCACGTCTTCAGCATTCAGACAGAAGAGGCTATAAAAATATTTTATGCCAGCTGCTCTCGATCCACTGATATTATGAACGGAAACAACGCACGCTACCACTAGACCACAGGTGTAATCAGGCTGGGGTTTCTCTATCACGGGACAAGTTTTCCTCCAGGAAGTGCCGCAGTCTACAGTGTTGCCAGATTGTGCAGATAACCGGACTTAGAGAATTAGCGAGTTGGCCAGTTTTTTTGTCCCATGTCGCGATCGTCGCGGACTTAGCCTCTGAAACGGGCCGGCCGCCGGTCGAGTTTTATGTCAAAGCGTGTACATATTGAACAGCAGGGGCGAAAGATTACGTCACTGTCTTACACGATTTTTAATCCCAGCACTTCCTTCTTGATCGTCCACTCTTGTTATTTCCTCTTGGCTCTTGTACATATTGTACGTTACCCGTCTCTCCTTGTAGCTTACCCCTACTTAACTAAGAATTTCTAAGATCTTGCGTCATTTCACACTGTCGAATGGTTCTTACTGGTCGACAAAACCTATGAAAGTGTTTCGATTTTTATTTAGTCTTGCTTCCATTATCAGTTTCAACGACAGAACTACTTCTCCTGCGCCTTTGCTCTCCCTAAAGTCTAACTTCCTATTTTTCTCTATACTTTTCTTGTCAATAACGTGGATGCATGAGTCGTTGAACTGATTGTGCGATAATTTTCGCACTTGTCAGCTCGTGCAGTCTTCAGAATTGTGTGGATGATATTTTCGCGAATGTCAGATGTTATATCGCCAGACTCATTCAATCAGATGTCTCACAAGGCTTAAAGTGGGCCCATTACTCTTTTATTTACATGCTAATGAGGTGTCAGTTATTCTCTCCCACTATTAATATCACCTGTACACTGGCGTCTTTCAGTTATATCTAAGTGAAAGTCGAATAAACCTGTGCACAGCCCTCCACCAGGTAAATGCCGATTTACTTGGCCTCTCAGTGTGGGCCAAAGCAAACATTTGAAACTCAAACTATCGAAAACTGAAGCGATCTTAGGCGCTCACAAAACACTTATTACCCTCAGTTTAGAGATTTTCTACCACCATTAGTCCTAAACGGCACAGAAATAACCTTTTCTTCTTTTGCAAGAAACATGTAGACTACACTGAACACACAACTGCAGTCTGTTAGAAGGCGTCAGCTCACTTCAGGCACTACAGAAATATCAAAAAAACAATAATATCCTTTGTTTGAAGGGTATTTCTTTCTTTAAGTTTGCTTAAGTATTTTAATTAAAAAGCATAAGCAGAAGCTCATAGGGACACGAATACTCCTCATAATTTACTATGGTAATACCATTCTCCAAGGACTTCCGTACGAAAGCTCACGCTTGCTGGAGCTGGCAAAGAATGCTAGTGTACGTTTCATTTGTGACGTGCGTTTTTACGATCGTATCATATCAGAATACTAACAGCTATCATGGCTACGAGCCAATAAGCATATACAGGGTGTTACAAAAAGGTAGGGCCAAACTTTCAGGAAACATTCCTCACACATAAAGAACAGATGTTATGTGGACCTGTGTCCGCAAACGCTTAATTTCCATGTTAGAGCTCATTTTAGTTTCACCAGGATGTACTGAACTTCCTCGATTCACCGCCAGTTGGCCCAATTGAAGGAAGGTAATGTTGAATTCCGTGCTTGTGTTGACATGCGACTCATTGCTCTACAGTACTAGCATCAAGCACATCAGTACGTAGCATCAACAGGTTAGTGTTCATCACGAACGTGGTTTTGCAGTCAGTGCAATGTTTAAAAATGCGGAGTTAGCAGATGCCCATTTGATGTATGGATTAGCACGGGGCAATAGCCGTGGCGCGGTACGTTTGTATCGAGACAGATTTCCAGAACGAAGGTGTCCCGACAGGAAGACGTTCGAAGTAATTGATCGGCGTATTAGGGAGCACAGAACATTCCAGCCAGACTCGCGACTGGGGAAGACCTAGAACGACGAGGACACCTGCAATGGACGAGGCAATTCTTCGTGCAGTTGATGATAACCCTAATGTCAGCGTCAGAGAAGTTGCTGCTGTATAAGGTAACGTTGACCACGTCACTCTATGGAGAGTACTTCAGGAGAACCACTTGTTTCCGTACCATGTACAGCGTGTGCAGGCACTATCAGCAGCTGATTGGCCTCCACGGGTACACTTCTGCGAATGGTTCATCCAACAATGTGTCAATCCTCATTTCAGTGCAAATGTTCTCTTTACGGATGAGGCATCATTCCAATGTGATCAAATTGTAAATGTTCACAATCAACATGTGTGGGCTGACGAGAATCCGCACGCAATTGTGCAATCACGTCATCAACATAGATTTTCTGTGAAAGTTTGGGCAGGCATTGTTGGTGATGTCTTGATTGGGCCCCATGTTCTTCCACCTACGCTCAATTGAGCACGTTATCATGATTTCATACGGGATACTCTACCTGTGCTGCTAGAACATGTGCCTTTACAAGTACGACACAACATGTGGTTCGTGCACGATGGAGCTCCTGCACATTTCAGTCGAAGTGTTTGTACGCTTCTCAACAACAGATTCGGTGACCGATGGATTGGTAGAGGCGGACCAATTCCATGGGCTCCACGCTCTCCTGTACCTCAACCCTCTTGACTTTCATTTATGGGGGCGTTTGAAAGCTCTTGTCTGCGTAAACCCGGTACCAAACGTAGAGACTCTTCGTGCTCGTATTGTGGACGGCTGAGATACAATACGCCATTCTCCATGGCTGCATCAGCGCATCAGGGATTCCATCCGACGGAGGGTGGATGCATGTATCCTCGGTAACGGAGGACATTTTGAACATTTTCTGTAACAAAGTGTTTGAAGTCACGCTGGTACATTCTATTGCTGTGTGTTTCCATTCCATGATTAATGTGATTTGAAGAGAAGTAATAAAATGAGCTCTAACATGGAGAGTAAGCGTTTCCGGACACATGTCCACGTAACATATTTTCTTTCTTTGTGTGTGAGGAATGTTTCCTGAAAGTTTCGCCTTACCTTTTTGTAACACCCTGTAGAGTATCATTCTGTATGTTTGCTCTGTCATCATCCCAATCACTCCACCCCCTACTATTTGTCCTGAACACCGCAACAGAAACAATCTTTCTCAACAAAGTACTGTTCTGTACGTACAATATGCTAAGTTATTTTTGCTATGAAATAATATAAACATGCAATGTTTAAGTGTTTATATAAACAAATGTGCTTAAGTGATAAATGGTTGCTTCGTTATGTTTCTTTAAGAATTGTTACCCAATAGCCGTTCTGTGTCACGTCCAATTCAATTCCTCAAACAGAAGTGGATGAATGAAACGTCTGAACTGACACCGTCGTAGAACGGAAACGGTACGTTTTCGGACATGGGTTCCTATTCAAAATATTATGGACTCATTCCGTTTTAAAAGGCCTACAATTTATAAAGTGAATTTTCGCTAACTCTGTATATAGTGACCTCACTAAATATAGATGGCTATCTAAACCGGGATTCGAACCACCAACTACAACAAAACCGAGGAATCATAAAAACGTGGGCGGACAAAGGAAGGAAAATCTGCGAATCAGAGCTGCTTGACGCAGAATTAAAGCATCTCATCAATGTATTCCTCAAGAACGGTTATTCGTTCACTGAGGTGAAAGGAGAGTCAAGACCACAGCAAAGAAATTATAGCGATGTTGAAGCGCCGGTGAAATCGAAATTTTCCCTACCGTTGATTTAGGACCTCACTGACCGCATAGGAAAGATCTAGAAAAAGCGGAACATCGCGGTAATCTACACATCCACACAGATGAGATAAGGTCACCTAAAATCGGCCGAAGATGCTCGTCATCCGCCGGAAAAAGCTGGAATTTATAGGATTCCGTAGAGTTGTGGGGAGGTATACGTCGGTACTACGAAAAGAACTGTCAATAAACGACTCGTAGAGCACAAGGGCAATTGCAGAAGAAGGAAGATTGACAGATCAGGAATATACCTTACAACCGAGTGACCTCACATTCATTTTGATGGGTCTCAGGTACTGGCAGCCACAAATGAATAATCTGAAAGCCTGTTCAAAGGGGCCATAGAGACTGCAAAATATCCCAATTTCAATAGGATGGAGGAGGACCTGAAACTGAATGAGATTTTTAATCTGGTTCTGAAGAAGGTGTGTACCAGTCTTCCAGCATGCGATGGCAAAGGCTCCGTAAGCATTCCCGGCATAATAATTGGTTGTATGGGATGAAAGCAACAGTGGACAACGGCAGTCGACAACAGCCAATTGCGCTCGCGTATTCAAAACATGTGACGTTACGACACTGTGCGGAAGCTCGCGGAAACGGAATTTTGCTGTAGGCAGTAGCGAGCCAGGGTTTGAATCGGACATTCAACAAAGCTAGGAGTTCCCACAAAAATGTCGGGTATAAAGGTGAAATCCATTCGACCACCTCGTAACAACCAGGAACGTTTTATTTATTGTGGTTTATCGTCTACCGTTTGTGATTAATGGAAGGTTCTGGAACTTCTTTAAGGAATTTTGGAATTCGTTAGAACAACCGATGTAAGGGAAAGAGGAGGAGCAGTGCTCACTCCAAGAAAATATTAATATCTTGACACATTCTTAATTAGTAACGTAATATAACTATATCTACATCTACATCTACATATATACTCCGCTAGCCACTAAGCGGTGTGTTGCGGAGGGCACAATTCACGCTAAAGTCATATTCCACACAGCGCCTCCCCCCCCTCCCCCCTCTGTTCAACTCGCGGATCGGGCGAAGGAAAAACGAATGTCTGATCGCCTCAGTACGAGCTCTAATTTCCCTTATCTTTGAATTGCACGATTTGAAAGTTGGTTATAATAATACGAGTGCCGCGCGGGATTGAGTAGTGAGCAAGCTTAGGGAGTAGTGAGCAAGCTTAGGGACTGATGACCTTAGCAGTTAAGTCCCATAAGATTTCACAGACACAATAATACGCGTATACGCTCTACATCCTCGTGGAAGATCGGATTTCGGAATTTAGTGAGCAGCCCCTTCCGTTTAGCGCATCGTCTATCTGCAAGTGCGTCCCACTTCAAACTTTCTGCTAGCCTTGTAACGCTCTCGCGATGGATAAATGTACCAGTCACGAATTTTGCTGCTCTTCTTTCGACCTTCTCTATCTCTTGAATCAGACCCAAATGGTAAGGGTACCATACTCGAAGACAGGACGAACCAACGTATTGTGAGCAGTTTTCATTGTTGAAGGACTGCATCGCTTCAGGATTCTACCAATTTACCGAAATCTACAGTTTGTCTTGCCCGTTACTTGTGTAATCTGATCATTGCATCTGAGATCATTTCGAATAGTCACACCAAGATACTTAAAGGATCTTACCGCTTCCAAAGACTGGGCATTTGTATTGTACTCGTTCATTAATGGGGATTTTCGCCTTGTTATACGCAGCAGGTTACACTTACTAATATTGACAGATAACTGCCAGCTATTAGACTAAGCATTTATTTTCTGCAAATCCTCGCTGATTTATTCAAAACTTTCGTGTGATACTATTTTCGTGTAGACTGCAGCAACATCGGCAAATAGTGTAATGCGACTGTCAATACCATCAACCAGATCGTTTATGTAAATCGTAAAATGCAGCGAACCCATTACGCTGCCCTGGGACCCACCTGAATTTACGTTTGCTTTTATTGAAGTCACGCCGTTCAGGACGACAGACTGCTCTCTGTCTGTTAAGAAACTATCTATCCAACCGTATATGTCATCGGATAGACCGTAGACGTGCACTTTTTGGAGCAAGCGGCAGTGCGGAACCGTGTCGAACGCCTTTCGAAAGTCGAGAATTATGGCTTCAACCTGGGAGCCGGTATCTAGAGCCTGTTGTGTATCATGCACAACGAGGGCCAGCTGTGTCTCGCATGACCGCGGTTTCCTAAAACCGTGCTTGCTTCTGCAGATGAGCTAGAAAAGTCATTATGTCTGAACACAAAATATGTTCCATGATTCTACAAGAAATCGATGTCAGTGGAAGTGGCCGGTAATTATGTGCATCCAATTTTCTCCCCTTTTTATAGATTGCTATGACCTGGGCCTTCTTTCAGTCCCGTGGAACTTTCCGCTGTTCCAATGATCTCTGACAGATGGTGGTTAAGAATGCTGGTATATTTGTAGCACAGTCAACATATAATCTTACAGGGATGCCGTCTGAGACAGATGCCTTCCTGGTGTCTAAGGATCTTAACCGTTTTACAATTCCAGATACACTAAACCCTATGTCAGCCACCCTTGCGTTTGTTCGATTGTTAAAAGGGGGAATGATGCTGCAGTCCTCTACCGTAAATGAGTTTTCGAGAGCTAGGTTTATTATTTCAGGCTTCTGTTTTTAAGAACGATTGCTCGAATTCTTCCGGTTTTACTGTATTAAATCATTTCAAATTTAAAAATTGTAGAATGAAATTTGGCTGCAAATTCCTCAAAATTGCGACGTTGTGTAATTTCCCACACCATATAAAGATGTAATGCGTAAGGCATTCTCCGTTGGGTTGCGTACAGCTGCGTGTTGGATAGGGTGATTTTTCTCGGCACGTAGTGAGGCCTTTCCCTAAAGATATGTGAGAGGTGTGTCATATATTCGTATGTCTATTTGTGGAGTGTAGGTGAATACAGTGGTTGTGTGTTACTGTAGCCTTACGATTCTATCCTATGATTATGATGAGAGCATAGTGAAACCCGATCGCTGGGTATTTACTACTCTTCTCGAATAGCACCAAGGTAGCCGCCGAATTTAACGTCTCCATCCGACGGGTGAATCAACTTCAGCCCTATCTTCGTGAGACGCTGCTGACAGGTATGTAATTTAATCGAGGACGTAGACGCAAGGACTATTGATGTGGGACTTAACACCACCACCTCTCTGCATTTTCCTGCCCAATACCGGCCTTTAAAATGCCATCTGTCATCAGCATTCGACCCGGTGTACCTACAAATCGAATGCAGCAGCACAGGAATGCACTATCGTCTTCGACTGTCGAGGCAGTGGCAAGTCAGATAAAACTGCATCAGTAATATATGTTATGTTACCTTCTTATTTTCTTGATATCTAGTACCATTGAGAACCGTGTGCACCATCACCGTACTGTTGTCAGTATATTCTGGATAGATAGCAGCATAGTTCGTAAATATTGAAATCCTTTATTGTAATAATAATGTCGTGTGACTAGGGCCCCCCGTCGGTTTGACAGTTCGCCGGATGCAAGTCTTTCGATTTGACCCCACTCCGGCGACTTGCGCGTCGATGGGGATGAAATTATGATGAAGAGGACAACACAACACCCAGGCCCTGAACGGAGAAAAATCTCCGACCCAGCCGGGAAACGAACCCGGGCCCTTAGGATTGACATTCTGTCGCGCTGACCACTCAGCTACCGGGGGCGCACCGTTTATTGTAAACTAAAGAATTTAAACATATATGCTGCAATTTATTCAAATTATGTTACTATTTTCCGTCTCACGCTCATGGACTCCACAGCTCAAATGATATCTGTGTTCTTGGTAATATTTGCTATTTACACTAGCTGCAAGATGGGAGTAATATTCGGAACTCGTCATGTTCAAACCGAGAGCGTCAAATAATGAATGCGTACGATTACCTGTTTCAATCAACTATCGAACATCCCCTACCTCGTCCTCCACTTGCTACATACCTCAACCTTGTAACATTTCCTTGACAACGGATTTTAGGTGACGACTGTTATGTGACTCCCCATGTCTTAAACGACCAGAGAGGAAGCCATAAATAGCACAGTGGATCCGCAACCTTTTTCGGGATGCAGGCCTCGCCCGGCTACGTGGCTTATTTTCGCGGTGGGGCGGAGGCCCAGAACTCGTTAGAAGTTGTAACTTGTCCGGAAAATCTCTACCCTGGGGCTACGCACTGCTCCGTGTCTTGGATCACAAAACTGTGGCAACCAAATAAACAGAACATATTAAAAACTAAATGCTTTTTATAGCCCAAGTAACAAAAGAGATAAGCTTAAAACACGTATGCCTCTAAATTTCTGTATATATGTAATAAAATTTCCACTTATTTAGTTTTGGACGCAAGATTTCTCAGAAATAAATATCATATTCTACAGCTGTCTGTGAACCATAAGCGCAATTTACTACTTCATTTTTAATTATTTAGCTGTTTCTATAACGACAACGCTTTTTGTTTACGCCGCGTTGTTACTTCATTGTGCTATTGACATTATATTGTGTTCTTCATTCACATCACATCTGAATAAAGCACGCATTACCTTATCTGTTCAAAAAATGGTTCAAATGGCTCTGAGCACTATGGGACTCAACATCTTAGGTCATAAGTCCCCTAGAACTTAGAACTACTTAAACCTAACTAACCTAAGGACATCACACACACCCATGCCCGAGGCAGGATTCGAACCTGTGACCGTAGCAGTCCCGCGGTTCCGGACTGCAGCGCCAGAACCGCTAGATTACCGCGGCCGGCACCTTATCTGTAAATTGTTTTAAATATGTAGTATATTATTCTCTTTAATATATGTAGCATAATCATATACTTCCTTGTTTTGTATTTCCTCGATATTTCATTATGAATATTTTCATTCTCATTTTACCGTTCAACTTATTTCATTAAAAAGCCAATTTAATTGTCCGATAATCCTCTTGTTCAACGTTTCCTGTAAGAACGAACGTTCTGTTAATTCCTTCACGCCATTTCAGTTCATTTATTTTTATAGAAATGTAAGGTTTTCAGATTTTGCAATGATTACTCGAAATTCAGTTCACTTTCGGCCGGTGAGGCCGTGTGGTTCTAGGCGCTTCAGTCTGGAACCGCGTGACCGGTACGGTCGCAGGATCGAATCCTGCCTCGGGCATGGATGTGTGTGATGTCCTTAGGTTAGTTAGGTTTCAGTAGTTCTAAGTTCTAGGGGACTGATGACCACAGATCTTAAGTCCCATAGCACTCAGAGCCATTTGAACCATGTTTTCAGTTCACTGTGTGCACATAGATCTAACGCTTCGGTATTTAAATCATACGTTTCCTGGATACAGCTGTTCGTATTATTCCCTTTTTCGTCAGTAGATAAACAATATAG
Organism: Schistocerca americana; assembly: GCF_021461395.2. Lineage (NCBI taxonomy): Eukaryota > Metazoa > Arthropoda > Insecta > Orthoptera > Acrididae > Schistocerca > Schistocerca americana. The sequence continues at coordinate 184,401,778 of NC_060122.1, forward strand.
TGGCTAGTTCAACAGGTAAACAATTTCTAGTGATGGATGTATCAGTGAAATAGGTCCCAGGTGCTAGACACGTGATCAAAAACTTGCTAGCCTTATGAACATCCGTATACAGTGAATATTTATACCTCTGTGATCGCTCTGTGATCGTGGAATGTCTACTATTAGTGTTTACAAACATATTTATTATATTCTTCGTAGTCTGAAGCAAACTTTTTCCATGACGTCTATTTATATATACATATATGACAAACATTTATAGTGGAAGGTACAGATGAAGCGAAACTATTGTAGCTTCTTCGCGTAAATTTGCTACCAAAATGCTCTCCAGCTATTTACCTGTTGACATTCTCAAATTTTAAGAAATTATCCCGGTGATCGACTTAGCGCTTATTAAGTATTCTTTATTATTTACCCAAATTTAGAAAATGAGACTAAGTGGTAAAATTTTGCTGGCTACGTTGACTAGAAATACGTTGATAGTAGTTTGCAGGATCTTATATTTAATTAAAAGTATTCTGATGCACATTTTGAAGATGAAAATCCTGTAAACACGCAGGAATCTGCTAAATATGAAAGACTCAAAGTAGTCACTGAGGGTGGAACATATTTTTCAGTCACATGCACCCCAAAGATGAAAAATGTATGATACTGTAACATTTGACGACAATGCAATCAGAACGGATGTCTAATGCTATGTCGATTTGTTAATTTTATCAGATCGAGAGGGGAAGACCAAAAATAGACATACCAGACTAGTCACCAACGTTCTCAACGATTTGTTACAATCACACAAAGAAATTCTGGCTATGGTAAAATCTTGACAACTGCCGACTTCGTTGCAGTCACTATTCAAATCATTTCTTCCACTTTCATAGAGAGGTCAAATTACTTTCACTGATAATGTTGTTGCATGATTTTTAACCAGTCTCGAGGACAAGACAACAATGTGCAATTGATTGTTACTGTTTGTCTTCTGCGTCGTTGGACGGTTCCTATGGTACAAACCTGATGATATGCCTAGTGTGTTTGTGAGTGCCTAGGTGTGCGTGCGTGCGTGTGTGTGTGTGTGTGTGTGTGTGTGTGTGTGTGTGTGTGTGTGTGTGTGTGTGTGTGTGTGCTGAGGAATGGAACTATGTAATTGACCAAAAGAATCTTATAATTCCCATAAGTCTATGTGAGTGAAAAGAACGTCTATCGGGTCACGTATGGATATCAATATGTTCCAAAAAGCCGTGCTAAGAAAATGCGGTTTTTCAGGGGGTCGTGCCTCGGTTTCTGTTGATCATGGATATAAGAAGGCAAGTGTTTCGGATAGAGAAGCTATTTGCCTCCTTATCGAAAGAATAGGCACACTTTAGATATACTACAGTACAGGATGATCAAATTATAGCCATTACGCACTTCTTCCAGCCCCGTCAAACTGAACAAATCGGTTGGTTATTCTGTATTAGGTGTGGTCTAGGGTGGATCCTAAAAAACTATGATTTTTGCGTACGAAAAGTACCAATTCAGGTGATGGCCATTTCTACAATTTCTATCTGTGTCAGATCGTCGAACGTTTTGACTTATGTTCGTAAGATGATATCCTCCGAAAATGTCGAAGCCATTGCGATATCATTACCCGATATCAAGATCCAGAGGTTGAAAGCTACCGTACACACAATACCGCAAAAACAGGTTTTTAGCCGCTTTCGTACAGTATCCCACAATTATCAAAATAACTAACAGCTAAAATTTTAATAGTATCAATTGTAGTGATGGCCATTGCTATAAAATCTGTTCCTAGCATATCGTCGAATTTTTACCTTTTGTTCTTAAGATGATGTACTCGGTGATCCTTCAAAATTTTTCCTATATCATTATCACCTGCCGTGTAGCCTCGTGTGTTAAGGGAGCCGCTTCCTGGACGGGGTGATATGCCCGTACCAGATTGAATCTGCCAAGCTGATTAACGATGGGGGTACCGTGCGCCAGCCAGCCTTGATGTAGCATTTATGTGGTTTCCCCCATCTCATAGTGTGAATACCGGGCTGGTTCCCATAATCCGTCTCTGATATATATTACGTAAACAATTAGTACACTGCCTCTCACTTGCACAAAAAATTTACTCTATACACAGACTGACTGGGTACACTTCTTCTATCCTGGGGGGTGAAAGAGGACTGATGACATTATGTGTTTCGATTCTTTAAACAATTACTCAGCATCAACATCTGTTACTGAGATCTAGAGGTTCAAAGTTACCATGCTTACGCATGAAAAATAAGTACACTACAGGTCATTAAAATTGCTACACCACGAAGATGACGTGCTACAGACGCGAAATTTAAACCGGTAGGAAGAAGATGCTGTGATATGCAAATGATTAGCTTTTCAGAGCATTCACACAAGATTGGCGAGGGTGGCGACACCTACAACGTGCTAACATGAGGAAAGTTTCCAACCGATTTCTCATACACAAACAGTAGTTGACTGGCGTTGCCTGGTGAAACAATGTTGTGATGCCTCGTGTAAAGAGGAGAAATGCGTACCATCACGTTTCCAACTCTGATAAAGGTCGGATTGCAGCCAATCGCGATTGCGGTTTATCGTATCGCGACATTGCTGCTCGCGTTGGTCGAGATTCAATGACAGCTAGCAGAATATGGAATCGGTGGGTTAAGGAGGGTAATAAGGAACGCCGTGCTGGATCCAAACGGCCTCCTATCACTTGCGGTCAAGATGACAGGCATCTTATCCGCATGACTGTAACGGATCGTGCAGCCATGTCTCGATCCCTGAGTCAACAGATGGGGACGTTTGCAAGACAACAACCATCTGCACGAACAGTTCGCCGACGTTTGCAGCAGCATGGACTATCAGCTGGGAGACCATGGCTTCGGTTACCCTTGACACTGCATCACAGACAGGAGCGCCTGCGATGGTGTACTCAACGTCGAACCGGGCTGCAGGAATGGCAAAACGTCATTTCTTCAGATTAATGCAGGTTCTGTTTACAGCGTCGTGATGGTCACATCCGTGTTTGGCGACATCGCGGTGAACGCACATTGGAAGCGTGTATCCGCCATCGCCATACTGGCGTATCAGCGGGCGTGATAGGATGGGTTGCCATTGGTTACACGTTTCGGTCACCTCTTGTTCACACTGACGGCGCTTTGAACAGTGGAGGTTATATTTCAGATGTGTTACGACCCGTGGCTCCACCCTTCATTCGATCCCTGCGAAACCCTACATTTCAGCAGGATAATGCACGACCGCATATTGGGGGTCCTGTACGAGGATTTCTGGATACATAAAATGTTCGACTGCTGCCCTGGCCAACACATTCTCCAGATCTCTCACCAACTGAAAACGTCTGGACAATGGTGGCCGAGCAACTGGCTCGTCACAATACGCCAGTCACTTACTCTTGATGAACTGTGGTATCGTGTTGAAGCTACATTGGCAGCTGCACCTGTACACGCCAACCAAGCTCTGTTTGACTCAATGCCTAGGCGTATCAAGGCCGTTATTATGGCGAGAGGTGGTTGTACTGGGTACAGATTTCGCAGGGTCTATGCACCCAAATTGCGTTAAAATGTAATCACGTATCAGTTCTAGTACAATATACTTGTCCAATGAATCCTCGTTTATCATCTGCATTTCATCTTGGTGTAGCAATTGTAATGGCCAGTAGTGTATGTAAAATCCAGTGTGAGGCATAAATGTACTTTCACTGCAAAATGAACACTTGGAAAGGGTTCTATAGCCATCGCAAGTATAAATTAAGTAGCATCTTTTCACCAATAAAACTTATGATGTGTTGTCTCACTATAATGGGTATTTCACGCTTACACAAGTATGTCCAAAGTGGGACTACAGTGAAAAAAAAGATATTTCAATATACCTGAAAATAACTTAAAGTGACAGCCGAAAATTATTGATACTGGAAAGTCTGAAAATTTTGCAAAATATTTTGAATAACTATTTTACTCTTTTAAGATACAAAACTTAAGCCAGACGTGTTCGATGAATTGTAATCGATCAGCGAAGTGTCAAGAAAAAAGTAAAGAAAACTATTTTGTGCCCAACTGTTATTATGCTAACTTATTTGTACTTGCATGTGTCGGAGTATATAAATATGTAGATGGATGTAAATAAATTGTGAGAACTTGCCTAACCTACAGAATTCGTTGTTTTCGAGCAGTACACCCTGTTGTGTCACAGAAATTAAGGGAAGTAGTGAAAAAATTCTTGTGCCGGAGTACAAAAAGGTGAATATGTTACTCATTACCAGACCCTGACTAAATAATGGGGAAGTAGAGCCTCATTTCTCATTTCGCCTCCCTTGCTACAAGTTTGGGCATCCGAACATAACCACCCATTTTTGTGTTGAATGAGATTGGCAGAGAGATAGTGACAGTGGAAGAGAGAGGTGACAGTGCTACTGGGAGAGAGGAAGCAGGAGTCAAATGAAAATGAGATCGAAGACAACAGCAGGGGAGCCTAAGAAAGAGGAGATATTGATGGTCAGTGACAGACTGTGGCAATAAATAGTAACAGAGCTGGATGGAGATAGAAGCACTGGGTGCAAAAGGGAGAGGAGTCCAAATGAAGAAGTATCAGTTACTACTAAACGAAAGTAGTAACAAATATATACACAATATATTTTGACAAGCCAAAAATCACGTTATTAAAAATCAAGGGATGCGTTAAATCGCAGCTGAAATTTACATTTGTATCGTTTGGTATGCAGATGGCAAGCTATCAGTGCAGTACACATAGAGCTGGTCCTGCTAAATCACATAATGTAAAATCACGGTAAGAAGCAAAGGGAATAAAAACTTCCTTTAGGCCTCACTCTGTTAAATCTGTTATAACCAAAAATATTTTAACTTTTAGCAGTGTTTCAGTAAACAAAAGACCCACTGATGATGTCACAGATGTGCTGCAATATGTTTGGATAAAAAGAAAAAGCAGTTTGTTTTTGCAAAGAATCGAACCCGTATGCTAATAAGAGAGAGAACTCAATGGAAATGAAAAATGCAGATGAATGGAGACCATGCATAGGCTTCGGGGGTGTGGGCTCTCCCAGACCGGCGAACTTTAACAAGTAGCAAGTTTCTTGTGTGGGCTATTTTCGCAGTAATTGTGTATAAATTATAGTAATCCTCAAACAATGCCTTTTGCAAACTGCACATTAAGACATTTTATTCAACTTGTGCACCCAGACGCGTTTCGCCTTACTTACAAGCCATTTTCATCAGGTTTTTTCGTCTAGACGCCTATACTATCGTTTGCACATGAATTTTACAAATTTGAAATAGTTCAGTTAAGTTTTTGTAATAAAATAGAAAAGTAATTACAGATCAATGTGTATGTCATTACTTGAAAAACAACCAGATATCTGTCATAGGGCAAACTAGTTGAAAGTTTGGAGTTTTTCTTCTGATCACGGTTTTCCAATTATAGCACCGTAATTGCCGTTTCTTGCGTCTATAGTGTATTCGTTTCCGTATGTGTTGCAAACATTCTCAGTTTTTGCTACGAAGTGTTCTGTGTCAATGTGTGTGCTGGTGTAAGTTCTGTCAGAGCGTGTATAATGTGTTCGTACCATTTTCATTTTGTTATTTAGATTCAAACACACACACACACACACACACACACACACACACACACATACAGGTTGGTTCACTGATCGTTAAGGGGCCAAATATCTCAAATATCTCCCGAAATAGGCGTCAAACGAAAAAAGTACAACGAACGAAACTTATCTAGCTTGAAGGGGGAAAGCAGATGGCACTATGGTTCTCCCACTAGATTGCGCTGCCATAGGTCAAACGGATGTCAACTGCGTTTCTTCAAATATAAACCTCCAATTTTTATCACACATTCGTGTAGTACGTAAAGAAATATGAATGCTTTGGTTGGACCACTTTTTTCGCTTTGTGATAGATGGCGCTATAATAGTCACAATCATATGGTTCACAATTTTAGACGAACACTTGGTAACAGGTAGGTTTTTTAAATTAAAATACAGTACGTAGGTACGTTTGAACATTTTATTTCGGTTGTTCCATTGTGATACCTGTACCTTTGTGATCTTATCATTTCTGAGAACGCATGCTCTTACAGCATGGTTACCTGTAAATACCACATTAATGCAATAAATGCTCAAAATGATATCCGTCAACCCCAATGCATTTGGCAATACGTGTAACCACATTTCTCTCAACAGTGAGTAGTTCGCCTTCCGCAATGTTCGCACATGCATTGACAATGCCCTGACGCATGTTGTCAGGCGTTGTCGGTGGATCACGATGGCAAATATCCTTCAACTTTCCCCACAGAATGAAATCCGGGTACGTCAGATACGGTGAACGTGCGGGCCATGGTATAGTGCTTCAACGACCAATCCACCTGTCTTGAAATATGCTATTCGATACCGCTTCAACTGCACGCGAGCTATGCACCATTTAGATTGCCAAGGTCACTGATGTTCCACTTGTCGCTGCCATCGTGGATTTTCCGTTGCCCAATAGTGCATATTATGCCGGTTTACGTTACCGCTGTTGGTGAATGACGCTTCTTCGCTAAATAGAGCGCGTGCAAAAAATGTCATCGTCCCGTAATTTCTCTTGTGCCCAGTGCCAGAACTGTACACGACGTACAAAGTCGTCGCCATGCAATTCCTGGTGCATAGAAATATGGTACGGGTGCAGTCGATGTCGATGTAGCATTCTCAACACCGACGTTTTTGAGATTCCCGATTCTCGCTCAATTTGTCTGCTATTGATGTGAGGATTATCCGCGACAGCAGCTAAAACACCTACTTGGGCATCATAATTTGTTGCAGGTCGTAGTTGACGTTTCGCATGTGGCTGATCACTTTCTGTTTCCTTAAATAATGTAACTATCCGGCGAACGGTCCGGACACTTGGATGATGTCGTCCAGGATACCGAGCAGCATACAGAGCACACGCCCGTTGGGCATTTTCAACACAATAGCCATATATCAACAGGATATCGACCTTTTCCGCAATTGGTAAGCGGTCCATTTTAACACGGTAATGTATCACAAAGCAAATACCATCCGCACTGGCGGCATGTTACGTGATACCACGTACTTATACGTCTGTAACTATTACAGCGCCATCTATCACAAACCAAAAAAAGTGGTCCAACTAAAACATTCATATTTCTTTTCGTACTACATGAATATCTAATAAAAAAGGGGGGTCCTATTTAAATAAACGCAGTTGATATCTGACCTATGGCAGCGCCATCTAGCGGCCCAACCACAGCGCCATCTGGTTTCCCCTTCAAGCTTCTTTGTAGATTTTTCGTTTGATGCTTATTTCGTGAGATATTTCCCGGTAACTAACAATGGACCACCCTGTATATATATGACTTACCTTTCACTCTTGTAGTATGTTGGCGATTGTATTCTTTCAAATGTTCTGCAAAAACTGAGTGGCTTATCCCGTGTTTCCGTGCTCTGTTATGTTCTTTATACCGGGTGTCGAACGTTCAGCTGGTTTGTCCTATATATCTTCCATGACATATGTTGCATTTTAGCTGGTATATTTCTGCTTTCGTGAAGACTACTTACTGTGTCTTGTTATTTTTGGAATGTACATTAGGACACAACTGCCTATTTTGACTGCTATGTTTATGCCTTGACTTTTGAAAATGTGTATTATTTTTTATGTGTGAAATTGTGTTTGTGGATTATTGTCAACCAAGAACACACAGCAACATAAACAAGTGGTACACTATGACCTAGAAGCACATACCAACTATTCAAAAGCCGGCCGCGGTGGTCTCGCAGTTCTAGGCGCGCAGTCCGGAACCGTGCGACTGCTACGGTCGCAGGTTCGAATCCTGCCTCGGGCATGGTTGTGTGTGATGTCCTTAGGTTAGTTAGGTTTAAGTAGTTCTAAGTTCTAGGGGACTGATAACCACAGCAGTTGAGTCCTATAGTGCTCAGAGCCATTTGAACCAACTATTCAAAAGACTAGGCATAAACGTAGCATTCGAAACAGACAGTTCAATCCAAATGTTCATTCCAAAAATAACAAAAGGCACAGACATCTACCAGAAAGCAGGAATATACCAGCCACAATGCAACACATCTGATGGAAGTGGGACAAACCTCTAGAACATTTACACCTGGTGCAAAGAAATTATCAGATAAAGGACAGATAGGTAAAACCACTTTTGCAAAACATTTAACAGATAATAACCACAAACCTACAACAGGAGCGAAAGACATGAAAATAGATAGCATAAATAATGAAAGACACCTTGTGGGCCGGCCGGTGTGGCCGTGCGGTTCTAGGCCCTTCAGTCTGGAACCGCGTGACCGCTATGGTAGCAGGTTCGAATCCTGCCTCGGGCATGAATGTGTGTGATGTCCTTAGGTTAGTTAGGTTTAAGTAGTGTTCTAAGTTCTAGGGGACTGATGACCATAGATGTAAAGTCCCATAGTGCTCAGAGCTATTTTAAGCATTTTGAACACCTTGTGGGCAGTAATCTAAGTAGATGCACACACACACACACACACACACACACACACATACATACGCAGAACTTGCATCAGCAGATACATAGCAACAGGAAAAACACTTTAATGGAAAACCTGAGAAAGTTGGCAACACTAAATGACTTCGAACTAATTTTAGTCATAGTTTCAAATCTTCTCGAAAATTTTCCCGCTGATATTCCCACAAAATAATAAAAGGAAAAAATTTATCACTTACTGCAATTTCACTGTTGATGCAGAGGAAATGCACATTCGGGAATGGCGATTAATTTATCACTTCCTTACTACTAACTCTGTTCGCAACACATTTTGCAGACAGTATACACGTACAGGCCTACCACTGATTCTAGCTGCAAAATTATGACATCATACTGCACATACTTCAGGAGAGGTCATAAATATTGATATGGGTAAAAAATGTGTTGTCTTATACACGGGAGTTCGATTCTTTGAAGAATCGTTTCTTAGGTGTTACAGGTTTTCCTAAATGTCTTGCGGCTGATCCCGGCGGAGGTTCGAGTCCTCCCTCGGGCATGGGTGTGTGTGTTTGTCCTTAGGATGATTTAGGTTAAGTAGTGTGTAAGCTTAGGGACTGATGACCTTAGCAGTTAAGTCCCATAAGATTTCACACACATTTGAACATTTTTCCTAAATGTCTGATTCAGCAAACGACCAAGATAATTTCGTTTGATATTTATTTTTCAGTAGGAAGAAACGGAACGACATACCGCAATACGGTTTTCGTGATGATTTCAGACGTGTCACCCCTTTAACTATTTTAAGAGTAACATACTGGAATGTGAAAGAGCTTATACTAGGCGAAATGTACTGTATTAAAAATTATTTTTTAACAGCTGCCGCTATTTTCTCATTTGTTACAATACAAGCAAAGGATTACATAACATACATTACCAGTAAAAAAGTAATCTTTATATTGAGTGTATTCAAGAGATAGTGTTACAGTCCTCGTCAATGATCAACGGCAGTATGTATCTTATAGGATATTATGCTAATTTACGTAATTTACTGTGTGCAGCTTACAGGATAATGTATACATCTTTCCTGTGTACAGAATGTTTCGCAATTCACGTTATAAACTTCTAGAGGCTGTAGAGTGGTCGTACTAGATCAAGTTTTACATAGGAACCCATATCCAGAAAAGGTCTCGTAAACAAGAAGCTTCGTGTAGCCCGCAAGAAAAAGTCCACACGGGTTATATCTCCAGACTTTGGTGGTCAATCATGAGGTCCACCTCGACCGCTCCACCTGTGCCCTTAGACAACTGTTCAAATGGTTTCGGTTACGAACTGCAAAATGTGCACGCCAAAACATTGCTGCCAAAAGTGTACTGAAATCTTCGTAACACATGGATTCGGAGTTTTCTTGATTCCGAATACGGCTATTTTGAGCATACGAAACATCTTCTGTGGTGTAATGTGCTTCGTCGGTGAACAAATTTCACCTTGGTAACTAAGTAAAATCCACACAACGGTGTAAAAACCAAATACGGAAATTGATACGTGGCACAAAATCCGTCGGTAGCGTGGCGTTTACCGTCTGAAAGTGGTGTGGGTGAAGTTGCAGTTCATGCACAACACTCCAGACAGACGAGTAAGACACATGAAAGTCACGTTCAATGGTTTCGAGTACTCGTCGATGGGTTTTCGTCAAGTTGATGAAGCGCTACCTCTTCCAATACCACAGAGTGCCGCCTTCTTGGAGCACCACAGTTTGCTCTATGGCTTGTGAATTTCCCACTTTCCCGCAGCCGTTGTTCTACTCTGGATGGGACGAGATGGAGTTACACGATCTGGAAATTACTCGTGGCACAAACGTTGAGCTTCTCATTACATCGGTGTACTCTGCGGACGTGTACTCAGGAATACTGGTACAGTAAAACTAATCACCGTAATATCAAGTGACACATCACCAGAAAGCATGAAACCAAGGCACATGGCGACAGATAACCTCACGCGACATCGCGTCATCGCACCACTCACGATTGTTAGTAGCTTACCATAACAGACGAACTGGGAAATAAATATCTAGCGCGCGAATAGATATCTTTTCTTTTCCTTGTAACATGGTGACGAACAGTTTCTGGAGTAGGTTCCTCTGTAGAGCTCTCTAGAAATGTGTAACATGAATTGTGAAACATGCTGTATATTGTACGTGTGCAGATTCCAGCCTTAGTCGCTGAAGAACAGCAGTCTTCACGGGTGTATAATCTAGGCACCTGCTGTGGAGCGTAGTATGTGATTCATACGAAATAGCCACCTTTCGCCGCTAAGTGGACATCCAGTTGCGGCATTGATGTGCAACATGCAGCCTGTCGGCATGGGTGCACGAACCAGGCGTCTGATGCGGCGACCAATAGGGAACAACAGTCCCTGAACTGTCATTGAGGATACACTGTTGGCAGCCATTTTGGTTCATTTGACCGGCCAGTTACTCAACAGTTGCATGTCTATTTGCCCGTGTACATCTTCACAGCCGTCGTTCACCCTGCCATCTATGGCTCGCGGTGCTCCAGATTTACTCGGTCCTGGTTTTGGATAGTGCTGTTTTGCCATTTACTGTGTTTTAACCACAACGGCAAGCGAACGGCTTACAAACCTTTCGGGAAAGCTTCCACCCTTGGACTAAAAGCCAATGATGTCCTTTTGGGCTTTAGATGTGGACAGCGACGGTCTGTATTCCACTTCTGCCCTACACACTTTATAACTGCCACTTGCCCTATGTGCGGTTGTACCACATTGACGTCGAACATAAGCGGTGGTCCCATTAATATGACTAGTCAGTGTAGTTGGATAGGGGACACACCACCAAAGAAGCACATCCTGCTGGCCTGGTCACCAATCCTCACCATAAATCGCAAAGCGGATCAGATTCTAGGGTCCCTTGCATCCAATGTAGCGGAAGCTGGAGAGTTAGTGCTCTCGGCTTCCCGACCGAGTGTCCGCCTACTCGGTCATGCAAAGAATTTAATGGATAATAAAAATTAAATTCAACAGAAAGTGATATTTCATAGTTGACATAGGACAACAGGTGAAAAATCGCCATGAATTCCATGAATTTCGCTAAATAAACCATAGTACCAGAAACTTATCGAAAGTCTCTGATGGTGGCTATGCCTTCTGTTTATGTTATAAAAGATTCCCCAAGAAGTGATGAAGAAAAGTAATGAACGAGAATACCATTAAAATGATCCATATGAGTAATAAAACTCTTTTCGATGCAGTCATCAGTCTGAAGACTGGTTTGATGCCGCTTGTCACACACTTATGCCTTGTGCACAGTGGTGATGATTGTTATTGTATTGGATTCAAGGCCCTTAACAGCGTGTCTATTCTCACAACAGAAATTTCTGCGAAGTTTCATAAAAAACGCACATGTGCAAATTTCTTCATAATACCTGCGTCCACACAAATATGTGATTCGTATGTGTAATACTCCTGCAACCCTTTGGAAAAACTTCTTAATGTCACGCTGCCTGTTTTATGAATTCATTACTGCTTACACAGTAGGCCGGGACATTGCTATCTTCTGAAGTCTCATTGATTTCCGCCCCACTTCCCCCCTTCGCCCCCCACCCCCCAACACACACACACTTTACGTAAGAGAGTACAAAGGTGCAGTAGTGCGTTGGGGTGGCAAATCGGTTACCATCCAAGGAGGTAGTCGCACTTATGTCAGAATGTGGAGTACATGATGTTAAAATATTTTTGTATCGGAAGACGTTTTCCACATATCTTACCCTGCCACAGAAGGAAGCTACGTGTCAGTAGACAACGTCCTATTCTTAATCTGTTGTCATTTTCATACGCCAGTGTGGGTAGTAGGAGGTTTACCGTTCCTAGGTGATCTGTTTAATTGACCACAGTTTCTTCTATAGCACTTCCAGCCACCTGTTAGTGAGACATGATCTTTCTATCGGACAACGAGATGATAGCATGCAGCGGCACCGGACAGTGAGTCGTTGTGCCTCCTCTATAAGACTTTTTGGTTGTTTTACCGTCTGCATCATGTACCCGTACCCTAACACGTTGCGGTAACCAGCAAAGTACCATCTCTTTTCCTCGCTTTTGGGCCTGCCGTAAGGCATCTTTGACAATCTAACGCATTTGTTTCTACTGGATACATTTTGTGTACAGACTGAAGGTGCAGAGGGAGAGCAGAACAGATACTTGTTACTGGATCCATGAAAATACTACCGACTACAACTATTTCAACCCGATTACCATAATGCAGCCTTGGTCTGTTCGTACACTGTTTTGGCTCCAAACCTCCCCTTATAGTCAGTATTTAAAGTACACATGCAACCGGTGCATTAGTTTAATGTAAGAATCCTGGCGAGAGTAAGATACCACTAACGGTATCTTCTTCGGAAGGAAGTCACCTGTAATGCTTAAAAAAATGGTTCAAATGGCTCTGAGCACTATGGGACTCAACTTCTGAGGTCATTAGTCCCCTAGAACTTAGAACTAGTAAAACGTAACTAACCTAAAGACATCACAAACATTCATGCCCAAGGCAGGATTCGAACCTGTGACGTAGCGGTCTTGCGGTTCCAGACTGCAGCGCCTTTAACCGCACTGCCACTTCGGCCGGCTGTAATGCTTAAACATATTATAAAATAAACGTCTACATTGCTTAAAATTTGACCACAGTGGAAAGGAGAACACGGAGTATACCTGCTACATTGTACATGACGCTGAAATTGTAAACGTAAATGTTGAGCTAAGAAGCTCAAGTTGTTTGGTTGGTTAATTTGGAGGGGGGGAATCAAACAGTGAGGTCATCTGTTCCATCGGATTACGGAGGGATGGGGACTGAAGTCAGCCCTGAACTTTCAAAGGAAGCATCACGGAATTTGCGATTTAGAGAAATCACGGAAAACCTAAATCAGGATGGCCGGACGTCGTTTTGAACCTTCGTCCTCCCAAATGCGAGTCCAGTGTGCTAACCCCTGTGCCACCTCGCTCGGTGAGCTCAAGTCAGACAGCAGAAAATATGGATTAAAGTTCTCCAAGGAAATAGTAACAACTGTTTCAACAGGTACACCTTGTCAAAAGAACAGACATTAGACTGAATATTTGGCAACTAGTTGAGATGAAACGTAAACATGGTGTAGAGCGCACCATTTATTGGGCGTTGGTAATGTGATACACGCGCAACTCTATGAAATACGAAAGTGTTACAGCAACACATCAGTATGATACACATTTACATGTTTTATACAAAGTAAATAGTGTGTGGTATAAAAACAGGATGTATAAAAGATACAAAAGGAGTAAAATATTTTTTATAAAAATGACTGCTACAGTAAGTAGCAAAAATGAGTAAAATGATTAATTAAAAATACGAGTTGAGAACAAAGACAGTACTGTAGCAGGATTTCTTATCAAGATGTTACAACTAGCAAAAAGGGAGAAATATGCTATACAAAACGCTTCAAAGCAAGATTTTCACATTAAACTTAGGCAACCGGTCGGCTGGACAATAATAAAGGGAAGTTTGGGCCAAACACGTGTGGAGCAGATCAAGCCTTGATTACAGTAGGCAGATTGAAACAGATAGTGGGTGCAGAATCTCCAGAGAGGCAGTAGAAAGTATCTCTTCTGCTCTCCTTCCGTGCCTTCAACCTGTACACAAAATGTATCCAGTAGGGAAAAAATTGCTTCAGAATGTCCTAGATGCCTTACAGCAAGTCCAAAAGCTGGGCTGAGAGGCGATGTTTTACTGAGTTCAGGAACCTTTTGGGATATTAGGAAATGGAGGACGACAAGACAGCAAAAACTAAATAAATAAAAAGAAAAAAGGCAAAATGATTCAGTGTCTGGTGCCGTTGCATGCTACCATCTTATTTTCCTATAGGAAGAATATGCCTCAGTAGCAGCATGGTTGCCTAGAAGCAAGCAACTGCTGTCAGTCAAGTAGACCTTCCATGACCGACTAACCTCATAGTGTCCACCCTGATGCAAGAATGTGACGCTTAACAGATTAAAAGTAGGACGTTGTCAATTGACACACAGATTTCTTCTCTGTTCAAATGGTTCAAATGGCTGTAAGTACTATGGGACTTAACATCTGAGGTCATCTGTCCCCTAAACTTAGAACTACTTAAACCTACTAACCTAAGCACACACATCTATGCCTGAGGAAGGATTCGAATCTGCGACGGTAGCAGCCGCGTGGTTCCGGACTGAAGCCCCAACAACCGCTCAGCCACCGCAACCGGGTTTTCTTCTCTGTCAGGATGACACTGATATATGTGTAGCAGTTGGAATACTGCTTCCGATACAGAATGTTTGAACATCACTGTTAGAAATGCTGACACAAGTGCAAATCTACAGGATCTTTACTGTAGTCTGCTTTCTGAACAGATTCTAGATGATCTTTCATTACCTTGCATCTTTCAAAAAGTGTAACTGGGTGTAATTCCTCAAAAGCCATTGTTCTAATTCTGTTACTGTGGATTTGCCTTTTTTACATACATTCTATAACGTGTCGTAGGGACAGTATTTTTGAGCGTGTTACTTCATTTTCCCCGAACCAAAACTCATCTCCCCTAAGGTCGGCCTCTAGACGTCCCTCTATTCTTCTGGTCGTGATTTACAGCTATATCGTATTAAACTTACTATTAGGTAAAACCTGCACCTTACAGAAACCTGGCTCCTCTAGTGCTGGGTTTATTACATTCTTTTCGAAGTATGAGGTTTTTCGACTCTCTTATATGACCAGCAAACCAGTTCCGATAAATTTCTCATGACTGATTCTGCCAAGGTTCTTAACAAGTTTATTTTCGTCAATACTAGGTGCCTTGCTTTGAATAAGGACTTTCATTGCACAGCAGATTTTTCTCGCAGTTTTGCTTCACCAATATGATCATTATTCTTCATTTACTTCTCTTTCCATAATTTTGTCATCCACCTCCATTCCTTTATACATTGAAACGCCAAAGAAACTAGCATGAATATTCAGATACAGATATATGTAAACAGGCACAATATGGCGCTGCGGTCGGCATTACGTATATAAGACAACAAGTGCCTGGTGCTGTTGTTAGATCGGTTACTGCTGCTACAGTGACACGTTATCAAGATTTAAGTGAGTTTGAAAGTGTTGTTATAGTCGGCGCACGAGCGATGGAACACAGCATCTCCGAGGTAGTGATGAAGTGGGGATTTTCCCGTACAACAATTTCACGAGTGTACCGTGAGTATCAGGACTCCGGTAAAACATCAAATCTCCGACATAGCTGAGGCCGGAAAAAGAGCCTGCAAGAACGGGACCAACGGCCACTGCAGAGAATCGTTCAACGTGACCGAAGTGCAACCTTCCGCAAATTGCTGCAGATTTCAATGATCGGCCATCAAGAAATGTCAGCATGCGGAATTTCATCGATATGGGCTTCCGGAGCCGAGGATCCACTCGTGTATCGTTGATGAAAGCACGGCACAAAGCTTTACGCCTAGCCTGGTACCATAAAAGCCGACATTGCACTGATGATGGCTGGAAACATGTTGCCTGTTCGGACGAGTTTCGTTTCAAATTGTATCGAGCGGATTGATTTGTACAGGTATGGACACAACGTCATGAATCCATGGAATCTGAATGTCAGCACGGGACTGTTCGAGCTAGTGAAGGCTTTGTAATATTGTGAGGAGTGTGCAGTTGGAGTGATGTGGGAACCCTGATACGCCTTGATACGACTCTGTTTGGTGACACGTACGTAAGTATTCTGTCTGATCACATGCATCCATTTATCTCCATTGTGCATTCCGACGGTCTTGAGCAATTCCAGCAGGAAAACTCGACTCATGACACGTCCAGAATTGCTACAGAGTGTCTCCAGGAACACGTTCCTGAATATAAACACTTCCACTGGGTACCGAACTCCCGAGACATGAACATTATTGAGAATATCTGGGATGCCTAGCAACGTGCTGTTCAGAAGAGATCTCTACCCCCTTGTACTCTAACGGATTTATGGACAGCCCTGCATTATTTATGGTGCCAGTTCCCTGCAGCACTACTTCCGACATTAGTCGAGTCCTTGCCACGTCATGTTGCGGCACTTGTGCGTATACCTTGGAGCCCTACACGATATTAGGCAGGTGTATCAGTTTCTTTGGCTCTTCAGTTTATAGAGCATTGATGCATTTCTGTCGACTTTCATATTTATCTACTTTTTACTGGCTATCAGTCTTAGCTACTGTTGTTCATGTGTTCACATAACTACTTCTCTTTTCTTACAAGTGTTTCTTTTATTATTTTATAAGCGGCGACCATCTATCCTTAGAGCCAGCTTTGAATAGATGCACTAACTACTCCTGGTTTGACTTCTGCATTTGCAGTTTCATTGTTCTTGTAGTACCATTTGATGACTTTTATGTATTTTTCAGTAATTAAGTTTAATTCAAGGGTTTCTCATAGCTTTCTCTTTTCGCCTAGTTTTCCCTCTGCTTACTCCCATTCTTTATATCTGATAGCGACCCATTCTTCGTTAATTGTATACCTTCCTTGTATTTCAGTTGGATGTTGTCTTATTATCTCTTTGAAAGTTTTTAAAATCGATGACTTTTTCATCTTACCTGGCTTCACCTGCTAAAATCTCTGAAGAGGGAGTATGTGTCTGTGGTTCAACGTTGTGAGAACACTGTTTCAACTGAACACAACCTTGTTGTTTGACATTGGCAGTCTCAAGCTGAAAGCCATTAGCAGTAAACAACCAAGGACTGAAAATTGCGACATTTATTTTCGTTGCAGTAAAACAAGGTCACCTCCTTTATTTTTGAGACCACTGAAGACTGTGGAATTTTCTAGAGTAGTGTCACTAAGCAATGAGTACGGCAGTGTGTTTCACAGTTGGTAATATTTGGGTTTATATATGTACAGGTGTTTGTGTGAGTCGCAGTGTACCGACGATGACTTCATCGACATGTTTTCAAATGCACCTACATGCTATCTGCAATTAGTGAAGTGTATATTAGATTTTTCCACTTGGTTTCCTCGACCTTAGTGTGTCATTCGTAGAATATTATATTTAGGGTTATAAAGTGTTCACGTTATTTGAGTCTGAGGGTTTGTCGCAGTCTAAGTTACACTTAATCTATTCCGTTTTTGTTCACTGATATTTTTCGTGTTTTTCTATTAATAGTTCTTTTTAGGGTACTAAAATTTTAGTATTGGCCATTGTGCCACTGAACTGCTTTTGCATTTTCGACATCTTGTATATGTGTGACGGGTATTTAGT
Organism: Schistocerca americana; assembly: GCF_021461395.2. Taxonomy (NCBI): domain Eukaryota; kingdom Metazoa; phylum Arthropoda; class Insecta; order Orthoptera; family Acrididae; genus Schistocerca; species Schistocerca americana. The sequence continues at coordinate 184,419,561 of NC_060122.1, forward strand.
TTTGCGTGTACCTACATCGTCGCTTGGTTACTGGTTTCCTTCTTTCCTGACTCCGATGTGTAGTTCCAGTATTTTAGCGTGTGTTCATGCTCTCAGGATTCGTGTCTCTGTCTTTTTTGTATTATTTCTATCGCTTTGACTATTTTGTCCATTAACATAACTGGTAACTTCCATGAGGACATTCCTTTCATAATGCGGCTATCTCCCATTGTCGAAGAATGGTTTTTGCACCAGTTCTGTTCTCAGTACTGTGGTAAGTAATGCTTGTGTCATTGGCGTGGCCTTATTTATTGGACATCGTAAATGATCATGTGGGAATAATTGTTTACTCATATTTACTCCTAGTAACCTGGCTAGTTCCCTATTATGTTGTATCAACGTAAGGCTAACATCGGCACTAATATTGATCTTTCTTTTTATTAAAGAGGATCGGTGTTGTTTCTTCGTGCTTAACGTTTATTTTGTCCATCCTGCATGACCGACTATAAGCTTTGTTGGGCTGGCCTTGAGATTTCTTCTGCTTGTTATGAAGGAGTTGTCACATGTAAATTCATGCTAACTGTCTTTCTTCATAGAAGGCATTTCATTTACATCGGCACTACACCATAGCGCGACGTCACCGGTAATGATGGTATGTTTACACGTGCCACATATTCTTCAATGTTTAGGTCACGTATTTCTACTATCAATTCTACAAATTGTATTTTGGTATTGGTTCTTAAGTCGCCTGACCCATTGGAAATAGCCCACCGCGACTTCTTCTTCTGTGCCATTATTGCCATCTCGTAAGTCACAGTAGCATCTACACTCACGCTGCCTAATCTACTTTTACATATTGTAATCTGTATTGTCTCTTACAATCCTGTCTCCTGCAGCTCCCTCTTGCACTATGGAAGTTAATTGTTCCATTTGAAGTCAGTTTCCTTGCCGCTGTATTTTTTTATTATACTTTGATATTTAATTCATCGGTGCGGTGCTATCGATTTGAAGACAGTATTGTCAGATAAAATTTTCTTGAACTCGCTGGCTACCTGAACATCAGACAATATTGTTTTAAAATTGATAATGCATTTATACATACACATCAAAAAATTAATTGGCAGGAAATCGGAATTACAGTGGAATAGATAAAAGGTGTTCGTCTTTTGGATAATCGGTACGAGGCCGAACCCAAGAGAAATTGTTCACTGATGTCATTACACATTGTCTGCACCCTAATTATCTACGATCAACGCTCGATCGATTATTGTGCTACAAACAACATCGTAAAAATGTATCAGCTAAAGCAAACACCAGAACAACCATAATCAAAAATTTGTAAATACGTCATAGGGAGTTTATGCCAGCATCCTGAGAACCTGGAACATCTCTTTGTTTTACCCTGCTAGTGAGTATAATGCCGCTGTTTTTATCAATAGCCACCACACAAACGCTGTTGACGTCCAACACAACCAAGCGATGAGGTTAGTTATCTACCCGTTCTGAGCAACATAGCACCGCTCCAGAACTGGTACTCTAAAATCACAGCTTCAAAAATATTACAGTAAGCCGACACTGCATACTCACGTCGATTCTGTCCAACATCCCAACGAATGTATGGAATTAAGACGGCAATAAGGAGAACAGCAATACAACTCCGGAACTTTAATATGGACGAGCATTGATGATCACTATACTCATAAGAAGTCAGAAGACCCGGCTAGCAAAGTTACCGATCTCGACCAGGATAGAACAGGATGTTGCAATCTCAACACACGTGGAAAGTGTGAAGCCATAGCCTCCGAATGCCCAATACCCACTTTGGAAAGGCACTGCAAGACCTCCACGATCTTAAGCCTGCAGCAGTGGATTGGCTGAAAACACGTAATTTGTGTGTGTATTCGCTTTTTTTATTTCTATTTTTGTCCCCATTGTACCACATTCATTCAGTTACTGTTCATCTGTATGCCATGTACCTTTTAGTCAATACATAATGTGTAATGTTCAAATGAAAATAATAACAATGTCATCTTTGTTGCGTGCTTTATGTGTTATTTCTGATCTAAGACATCAGAATTCTTTCACTTTGTTTAGAAACTTGCGCGAAAGTTTGATGCTGTCGAATATTTTCTCAACGCCTAAAATTGCAGCAGTTGATATTGCAAAGCTAAAATCCGTTTTTAACACGTTCTGTAATACGGAATATTTTTGTAATTAACTAGAGATTTTTTTCTTTGATTCAGTTTGTTTTGATCTTAAAATTTCATATTTAGTTACGGGTTCTGTCTAGAAAATATCAAGCAGTAACCCGACTACTATTCACTAGTTACCTAATTTCGACGGCAAGCAAGTGTTTCAGCCTGTTTTTGATTTCACCAAGCGAAATCCGTGTGACGTATTCAGAGGTATCTTCCTTAGTTTATGACACTGATTCTTTTCATTTGTAGCGAAATGTGTCAACACAGGTTATTAGTTTTCGTGGAGCGAGTGTTTGGGCATACTGTTATTCCATGATGTTAGCGTTTAGTTTTGTGTCTTTTGTGAGTCTCTCTCTCTCTCTCTCTCTCTCTCCTTCTGCATGATTGTTAGTGTGGCTGTGGGTGTTCAGACTCAACAGTTCATATTTGCGTATTTACAAATATTACATATTGTGAGCAGACATGTGGTAGTCACTCAAAATTTCAAAAATTAACAACAACAATATTGTGAAAGTACGTTAAACTGAGTGTGATTGCATCAAAATGTAAATGATGTTCCAACGCCCCTTTCATGCGATCACGTTTACGGCACGTACAGTGCTAACGAAGTGCACACTGCACTGTGCTGCGTTAGAGAAAATGGCAGCGAGCTCTTCTGTGGCGTCAGAATCTTGTATTTCTTGCACAAAAGCCTTCACTCACTTCTTATCTGCAGCTTCCCTTTATCTAACATGGCTTTTGTTCCTGGACTATTCCTCAAAGGGGCCACTCCCCTTGCTGGAAACTTTTTCCTGATTTATGGTGGCGACCACTCTTTCTCCCCAGTAGTCAAAGTCGCCCGCAGTCTGTGCTCCGCTGCATTATAACGTCACTTACTCTTATGCCGAACAGTTTTTCTAGTCCTGGAGGTCCACAGCTCCGCTTGCACTCACGTATAAATTTCACTATCTGGCAGCAGCAGCGCAGCAGAGCTGTGTTCATTAGGAATGCTAGATAGTTATCCCACTTAAAAGACAACGTATTATCATTCATCTTTGTAATACAAGACTAAAACTATGTTCAGAATTCGTCGAAGGTCTATGGGGCTGAATGAAAGAACTAAAGACGGTGTCAAATTTGAATGCACAAATCGCAACACTGCATAAAACTACCGATCCCTTTTTCCTCTGCCTTAGGACCCAAGCATCTACTACACGAATGCCATTGCAATTGGACAAACATTAAAACATGCCGGATATTGCACAAGAAGATGTTAACTGAATCCCTTTGTGTACTTAAGACGCTCAAAAACCAAAACAGAACAAATGTGTGCCGGCCGGTGTGGCCGAGCGGTTCTAGGCGCTTCAGCCTGGAACCGCGTGACTGCTACGGTCGCACGTTCGAATCCTGCCTCGGGCATGGATGTGTGTGATGACCTTAGGTTGGTTAGGTTTAAGCAGTTCTAAGTTCTAGGGGACTGATGACCTCAGATGTTAAGTCCCATAGTGCTCAGAGCCATTTGTAGAACAAAAGTGTGTCGAATTTAGTTACAGATGTCGTTTATGTAGCTACAAATAAGTAAGCAAGGATAGTAAAAAGTTTTCGTCGAATTCACGGATGTATGGCATCTTTGATGGCAGTATACAGCTTCATGAAGCGAGCGATGTTTTTAGGCGATCTCCTAAATGATAAATGTCCTTAGAAATGCTGGGTTTAATCAGTTACAAAGCAAGAAACGACCGGCAGACGCAATGGGGCTGGTCCATCATCTAAAAGTGAGTACATTATTGGCTACTTAAATATTAAATAGTATTTCATCCTTTGATTGCTGACTGGAATAAAAACGGACCATTCGTAACATCGATTTTCAGTACGCAATGTATTCGTGACAAATTTCAGCCCCATCTGTGCCGAATGGGATTGAAGGTATTACCATCATGAGGTTTATGAAGTGAAGAAGGAGATGTGAATCACCTACTAGATTCATGCACTAGACACAAGGCACAATAAAATCCTTTCATTGGAACGTTGGTTAAAGCGGAGGTCCCACATCCAACAACGGCTGGAGTGTTGCCGTCAATACAATAGAGTGAGCAATTACTAAATTTATTCTTCATCCACATAAAAACGTGTGGTCTTACAGAAGATCTGTGTGCATGACGTATTCATATTTTCTTTTCTTTTATGGTACAATTAATTTGTATTTCCAAATGATTCAAATGGCTGTAAGCACTGTAAGCACATCTGAGGTCATCAGTCCCCTAGACTTAGAACTACTTAAACCCAACTAACCTAAGGACATCACACACATCCATGCCTGAGGCAGCATTCGAACCTGCGACCGTAGCAGCAGCGCGGTTCCGTACTGAAGCGCCTAGAAACGCTCGGCGACAGCAGCTGGCGAGTATTTTCGAACGCACTGATGATTCAATAGTTAATACACAACCGCATTTTTCTGTACATGATAATTAAGGATGTGAATAACGGACGAGCTATTAGGAATGAAATTGCTATATAGCGACTGCCAAATGCTAATAAAGAAAAGAAAATAAGAATCACGTTCGTTACCCCAATTGAGAAATCATACATTTTGAAGGAAACGTGTCATTATACGCTCGATACTGAACAAAAATATGACTTAGACAGTCGTTCCTCAAAAAAGTACTGTTACACTCTCGTTGAAAGAGGAACTGGCGTGACATTTACAAATAGTGAAGTTCGATGACGATACCTGTCGGGAGTTTAAAGCGATCTTTTCACTGAGCCGCTGAAACTTCGTAATATCGAATTTAAAAAAAAAAATATTGATCTTCTGTGTTGGAAAACATCGGGCAACTAAATGTTAAATTCTTATGGCATGATTGGCTACGATGCCCTGAAGAGGGTTGTTCATCAAATATTTCCATTTTTTTTCTTTTTCTTTCAATTGTATGCAAATTCGCAGACTTGCGCGTCCATAGCTGATCATACCAATTCTGCTGGGGAAAGAACATCGACAGTTTAACGTGGATCCGAAAAACGCACGTTGTAGTAGCATATCGTCATATCTTTGAGAGTTGCTAGCTACCGTAAAGGCAAATTGAGAAAATCTCCTCACATTCTAGCCCTAGACCACCAAACGTGACGCCAGGATCTGAGAGAAATTTTTTTCTATGTAATAAATATGAATCGATTCGACTTGTATTCTCCGTTTTGTCAATTATCTTTGTTTTCAATCGTTTATTACTTCAAATTTTGTTGCCGGTATTCACTAATTTGTATGAAATGCAGTGTCCTGACTGACCGACTGACTGACTGATATTTAGAGAAGATTTCATACTACAAACGTCGTCTGAGAAGGGAGTTTTCCAAATTCCGAACGTAAGGCGGTGATATAGATGTCGAAGGTTTTTTTTCTGAAAAATGTTTCGAAGCTAGACCGACGGAAATTCGTAGTTGGTTTCTCGGTCAGAAATAAAGAAACACTTGTTTCAGCGTTTTTTGGAATGTAGTCCTATGTGGGTGAAAGCTTTTGAAAAATATGTACTTAATAGAAAAGTAAAAAATATTATTAACGCTACACCTATGAAAATTGGTATTTGTCTCCTCAGTTTTTGGAAAATGAATCCCTAAGAGAGTGAATTAGGGGATGAGATATTGAATGAAAATGTTTTATTATGAAAGTAATTTCGAAGCTAAATCCATGAAAATTTTAGTTTGGCTTCTCAGTTAGAAATAAAAAAAAGATATATGTTTCACTGTTTTCGTAATTGCAACCCCTGTGGGGCTGATACGGAAGAATTTCTTGTACAATAATTTTTTAACTAAATCTATGAAAATTTGTATTTGGCTTCTTCGTTAGAAATGAAACATGCGCATAACACGGTTTTTGGAATTTCGATTCCTAAGGGGGTGAAATAGAGCCATTCTGGTTCACTGACTCATCGTCGCCCAGCCAAAACCGTTAGGGGTTGAAACTTAAAAGTCCAGAGCGGACGTGGAGATAATACTGTAGGCATAATTTAAGGAGGGACTGTCTGAAACTTCGTACCTATTGAGGTGAAAAAGGGGATGAAAGGCTTTTTGAAAGTATTTGCTTTCTCAGTCAGAAAAAATACATGTTTCAGTATTTTTTTAAATGCGACCACAGAGGGGGTAAAATAGTAGGTAAAAGTTTCTGGAAATAAGTAATCACTAAAGCATTACTAAAGGACGTTTAAGGCTACATCTATGACAACTGGTATTTGACTTCACTGTTAGAAAAAAAAGTGTTTCAGTGTTTCTTTAAATACAACCCCTGAGGGAATGCAATAAATAAAAAAAAATTAAAGCTAAGTTTAAGAAAATTGGTTTTTCACTTGACAGTTAGATATACAGAAATATTTGTTGAGGGGTGTAAGCTGTTACAGAAATATTTCTACAAGACCGCAAAAGTCAGGATTAACAAAAACTTCGGACTCCTGCTACCAATATCGCTTTTCGAAGTTGATTCGGAAAAAACTACGCTTATATGACCTTAATTAGCGTCGAATGCTTGGAAAGTGTTGTAATTTGTGAACAACAACAAAATTCGAATGAATAAAAACAATGAAAAACAAAGAAATCTCTGCAGGCCACACGCTCGAGCGAAACAATGTGCGCTAAGCTAGAACATATATAGTAAAAATAAATGTTCATATTGGAATGTGTGAATCTATATTTGTAAATGAATTACTTCCACTGTGATTTTGCTTCAAGTAAACATACAGAATGGGTGCATTATAAATTGTGTAGTTTATTTAATGATATACTATGCCAGTTAGGTATTAATTGTCATAAGTTGTTGCCAAAGAAAGAGAAGACAGTTGACAATGGAAGTACGTTAGTGGAGAAATAATTTATGTAACGAGGAATGAATAAGTTGTTTGAGAATAGGTTTAGACCTTGATGTGTGGGGGAGGAAGGAGGAAAATGGGCAGAAACGAGAAGTTGATTAAGTGAGATTACTTTGGAAACTTCGACAGCGCACCGGAAAGAGGTGTCACAGACTGAGTGTTGACGTCATGTTGGAACAATCTGGTGAGCTAGTAGGTGAACATTATGCATATGAAGTATTCAGACACTGAAGATGCTGGTCAAGATGACGGGGAACAGATAGGCTGATGGAAAAAGAAGAAGCTACTTTATTTCAATGTAGGAGATTACGAAAGAGATGCGGGAAGCGGAGGCGATTAAGAGTTGTTTAGTGACTTACGGCAGATAAGTTGTGTTTGGAGAACATGACTGTCTACACTCTTATTTGAAAAAATGTGGACATCATAGGTTAGCGAAAAGTATAATGGCGAGTGCAGTCTAAAGAAGAATCTTATTTTCGTCAAAGCGGAAGTTGTATGTGAACTGTGTCGTGAAGAATGACTGCGTTAAACTAATGAACTATTCTTCTGGGTCAGACACTAATCTTTGCCTTAATTACTTCACTTGCAACTAATAATTATAACCGTTGTTAGTCCCATGCTTTTAAGTTGGTTAGTTCCTCCAAGTACATTGCCAAGAAAAAGCCATTAGCGCTTATTTTTCGCTGGGCAGCAAGTCAGATTTTGAATTGTGGACACGAGGACGGTTGTTAGATGGTTGTTTGCTTCAAAATTTTTAATTTTTATTTTTTGTAATTGTTTTGTTACGCATATATTTGGGTTTAAATTGATACCAAATTTATTAATTTATGTTGAGTGGTTTCCGTTTTACAAGCCTTTTAGTAAAACTCTGCAACGCACACTTTTCGTGAACTCAACCTTCTTTTTACTCGCTAGTGACTACTTGTTATAGTACACCCGTTTGAATGCTTAGTAGATAACACTGATGAGGTACTGTTTGCAACAATGATGAAAACAGCTCCCAGTTTACTTTGTTACTTTCATTTCTTTGTTTGTGGTGACTGAAAGTGAAGTTTGCTTACGATTTTCGTATTTCAGTGTTTGGACCTTAGGAAATAAGTTTATATTTTGCAAAAATGCCGCGAATACAAAACAAGAAAAGAAAACTTGAGTTCAGTGGGGGGAGATGTAACCAAAAACAGTTTTTTGCATCTTAGTGAATCTGAAGTGGAAGTTCATTGTGAAGTTGAGCCTAGGCATAGTACTCGTACTGAAGCTGCTTGTGCTTCTAAAACAAGCTCTTCTTCTAAGAAGCTTACCCGTAACTGGGCTAAATATAAGATATATGGAAAAGAAGAAGGCTGCTATGATATTGATAATATCAACAGTTTAGGCAGCCTAGTTAGCCAAATTGCGGTGTGCGCAAAATGTAAAGGATCCCTTACTGTCTCTCCTGGAACCAGGCTAGGCTTACAAGTACTGATAGTGATAAAGTGCAGTGACTGTTCTTTTGAAGTGTCCACTACTAATTCCCCATGCTTACCAGAATCTAAACAATCTGAAGTGAATGTTAGACTAGCCTACGCATTCCGATGTATTGGAAAAGGCGAAGAAGCGGCGAAAACTTTCTGCGATGTAATGAACTTGCCGACTCCCCCAGCTTTCAAATATTACAATAAGATGCTTCGAGATGCTGCAAAAGAGGTCTGTGAAAAGAGTATGATGGCTGCTGTTGAAGAAAGTGTCAGTGAAAATGATGGTAATAGAGACTTGACAGCAACATTTGAAGGATCGTGGCAACGTAGGGCCACACTTCACTCAAAGGAATTGTAACTGCAATAGCAGAAAACACAGGCAAGGTAATTGCTGTTAAAATTTTAACCAAGTATTGCAGATGCAAATATAGAATGACCAACGATCAGGATGCTGATTGAATAGCTAAATACTCTGGAGTAAGTGGAGGAATGGAGGTAAAAGGACTTGCTGAAACGCCGGCCGAAGTGGCCGTGCGGTTAAAGGCGCTGCAGTCTGGAACCGCAAGACCGCTACGGTCGCAGGTTCGAATCCTGACTCGGGCATGGATGTTTGTGATGTCCTTAGGTTAGTTAGGATTAACTAGTTCTAAGTTCTAGGGGACTAATGACCTCAGCAGTTGAGTCCCATAGTGCTCAGAGCCAACTTGCTGAAACGTTCCAAGAATCGCTGCCGAAATACGGGGTACGGTACAAGTATTATTTAGGAGACGGGGACAGTACATCTTACCCTAGGGTTTGTGAGGCCAAACCATATGGTCCCGACTTCTCAAATGAGAAATTTCAATGTTGCGGTCACGTCCAGAAGCGGATGGGTAGTTGCCTCAGGAAATGGAGACAGAAATTTGGGAAAACAAAACTTTCCGACGGCAAAACCATCGGGTGTCGTGGCCGCCTTACTGGTGAGGCTATAAAGCAAATAGAACTATATTATTGCCTAGCTATAAAAAGGAACGCTACAAAAACTCTAAAGGACATGAAGGCAGCGGTCTGCGCAAAGTTTTTTCATTTGACGGCCACCAACGAAGACACATCTGGACACGGACTATGTCCCAAAGGTGAGACAAGCTAGTGCAAACTCTGAAAAGCCGAAGAGAAAAATGAGTCTGATGAGCACAATGACCACACTCATCTTCCTTTCGCTCTCATGGAACAGATAAAACCCATATTTATAGACTTGGCACATCCTGACCCGTTGCGTAAGTGTCTAAGTGGTGGAACGCAAAATGCGTCAGAGTCGTTCAAAAATGTTGTATCGTCGCGGCTAGCAAAAACAATTTTATTTTGATGACTACATTTCAGTTGGGAGTGTACGAAGCTATTACAAGTTTCAATGAAGGAAATTTAGCAAAGCGTTAAATTTTGAGTCATCTAGGTATATCTCCAGGCAAGAACTGTGTCAAGTTTTACAAAAGGGATGAAGAACTTCGGATTAAAAGAGCGGACAAAGCTGTCACAGAAATTGAGAGAAAGTGTCGCCAGGCCACACAGCAAGCGAGAAGAAAGATGGACGACCAGTTTTAAGAACTAGAAGATCCAGATAGACCTTCATATGAAGCTGGAATGTACTAAAGTAAGAATAAAATCGTTGTTTAATAGTCTTATCTTTATTTGCGTTTCCCCGACGATTGTGTTTTTCAATGATTAGCACATGTGATTAACATGATTTTTTAAAAATTGTTCCTTATTTGTTAGTTGTTGATTTAAACTGAGGAAATATGAATATTTTTTAAAGAACTATGTTATAAATTTAATTACAGTAAGAAAATTGCAGTTCTTATGGCTACTTTGAAAATATTTAGCGTGTTATAATTTCATGTATTGACTCGTTCCATGACCATGGAGACTTCTCCTTAATTTGGTCCCACGGAACAATAAATAAATAAATAAAAAATAAATAAACATGTTTTTATTACTTTTAAGATGGCTATGAGCACTATGGGACTCAACATCTGTGGTCATAAGTCCCCTAGAACTTAGAACTACTTAAACCTAACTAACCTAAGGACATCACACACATCCATGCCCGAGGCAGGATTCGAACCTGCGACCGTAGCAGTCACGCGTTTTCTGACTGAGCGCCTAGAACCGCTAGACCACCGTGGCCGGCTTACTTTTAAAACTTAACGCTTAAGTTTAAAAGGAAGATAAAGATATAAGGAACACAACAAGAAAAATCATGATATTATGTCAATTGGTTAGGGAGAAAAATGTTCCTAAAGTCATATAATTCAACATGACCAAGATAGAAACATCCGATTCCCCCTAATCTATAGTGAAAAGCTTAGTGCACTTCATGGCACAGTTGCGGCCATGAAGAAAACTTCAGATCGAAGACCGTGTAATACGTTTGTAGGAAGACTGTTCAACCAACAAGGAAACCAACATGGACGTGTGAGCGAATTGATGTACTACACATGGAAATACCTTCACTTATAGTTCTTTTACCACGTGTAACAGGCCGCATTCAGTCTCGCAGCAGGCAGTGGACATAATTTTTCGTTCAGCGGTGAAGATTCCCATCTTCTCAACTACTCAAGTCCAGCTCCTGTGGCGTAGACTGGACAGTCACCAGTACACTTAGAGCAGTTTCCTTTTCTATAATGTGTTAATTTCAGCGCCTTTCCACGTTCTTATGTGAAGAAGTAATATCTATATATTTATCAGAGTTACGTAATGGTCTATGCACTACTGGCCATTAAAATTGCTGCACCACGAAGATGACGTGCTACAAAAGCGAAATTTAACAGACAGGAAGAAGATGCTGTGATATGCAAATGATTAGCTTTTCAGAGCATTAACACAAGGTTGGCGCCAGTGGCGACACCTACAACGTGCTGGCATGAGGAAAGTTTCCAACCGATTTCTCGTAAACAAACAGCAGTTGACCGGCGTTGCCTGGTGAGACGTTGTTGTGATGCCTCGTGTAAGGAGGAGAAATGCGTGCCATCAGGTTTCCGACTTTGATAAACGTCGGATTGTAGCCTATCGCGATTGCGGTTTATTGTATCGCTACTTTGCTGCTCGCATTGGTCGAGATCCAATGACTTTCAGCAGAATATGGAATCGGTGGGTTCGGGAGGGTAATACGGAACGCCGTGCTCGATCCCAACGGCCTCGTATCACTAGCAGTCGAGAAGACAGGCATCTTACCCGCATGGCTGTAACGTATCGTGCAGCCACGCCTCGATCTCTGAGTCAACAGATGGGAACGTTTGCAGGACAACAACCATCTGCACGAACAGTTCGATGGCGTTTGCAGCATCATGGACTATCAGTTCGGAGACCATGGCTGCGATTACCCTTGACGCTGCATCACAGACAGGACCGCCTGCGATGGTGTACTCAACAACGAACCTGGGTGCACGAATAGCAAAAAGTAATTTTTTCGGATGAATCCAGGTTCTGTTTACAGTATCATGATGGTTTCATCCGTGTTTGGCGACATCGTGGTGAACGCACATTAGAAGCGTGTATTCGTCATCGCCATACTGGCGTATCACCCGACGTGATGGTATGGGGTGCCATTGGTTACACGTGTCGGTCACCTCTTGTTCGCATTGACGGCATTGTGTTACGACCTGTGGCTGTACCCTTCATTCGATCCCTGCGAAACCCTAGATTTCAGCAGGATAATGCACGACCGCATGTTGCAGATCCTGTACGGGCCTTTCTGGATACAGAAAATGTTCGACTGCTGCCCTGGCCGGCACATTCTCCAGATCTCTCACCAACTGAAAACGTCTGGTCAATGGTGGCCGAGCAACTGACTCGTCACAAGACGCCAGTCAGTACTCTTGATGAACTGTGGTATCGTGTTGAAGCTGCATGGGCAGCTGCACCCGTACACGCTATCCAAGTTCTGTTTGACTCAATGCCCAGTCGTATCAATGCTATTTATTACGGCCGGAGGTGGTTGTTCTGGGTACTGATTTCTCAGGATCTATGCACCCAAATTGCGTGAAAATGTAATCACATGTCAGTTCTAGTATAATATATTTGTCCAATGAATACCCGTTTATCATCTGCATTTCGTCTTGGTGTAGCTATTTTAATGGCCAGTAGTGTACTATTCTAAGTCCTTGCGAACTTAATTGGGCAATAGCACTTGTGTGACATGTCTGTGTAGGAAACAGTTGCTGTTTATTTATCAGTTTTCAGCAGTGTTAGGCCTCTTTATTTTCATATGAAGATGGTATCAGTTCTTTCGGACATACTCGAAACGACGGATACCATCTTCATATAGATAAGGCTTACCGGCCAATGATCTTTTTCAGTACGGATGCACTCGCATTGCTCGAACTCTTACGGGAATCGGTAGAATGATTGCCACGAGTGGGCAGGGGCACTACAAATGTAGTTTGTGGACAGTAAGTTAGAAATGTGGGTCTGACGGGGAGCGTGTCAGAGATAAGTCCGTGCAGTCGCTCTGTTCCCTGTGTCCTCGGTGGCTCAGTGGGATAGACTGTCTGCCACGTTAGCAGGAGATCCCAGGTTTGAGTCTTGGTCGGGGCACACATTTTCAACTGTTCCCCTGATATTTATCAACGCCTGTAAGCAGCTAAAGGTCAGGATTTAATTGTAATACCATTCTTTATTTTCATGTAACACTTCGCATCGTGGAACAATTTGCAGTGTCAGTTGGTATTCGTGGTGTTTATGCACGGTCCAGTCACACTAACCTGACCACAGGCTACGTTCAGTGTCAAGGTGCATTACCCACTCACAGGTTGCTGGTGGCAACACGAACAGTGGAGGAAATATACAGGGAAAAAGGGGAGACGGCAAACATGCAATCGTTGTCTTAATGCGGGAACGAAGTGATTTATCAGACGACCAGAAGGGCATAATGACTTAACTTGGGGAGAAGGATGGAAACCTTTCCGAAACGGCTGTCTGTGAAATGATCGCGTACCTCAGCTGTTAAAAATACACGATGCATGGCAAAATGGCGCAATCCAAAATCGGCACCGAGGCAAATGCGGTACACCATTAGGCTGTAGACGACAGGGGTAAATAGACTTGCAACTGTTCACCAGCTGACCGCCCAGATGAACAAGGAGCTACCAATAGCGTGTCTACAACAACCGTTCAGCGAACACTGCCGCGCATGGGCCCGCAGCAATAGGCACATGATTCATTTACCGATGCTGACATTTTCCGTCATTTCCTTAGATCGCTTTAATGAAATGGCAGGATCACTCGTCTGAAAGACAGAGTCGGTTTCTTTTTCACCTTTCCCGAAAGTTAGTTTGTTCTCCCATTATTTTCGTTATTGGATGAACGTTAACCTCTGATCTTCCCTCTTTTTTCACCTTATTCCTAAAGTTTAGCCCCCATGCCTCGCTGTATGCCGCAACTTCGCAGCAGTGTATGATTATTTCGACACTATATTAGTACCTCTTCCATTGCGTGTCCCTTACAACGTTTCACTGGCGTGACTGAGTGAAGTAGTAGATCATTAAATACATACACGAAAACTAATGGGACTATTTCTCCTAATAATTCACATAACATCCAGTAATTCAGATTGACAGCAATCTCAGGAAGCACTGGACTATCACACTTCACCGGGACACTACAGTCGTTACCGTTGAATCGTGACACATATGCTCTAGGTATCAGCTCGATGAAGATTTTGAAATTTAGAATTTAAGAGTTTAGTTTGGCTGAAGTGGTGTCCAATACGACAGTTAATAGCTCAGCGATCTTACGACAGCCCACTCGCTCGCCGACAAAGCAACCACCCATCGACAGCGGTTTTTCTCAAGAATCAAACCGTGACTGGTCTGCAGCTATCCTACCGTGGTGTGAGTGAATTACATAATTGTGCCATCTGCAACATGATGGAAGATGCCTGCCTTATTAATTCTGTAATAATTCGATGTCTAATTGCAGCGCAAACCCAATCATATGAGCATACCCACATCAGTGAGGTACATTTACTAAGGATCTAACACTAAAATTATCAGAGGAATTACTGAAATTAGGTGAACGCAGTCAACGAATGTTCTTACAATAATCACTGAAAATTTACAACAACAACTGACCAGTTCATATGATACTAACAATGTGTCGAATGATATTCAAACACTACAGTAAATACTATATTTATTATTTAGTTCACATATTTTTATTATGCAAATGTATCAGATCATCATTTTCTCCACACTTACACAACAAATGAATCTGGTATTGCATTTCTCTTATCTCTCCATAACTAATCATACCACGTTTGTTTACATTATTAATCTTTTTCTTATTTATTGAAATAAAAGTTATTTCGGTCCGAAATATAAATGGTAGCAGCTGGCAAATGATAAATTGTTCTTAAGATTTGAGGTAATCACAACATTTAGCGTGAAAAGGCGAATAAATTGAGCAGGATAAGTTTATTATTTCGTATATTTTAACGTGTATTCTTTGATACTTATCATTAGGCCATCAGCACTAAATTCATGATTGACCAGTTATGTCTGAACTTTTGTATATAGATTAATGTGTTTGCCCTCAATGTAAGTGGAAGAGATCATTGATTTACTTCACATGTCTAACTTTTATCTCTGTTTTTATTGAAATGGTTGTCTAAATTTTGTATTTTAATAAACTCACAACATTTTTGTAGGGGAACGCAAGTTCTCATTGGCACGAGCGACGGGGTGCTTGGAAATGAGTGGTTCTTGCGGAGCAAGCAAGCATTCTGGAGGGAACTGAGTTCAGGAACACTCTGTCGATTCCGCAGAGGATTCGGCAGACACGTTTGGCGCAACACAGTCTTCACGTAATGCATCTGCGACCTCATCATGCGATGAAAATTTGATTTTTGGGTGACAAGTGACCAAACGAATACCCTAAAGTTCACTCATAAGTAGTTAAGCTCTACGCCAAATGGGACATCGTCAACGTGGGTTAGCGCGAACTTTAACAGGTGGCGATCATCGTAAGATCTACACTGTAGAACTTTAATGTAACTTACTTGCATTACTGGGGCTAGTTGTGCCTAGTTCAAAGTACGATACTCTGTTCTTTTCCCCAGCCAGTGATTATTCAGTGATATGTGCAGAATCTACTAGCATTGAGATTACTTATTCACTGCAGTGCAATATTTATATTAATTTGTTTCATGATATATTAAATTACTGTAAGACTACCATTTCCATGTTTTCTCTCTAATGATTAGCTGCATACGTTGTTCAATTGAAATATTTTATGGTCGTTTACATCAGTTTATCACTAGAAAAAACAACCTTTTCGCTACTCTATTATTATACAAATAATTTTTAGAAATTCTCTTAACTTGCCAGTGCTTAAACTGTTTGCGGATGAGTAGCAAAAGCACACCTGTAAAGTTCGGGAACAGCGTTAGTAGTGTACTGCTTGACACAGTCGCGCCGTTTAAATATCTAGACGTAACGCTGCAAAGCGATATGAAATGGAAGGAGCTTGTGAAGACAGTGTAGGGAAGGCGAATGGTCTACTTCGGTGTATTGGGAGAATTTTAGGAAAGTGTGATTCACCTGCGAAGGAAACCGAACAAAGGACACAGGTGCGACCGATTCTTGAATATTGCTCGAGCGTTTGGAATCGGTAGCAGGTCGTATTGAAGGAGGATATCGAAGCAGTTCATAGGTGGGCTGCCAGGTTTGTTACCGGTAGGTTCGAACAACACGTACGTGTCACGAAAATGCTACGGTAATTAAAATGGGAATACCTGATGGGAAGGCGACGATCGTTTCGAAGAATACTACTGAGAAACTTTAGAGGCCCGCCATTTGAAGCTGTCTGACGAAAGCTTCTATTGCCGCTAATGTAGGTTGCGCGTAAGGACCACGAAGTTAAGGTACGAGAAATTAGGACTTATACGGAGACGTATAGACAGTCGTTTCTCCCTTGCCCTGTTAACAGTGGTACAGGAAAGGAAATGGCTAGTATTGGTAAGGTGTACCCTTCGCCACGCACTGTACGGTGGCTTGCGGAGTATGTATGTAGATACAGATATTTCTTCAGCTGTCTTAGTTAATGAGCATGAAAGCAGACGTATACAGCTGAACCCAGTGACTATATCGTGTCACAGTTTAAAACAGAGAACTCTGTCAACTGTGTAAGTTAAATCTCAGGGATTTATTTACTAGAAAATATGAAACTTCGGTAAGCTGCATGGTTCTCTCTCTGAGTAAAGCATAATATGGTCATCCACTATGAAACTGCTTCGATTGCTTTCGTGAGTTAATGAAAAGCATTGTTTACAAAGCACTCTGTTACGCATTTAAGAATACTGCAAAACAATTCAACAGTTATTACAGTAATCTGGTGCCTTTGGTTACTGGTACTAAGAGGTCTGCCCTGCATATTCCACCCACCTGTCGTTGCCGCTCTTTGGACAGAATTCATAAGAAGACTCCCAGCGGTGGGGGCAGTAATTCAGGTTACCGCGGTTCCGGGGGGTGGAGACCCTCGACATCTGCCGAGAGTTCTCCGGCAGTGCTCCGGCCATTGTCTCGTCACAGTCGTCTGCTCATCGCAGAAGTTTCTGCCTCCTCGTTAAGCCTCCAGGAAAGCTCGCAGCGTTTACAGGCTCCCGCCATTTGTCTTAATGCCCACTGGAGTCAATTTCGCTGCCGAGTTTGCTGAAAATCTCGACTCTCAGATACGTTTCCGCCCCAAGTAACTGTTCATCCGTTTTACGGCCTCCAGGAGCATTCGGTGGCCTCAGCTTCAGCAGTGGCATCGACCCTGCATCTCCAGGTTTCTTGCTAACTTCAGTCCCACAATCAGTAATTCGGTGGGTTTCATCTACTACAGCCACAATTTTGTATAAAATCATGCGTCTACTGAAACCTTCATCGATTTAGAGAAATAAAGAACAAATAAATAACATATTTACGCTTACTCATTATTTTTCACATATCACCATCCTTCAAAATTTAGAGTAATAAGGAGAAACTGGAGGATTGTTTTGAACCAATCTTAAAGAATAACATTTAAATGGCGCTTCAGCAGTTGCTTAACTTGATTTGCAATGTACGAAGGTGCGCGATCTTGCATAAAAATGATCCCATCTATACATCCACGTTGTTGGAGGGCTGGAATGACGTGGTTGCGAAAAAGACACTAGTAGCGCTTGCCAGTGACGGTACAGGTAACAGGGCTGGAAGCATCTGTCTCTTCGAAAAAATATGGCCCTATGATAAATGATGCCGTAAACCCGCACCACACAGTGACTTTTCCAGGACAAAGTGGTACTGGTTGTTATGCGTGTGGATTTTCCGTCGTCCATATTCAACAATTCTGTATATTGACATATCATTGCCTCGATGCGAGCAAGAAATTCTAAGACAAAGGTCTCTCTTGCTGGCAGGTCTAGAGGAAGCAGCTCATGCGCATGGGTAATTTTGAATGAATAGCAAAGAGGGATGTTTCGTAGGATTTATGCACCGTGCTCACGGGTATGTCCAATGTGCGGGCAATTCTCCGTGCACTACACGTTCGTACACCACCACTCGTCTCCTCCTGCATTGCTGTGGCCATTGCTTCCACTGATGTCGAATCAATTCGTTTCCTCCCTCTACCAGGTTGCACATCAAAAGAACTCGTCTTTTCGAATTTCTGAATCATTTCCTCCAGACCCACGGCAGACATCGGACCAACACTTATTTTCAAACCCTACAGTATCCGAAACTTCTGCAGTGTAATGTGTGCACAGTCATCATTCTTGTAATTCAGCTTTACAAGCAATGCACGATCCTGCATTGAGACAGTCATGACGAACGTCGTAGACACGAAAGGAGGAAAAAATATGTACCCGTCGTGCCCATGACAGGTGTTTTCATTTACATATTCTGACACATTCAGCGCCATCTATTGATCAATATTCAAACAATTTTTTTTTCTTCTGCCATATTTTTTCCCCTTTTCCGATAATATTCCTTGCAATTTGACGTCATTCTGACCAGTGGTATAACTTCTACAGCGTTTTGAAATTTTAAATTTAATTATAATCATGCTGTATATTTGTTAATCTGGTGTCCTCTTGCTTTCCTGAACAGATTTCTTGACAAATCTTCCATCTTGAAAAAAATTGTTTCTTGCTTCCTACTTTGTTCCAATCTTCCCACCTTGCAAATCCCATTCTTCGTTAAATGTTTGGAATCAGATCTGTTCTCGAAGGTTTAGTATTTTACTGCACCTATGTCCATTCAATAGCTTTCTGAAAACATTTATATTCCACTCATACCTACACGCTTATGCGGTGTCCTCCATTTCAGTAGAATACGCCTCTGAACCCTGAATAATCTTCCTCTACAACGAGAACTGCTTGTCCCTTCGCATGATTACCATTGTGTCTAGAAATTAGCACCTCGTTCGCACCCGTCAGTCATTTTGTGACTAAGTACCAAAATCGACCAACTGCCTTTCATTAGATACTCTCATGTGAACAAACACTAAACACACATAAACTTTTCCATCGGAGGAACACGTATGTAGTTTACACCCGAGTAACACAATTTGGCACAGTTTGCGTACAAATAAAGTTACCTGAGATAGTTGAAAAAATTCAGATGATACATTACATTTCATTCACATTAATACATGGCGCGACACGGTTCATAGTAGGATATTAAAAACACAATCATCAGGCAGTAAATGTAATTTATCTTTACCTCTTATGTCAATTAATAGTTAAAGGTATGCCATTTACTAACGTGTAAGTCATTGACAATTGCGTGGATTACGTTTGAATAGGACTCCCGTCAAATGATGCCCCCTCTGCACAACACATTCATCTAGGCGGCACTGGAAGCTTTCCATAACTCATCGTAACGTAGTCCCTGGGACATTGTCGACGGCAATTCTGATGCAATCCTTCAACTCGGGAATGGTGGCACAACGTGTTCCGAACACTTCTTGCTTCAGGTAGGCCCAAAGGAAAACGGACATGAAAGGTCAGGTGAGCGAGGAGCCAGTAAAAGTCACCAAAACTGGAAATTACTCAACTGGGAAATGACTGTCGCAAGGAATCCATGCAAATTCAGGCTGTATGCGAGATCACTCCGTCTTGTTGAAAACATAATTGTTCCACATCCACATCGACAATACCTAACTTGGGAAGAACTAAAATCTTGCAGTATCCTTAGGTAGCGTTCACTGGCGACAGTTACAGCCTCACTGCTGTCATCCTCAAAGAAGTAAGGGCCAATAATCGCAAAGGAAGCAACTCCACACCACACTGTGACACGAAAATTGTGCAAGGGGTACATGTGCTGTTCATGCGGGTTTGCTTCACTCCAATAACGCATATTCTGTTTATTCACTGAATCACGTAACTCGAAATGAGCTTCGTCTGACATCAGGATGGTGTGCTACATCTTTGGATTTTGACGAAGGAGATAACGCATGGTTAAGCAGAATGTTTCACGTGGAACCCAATCGCGAGGCCTAATTTCCTGAACAATCTGCACCTTACCTGGGTGAAAATGGTGAATTATCTGCCCCTATTTCCCTACAGCCTGGCCGTCCCGGTCACCTAATCTCAGTGTGATCTATCTAAAAAATGTTGTCTTCAGTGTTTCGATTACAAACTTAGCTGCATTGAAGGCACGCAATGCGCAACACATTCTGAACGTTATCCCAGAAACACTTCGATCAGTTGTGGAACTGATTTCTCGATTTCAACTAGTTGCAGACAACGGTGACAGCATATTGAACATGTTTTGCCCCTTAATAATCCTTTTTTATTTTAATTGATGCTTTTGATACTGTTTTTGGCCTCACGACAATTATAAACCGATTTTTCTCATCCGCTGTGATATGACCTTGCGGTGGTTGATGGGCTTACGTAACTAAGAGTATCACACCTGCACACCCATGCAAGCTCGAATTCTGCCTCGAGAATTGATGTGTGTGGTGTCCTTAAGTTAGGTTTAAGTAGTTCAAAGTCTACGGGACTGATGACCTCAGATGTTAAGTCCCATGGTGTTTAGAGCCATTTGAACATTTTTCACGCCCATGCACACTAAGCAGTACAGTTTTTTAACGTGAAGCGAACACCTTAGGCGTTGTTGTATGATTCTTTTGTCATTTGTAGTCGACCACTGTTCAATTATTTTGCTTACAGCGCCATCTATTGCTACAGTTTGTAATTATTTATTTTTATTCTGCCATAAGTTTTCCCCCTTCTCCGATAATGTTACATTGCAATTTGACGTCAATCCGACAAGTGGTGTTATTTCCGCAGCGGTTTGAACGTTTAAGTTTAATTAGATCTATAAACAGTTTCCTTATAAAACCCGAGTTTAGTGACCAGTTATCAGCTTCGTTTGGATTGAGGAAAGACCGTAAAATACGTCTTTGCTACGGTCTATCTTACGAAATTTAAAATATAACATTGTTTTGTACTTTGTACTGTGGTTGGGCTACCTGTTGTAAAATTAGTTACTGCTAGGGCCAAAGCTAGCGACATTTGAAAGTAAAGGCTGATAAAGTGGCGACGAGTCTTCAAAGTGTATTGCTACCCAGTCATTCGTTGTTGAGCGTGCTTTAAACTGTGTTTGCATATCGCCCTGTCATATCTAATCCGGATTCATTTGGAGTACAATGTGAAAGTTTGTTCTAACAGTGACAGTTCTAGGATGAGACGATCCATCGTAACGACGAGGAAAAATGGTTTTTCGTTTCTTAGTCGTTAATTATATTAATGGCAAGATAGATACCGCGGACTTGTTTTGCTCCTACGATTCGTCGAACATCTGCAGCGTAACGAGAACAGATCTTTAAAGCAACAGCGACGGCACCCTGGTGAGCTAATAAATATTCTACCAATTCTTGTTTGACGTCAAACATTGTTTCGCAGTCTAATAAACATAATCTCATACCAGCTTCTAACGTGAAAATTTATAGCATACTAAGAACATTAAAATCAAATCTTTTAACCAAGGCCGTCCGGTGTGGCCGTACGGTTCTAGGCGCTACAGTCTGGAACCGCGCGACTGCTACGGTCGCAGGTTCCTCTCTCGGGCATGGCTGTGTGTGATGTCCTTAGATTAGATAGGTTTAAGTAGTTCTAAGTTCTAGGGGACTGATGACCACAGCAGTTGAGTCCCATAGTGCTCAGAGCCATTTGAAACATTTTTTTGTGTTAACCAATAGACCCAATAGAGATATAATATATTTTATTTTCCTTTCAGCTTTGAACGTTTTCGCGGTTAGAAACTGTTGTCGCACTACTTAAATGCAACGTGAAATTATTAGTGCTTAACTGTAAAATATTACAGTGAGCTGTTTATACAACATTTGACATTGTACGAGGGGCGTTCAGAAAGTAAGCTCCGATCGGTCGCGAAATGGAAACGACTATGAAAATCCGATAAAGCTTTGCACAGATGTGTTGGGTAGTGTCTCTAGTATAACCCCAGTTAGCATCACGTCGCTCTTCTCATTTCTGAGCTCGCAGTGAGTGCGTAAAGATGTCTAGAAAATAGTGTCTGCCGCCAAGTACGAGGGCCTGGTGAGAAATTTCGCCTGAAGCTATGCAGCTAACATTACATAACTGTCGTGCTGTTTCGTCTTCACGACAATTCTCAGCCGCATTCTGCATCTCTGGTCACATGAACCGCTGTCTTTGAAGACAACATTTTGACACAGACAACGAGGTGTAGGCCAGCGTGGAGAATTGGCGGAAAGCACTGGCGGCTGCCTTCTATGATGAGGCTATTGAAAAGTTGGTACAACGCTATGACAAAAGTCTAAGTCAGAACGGCGACTACGTAGAGAAGTAGCTGAAAGGTGTAGCTAATTGTTACAAGTAAAACATTTCTGATGTTCACTTTGGTTTCAATTTGGCAATCAATCGGAGCTTACTTTCTGAACAGGCCTCGTAATTACGGAGTTGTTGCTTCCTGTAGGTACCTTTATTTATAATAATTCTGATTCACTTCTAATCAATGAGCTGAATTGAAACTGTACAACACCATAGCTTATAATACAACTTTCATAACAGATCTTTTGCATTATAGATATTTTGGGATTTCAGTTTAATATTGCAGTGGTTCTTTAAGTGTCAACAAGTCATGTCAGTTTGTACATCAGTGACACTATACAGTGAAATCTGGGTGCATTAATACGCTATCGATACTTCGGAGCTAACATTTATTGGTAATCTTATTCAGGAATGTATAGAGTAACCAGGAGACATTAATAGTTCACTTTGATTTACATACTCTTAGCTCCACATCATAAAAGTACTACCTAATACATCCAAACAAAACACTTTTTTGAGAGAAGCTAGAAAAACTGCTAATGTTTCAAGTGGTTGGAGGTACATAAGCCATTCGGTTTTTATATCTGTCTCTGTCATTTTCACTGAAGTGCGTACGTGTTCATGTGAGTGTCCTACATCTTCTGTACTAGACTGAGGTAGGAATGAAGATAGTAGCAAATGGATCCCACGGAAGCATCAGCATCTCATTGTATTAGTTAATGGTGTGCCATTTTTGAGCGATAGTTTCCGTCACGGTATTCCTTAAATTTCTTCCTCTAATTCGAACGGTTGGGAGTCCCAAACACTCGAACAGTACTCAAGAGTGGGTCGCATTACTGTCTCATATTTGTCTGATGCATGTGGTCTGGGGGAAGCGTCTTGGATTAGTAATGAAAACAACCTCTGTCTGGTTTAGAATCCCGCTGATGCTTAAAATCGATTAATAATCAGCATTGACGTCCGAAGACTTCCGACATAAGAAGTCACACTCATTCTACCAACGGCCTTGTCAAAGAGGGAGGAGGAGCGGACAGAGGTTCAGGGCACTGTCATGTCTTACTGATGGGAAACTGCTCCTAAAGGCGGAAGAATCACCTATGATCAACGGCAGGAATGATGCAGAAGGCAATGGAAACCACTGAATTAAAGTCACGTAACGTCTATCCACAGAGCATATGGCCTGTAATTAAAAAAGTGTCATGATGATCTCACCATTGTTAAAGGATTCTGGAACAGTCCACCGTTTGAAACTCCAGGGGGGGGGGGGGGGGGGGGAATGCCAACTGGGGGGTGACCATGAAAAAAAGACTGAAAAATCTGCGAAAGGATAACGTTCCACGTGTCGCGGAGTGGAATGTCCGAAGTTTGAGTGTGGTAGGGAAACCAGAAAATTTGAAAATGGAAATGCAAAGGCTCAATCTAGATATAGTCCGGGCCAGTGAAGTGAAATGGAAAGAAAACGGTTTCAGGTCGGATGACTATAGGGTACTATCAACAGCAGCAGAAAATGGTATAGTGGGAGTATGGTTCGTTATGAATAGAAAGGTAGGGTAGATAGTGTGTTACTGCGAACACTTCAGAGATCTGTTCTTATCGGAATCAACAGCAAGGTAACACCGACAGGTATACATGTCGACGTCGCAAGCTGAAGATGCAGATATAGAGGAAGTAAATGAGGATATTGAAAGTGGAATACAGTACGTAAGAGGGGATGACATTCTAATAGTCGTGGGGGACTGAAATGCAGTTGTACGGGAAGGAGTAGAAGAAAAGCTTACAGGAGGATATGGACTTGGGAGAGGCCAATAAAAATGTTAAAAATTTCAAGAGGGGAAAATAAAACGTTTCAGCTAGTAATAGCGAATACTCCGTTCAAGAATCACAAGAGGAGGTGGTACACTTGGAAAAGGACGAGTGATACGGGAAGACTTCAGTTAGGTTAGATCCTGGTCAGACAGAGATTCCGAAATCAGATACCGGACTGTAAGGCGTTTCCAAGAGCGCGTATAGACTCAGATCAGAATATAGTAGTGATGATTAGTCAGGAAGAATGAATACGCAAAGAAGTGAGTACGGAAGTACTAAGTAATGACGAGATACGCCTGAAGTTCTCTAAAGCTTTAAATACAGCAATAAGGAATAGCTCAGTAGGCAGTACAATTGAAGAAGACTGGTAATCCCTAGAAAGGGTCATCACTGAATATGGAAAGAAAAACGTAGGTACAAACAGTGTAACTACGAAGAAACCATGGGGAAGTGAAGACGAAGTGGCTGCATGAAAAATGTGGAAAAACGAAATGAAATTAGTGTCGCAAGGACAGTCTGAGCATACAGGAAAGTCAAAATAGCCCTCCATGACATTAATAACACAGGTGGTAACATTCAGAGTGCAACTTTTAACTGTAGAGGAAAGAGCGGATAGGTGGACAGAATACATTGAAAGCCTGCATGAGGCGGAACATTTGATATGGTAGGAGAAACAGGAGTCGATTTAGAAGACATAGGGGAGGCAGTATTTGAATCAGAATTCAAAAGTCCTTTGGAGTACTAAAGAACAAACAAGACAGAAGAAACAGATAACGTACCATCTGTTGTTGTTGTGGTCTTCAGTCCTGAGACTGGTTTGATGCAGCTCTATATGCTACTCTATCCTGTACAAGCTTCTTCATCTCCCAGTACCTACTGCAACCTACATCCTTCTGAATCTGCTTGGTGTATTCATCTCTTGGTCTCCCTCTACGCTTTTTACCCTCCACGCTGCCCTCCAATATTAAATTGGTGATCCCTTGATGCCTCAGAACATGTCCTACCAACCGATCCCTTCTTCTAGTCAAGTTCTGCCACAAACTTCTCTTCTCACCAATATTGTTCAACACCTCCTCATTAGTTATGTGATCTACCCATCTAATCTTCAGCATTCTTCTGTAGCAGCACATTTCGAAAGCTTCTATTCTCTTCTTGTCTAAACTATTTATCGTCCACGTTTCATTTCCATACATGGCTACACTCCATACAAATACTTTCAGAAAAGACTTCCTGACACTTAAATCCATACTCGATGTTAACAAATTTCTCTTCTTCAGAAACGCTTTCCTTGCCATTGCCAGTCTGCATTTTATACCCTCTCTACTTCGACCATCGTCAGTTATTTTGCTCCCCAAATAGCAAAACTCCTTTACTACTTTAAGTGTCTCATTTCCTAATCTAATTCCCTCAGCAGCACCAGACTTAATCCGACTACATTCCATTATCCTCGTTTTGCTTTTGTTGATGTTCATCTTGTACCCTCCTTTCAAGACACTGTCCATTCCGTTCAGCTGCTCTTCCAAGTCCTTTGCTGTTTCTGATAGAATTACAATATTATCGGCGAACCTCAAAGTTTTGATTTCTTCTCCATGGATTTTAATACCTACTCCGAACTTTTCTTTTGTTTCCTATACTACTTGCTCAATATACAGATTGAATAATATGGGGGATAGGCTACAACCCTGTCTCACTCCCTTCCCAACCACTGCTTCCCTTTCATACCCCTCGGCTCTTATAACTGCCATATGCTTTCTGTACATATTGTAAATAGCCTTTCGCTCCCTGTATTTTGCCCCTGCCACCTTCAGAATTTGAAAGAGAGTATTCCAGTCAACATTGTCAAACGCTTTCTCTAAGTCTACAAATACTAGAAACGTAGGTTTGCCTTTCCTTAATCTTTCTTCTAAGATAAGTCGTAAGGTCAATATTGCCTCACGTGTTCCTACATTTCTACGGAACGCAAACTGAGCTTCCCCGACATCGGCTTCTACCAGTTTTTCCTTTCGTCTGTGAAGAATTAGCGTTAGTATTTTGCAGCTGTGACTTATTAAACTGATAGTTCGTCAGTTTTCACATCTGTCAACACCTGCTTTCTTTGGGATTGGAATCATTATATTGAAGTCTGAGGGTATTTCGCCTGTCTCATACATCTTGCTCACCAGATGGTAGAGTTTTGTCAGGACTGGCTCTTCCAAGGCTTTCAGTAGTTCTAATGGAATGTTGTCTACTCCTGGGGCCTTGTTTCGACTGAGGTCTTTCAGTGCTCTGTCAAACTACTTACGCAGTATCATACCTCCCATTTATCTTCATCTACATCCTCTTACATTTCCATAATATTGTCCTCAAGTACGTCGCCCTTGTATAAACCCTCTATATACTCCTTCCACCTTTCTGCTTTCCCTTCTTTGCTTAGAACTGGGTTTCCATCAAAGCCCTTGACATTCATGCAAGTGGTTCTCCTTTCTCCAAAGGTCTCTATAATTTTCCTGTAAGGAGTATCTATCTTACCCATAGTGAGATTCCACCTGAATTTCAAAAATCATTAGAGGGAAGTGGCAACAAAACAACTACTCAGTTTGATATGTAGAATGTGTGAATCTGGCGACGTACTATCTGACTCTCGGAAAAATATCGTCCACACAAATCAGAAAACTGTAAGAGCTAACAATTGTGAGATTTATCGCACAATCAGCTTAACAGCTCATGCATCAAAATTACTCACAAGAATAATATAAAGAAGAATGGAAAAGAAAATTGAGACTGTGTTAGATGAGGATCAGTTTGGCTTTAGGGAAGGTAAAGGCACGAAACAGGCAATTCTAACGCTGTGGTTGATAATGGAAGCAAGAATAAAGAAAAAGAAAGACACCTTCATAGGATTTGTCACCTGAAAAAAGCGTTCGACAATGTGAAATGGTGCAAGATATCCGAAATTCTAAGAAAAATAGGGGTAAGTACAATATGTACAAGAGCCAAGAGGGAATAATGAGAGTGGACGACCAAGAAAGAAGTGCCTGGATTAAACAGCGTGAAAGACAGGGACGTAGTCTTTCACCCCTGCTGTTTAATATGTACATCGAAGAAGCAATGATGGAAATAAAAGAAAGGTTAAGGAATGGAATTAAAATTCAAGGTGAAAGGATATGAATGATAGCATTCGCTGATGAAATTGCTATCCTGAGTGAAAATGAAGAAGAATTACATCATCTGCTGAAAGGAATGAACAATCTAATGGGTACAAAATGTGGATTGAGAGTAAATCGAAGAATGGCGAGAGTAATGAGTAACAGCAGAAACGAGAATAGGGAGATGGTGGTCATGAAATAGATGAAGAGAAGTAATTCTGCAACCTAGTCAGAAAAATAGCCTATGACGGTCGGAGCAAGGTTGACATTAAAATTAGACCAGCAATGGAAAAAAGGGCATTCCTGGCCAAGAGAAGTCTACTAGTATCAAACATCGGCCTTAATTTGAGGAAGAAATTTCTGATAAAGTGCGTCTGGAGTGCAGCATTGTATTGTAGTGAAACATTGGCTGTGGGAAAACCGTAACAGAAAAGAAATGAAGCATTTGAGATGTGATGTTACGGGCGAATGTTGGAAACTAGGTGGCCCGATAAGTTAAAGAAAGAGGAGGTTCTGTGCGGAATCGGAGAGGAAATGAATACGTGGAGAACACTGATAAGAAGAAGGGACAGGGTGATAAGACGTACGTTAAGATATGAGGGATTGACTTCCATGGTACTAGAAGGAGCTGTAGAGGGCAAAAACTATAGATGAAGACAGAGATTGGAATACGTCCAGCAAACAACTGAGCGCGTAGGTTGGAAGTGCTGCTCTGAGATGATGAGGTTGGCGCAGCAGAGGAAGTCGTAGTGTGCCGCATCAAACCAGTGAGAAGACTGTTGACGTCCCTCCTCCCAAAAAAAAGGAAAGGAAAAAACTTGGTCTCCTTTACAGATGAACCACATAACCACATTTCTCTGAAGTCTTTCCAGTTAACCAAAGTTGACCCTTCGACTCCCCTATTGCCATCTTTACGAGCTCGTTCTATTTCCTATCACTTTGCAACGTTACGACCAGATGTGGCGATGTGAGGCAGTAAACTACTTACCCAGTATTCGAAAATTACGGGATTATTTATTCTATTCATCTGCATTAACCTATATTTGTCCACATTTATAGCAAGTATCCATTCATATTACCAACTAGAAATTTTATCTGAATTATCATGTATCCCCTCACTTTCACTTAGCGACGACAACTTCACGTGCCTCACGGCATCATCAGCAAACAACGGTAGATTGCTATTCACCCTGTTCATGATATTACTTATAAAGAATAATAGCGGTCCTATCATACTTCCCTGAGGTAATACTGACGATACCCTGATAACATCTGGCGCCAAGGACAGCGTACTGGGTCCCATTGATTAAGAAGACTTCGAGCTACTCATATGTCTGTGAAACTATTCCATATGCTCGTACCTTCGTAAACTGTCTGCAGTGAGGACAGTGTCAAATGTTTTCCGGAAATATAGGACTGTGGAATCTATCTCTTGCCCTTCGTCTGTGTTTCGCCGGATATTATGTGAGATATGTGCAAGTTGAGTTCCACATGAGGAATGCTTCCTAAATTCATTCCCTCTCAAAGATATTTATTATATTCGAAGTGAGAATATGCTCCAGAGTTCTGCAGCGGAACGAAGTTGAGCATATTGCTCTGTAATTGGGCTGGTCCGTTCTTTTACCCTTCTTATATACAGGAGACATCTGAGCTATGTTTCCCCGTGGCTTTTGAGATGGTGTTGATGAGAGATCCGCGATAAATGAAAGCTAAGTAAGGCGCCAGTGTCATAGAGTACCTTCCGTAAGACTGAACTGGGATTGTTTCCGGACCTAGCCACTTACTTGTTTTCAGCTCTTTCACCGTCCTCCCCGATAGCTGAGTGTTTAGTGCGGCAGACAGCCATGCCAAGGGGCCTGGGTTCGATTACCAACTCAGTCGATGATTTTCTCCGCTCAAGGACTAGGTTTTGTGTTGTTTTCATCATCATCGAATCATTCCCATAGACACGCAGGTCGCCGAAGTGGCGTCAACCAAAAAGACATGCACCAAGTGACGGGTCTACCCAACGGGAGACCCTCGCCACACGACATTTCCATTTCCAGATCTTACAGATACTTGTCTACACTAGGGAAGCCTATGTCTATGTCCTCCACACAAGAATCTGTGCAACGGTCAAACGGCTGCATGTTTGTACGATCCTCCTGTTTGAATGATTTCTTAAACACAATATTTAAAACTTCGGCTTTGCGTATGCTGTCTTATGTTGCCACATCATCTTGGTCATGAGAAAGTGAAACGTTCGACCCTCTTGGCGATTTTAAGTAACACCAGAATTTTCTCATGTTCTCGGGGACTCCTTTTGGTAAGGTATGACGGTGGTAGTTGATGTATGATTCGCACATTGGTCTTGCAGAACACGCCCGAATTTCTACCAATATTTGTCTGCCATCATATGCGCATTCATCTGTCTCTGATCTCTCAGAAATTTCGGAATTTTGTCAGTATACCACGGTGTATCAATAGAATGCGTTG
Organism: Schistocerca americana; assembly: GCF_021461395.2. Classification (NCBI taxonomy): domain Eukaryota; kingdom Metazoa; phylum Arthropoda; class Insecta; order Orthoptera; family Acrididae; genus Schistocerca; species Schistocerca americana. The sequence goes on from NC_060122.1 coordinate 184,449,243, forward strand.
TTATTTACGAAAACGATACATTTAGAAGTGAATTAATGTAGACCGAAGGAAATGTTATGCAACATGTATAAAATCCTATACAGTGACAAATGCATTTTCACTTCACCCTTACTGAAATTGGTGTAAAAGTTCTTTTCTTGGGTGTTAAGATAAGGCATACGATGGCGCCGTATCAGCGTTTGTTAAAATGAAGCATACTGATTTTTAGGTTACCACCAACGCATGTTATGCTGCGGAAGATTACATAAAATGAGATGTCGGACGTAAGGCTAGTTACAACATAATTGGCTACCTGAGGTCTACAATATACCGGAGAATCCATGACTAGCTTCATTTTATTCTTTCGATACCTTCCCTCTCTTTAAATTTAAAAAACATTTGTCAAAGTTATTTCGACCATTAGTACACAGACAAATTTAGGTTGTGCAAGACGAACCATTTCCACACGAGGCAACAGTCGTTTTACGCAACGAGTAATATTTATTATTTTAAATTGTTTACCCGCATAACGTGGTCGTCCACACGAATATTATCCTAACATTATACATTCATATGCTTTTACAGATATATGCAACGTCCATGATTCTGTGGAGCGTTTTGTTTTCACAGCGGTACGGTATTATTCGCTCTGGCGATTTTAGTCCATCCGATGATAGTATTAATATACATTACATTTTCGGATCCTGGTAAACAAATGAATGTCTTCTGCATTTCTTATTTCTCCAAAAGTGTATCTCTGTGTATTACTGAGACCACTTTAGCTAACTAATAATTGTTCTGGTGGGAGGGGGGGGGGGCTCATTAAGCATAAAGATCCAACTCTTTCCAGACATGTAATTCCGTTCTGACGTTCCGGTATTGTTTTAATGTTGTGGTACACGTCCTGTAACTTGTCTAAACCAGAACGTTGACTTCATTATTAACATTCTAAACAGGGAGTCCCAGGGACAAACTAAGAGGCAAATCAGGTTCTAGAAACATCATGCCCGTGATAAGGAGTATCGCTTTTTTAGTCCGTAGTTTATGAGTTTCGTGTATGAGGAGCTACAATTCTGATTGTTACAGTTGTAATAATTACATTTTCTGGTAATTTGGGGTATACAGGCTGCAAATTTATCACATGAAATTGCCGGGATCATGGCTCCTACGTGAATGGGCAGTGAATCTAAGTGAAGTTGTATGACATTTATTAGCGTCAATACACGTCAGCGTTTCGTAGAGGCTGCTGAATGGTGGCGTGTAGACACTCCACACCCTCTTCACCCCACATCCCCACCACAACCCTATTACCAGATATTTTACATAGATCTGCAGAAACTACTAGGCAGTGAAAGACCTGAACGCTCCTGTATCAAGTTAGCCCCGAACATCTACGTCTACATCAATACACCGTAAGCGGGTTGCCTAGCTGGTCCACCTTTTACGTTACATTCGCAAATGACGGGTGGGACGAATGATTATCAGTAAGCCTCTGTATAAACTGTAATTTTTCGCATTTTCTCGTGATCATTTAGCCAGGTTATTTAGAGAAAATAATATGTTGTCCGGTTCCCCAAAAGTACTCCCTCGAAATTTCAATAGCATAAAACTCCCTGATACCCAACGCTTCTATTTTAGTGTCTTCCACTGGAGTTTTTTGAGCATGTCTGTAACTCTCTAACACCGACTAAACGATTCAGTGAGGAAACGCGCTACTCTTCGTTGGATATTCTCTACTTCCTTTATCACTCCTACCAAGTAAGGTCCTAGACTGGTGAACAGTACTCAAGAATCTATCCAATAGGCAAAGTAGCTGAGTGGCTGAATTTCGTTTCCTTAATATTCTTCCTGTAAATCTCTCTGGCATCTGATTTATCTACTACTTGTTTTGTGTGGGCATTTCATTTAAGGTCACTCCGGATAGATACTCCTAGCAATTTGTCATCAATAGTGTAGTTGTACGATAGAGCAGTCCTTTTCATATCTATGCGCAATATGCTTCATTTATTTATGTTCAGGGACAACTGCCAGAATCTGCATCATTCGTCAGACGCCTGGTGATCACACAAAAAAAAAATGGTTCTGTTTTCTGATGTTTCCACATACTTATAGAGTGCGAACAAGCTTAAAGTGACCGGCCGTTGTGACCGAGCGGTCCTAGGCGCTTCAGTCCCGAACCACGCTGCTGCTACTGTCGCAGGTTCGAATCCTGCCTCGGGCATGGATGTGTGTGATGTCCTTAGGTTAGTTAGGTTTCAGTAATTCTAAGTCTAAGAGACTGATGACCTGAAATGTTACGTCCCATAGTGCTTAGAGCCATTTGACCCAAGCTTAAAGTGGCTACGACGTGTTCTAAGAGATTATTTATATACAGTGATGCAAAACGATCTCAGCATCAAGAAAGAGTTGTGCGACATAAACAAAAGTTTTGGGCGTGTTTCTACATCAGAAAGTGAAATCTATTCCGATTTCGCGCCAGTCGCATAAGAGTGGCGGCAGTAGCGTCACCGTGAGGATGCAAGTAAGATTTGCTTTAAATAGACGCTGTAACGGTCGTGAAACCGCACGCAGTGAGTTGGTGTTAGTCAGGAATGCCTTCAAGGCGACAAAGATTCCACTATCAACACGTCGTTGAGTCTGAACAAAATCGTGTAATTGGGCTACCAAAAGTTGGCTGTTCTTTCTGCGGTACTGCAGAAAGATTTGGCAGGAATGTAGCCACTACACATGATTGCTGGCAGCGATAGGCAAGAAGACTAGATCGGAAGAAGACTAGGCTCCGGACAGCCACGTGGCACTACCGAGAGGGAAGCCCAGCTTTTCGGAGTTTCGTTCTGCATCTTCAGAGCAGTTTAAGCAGCATTTGGCACCACGGTGATGTAACGACTTATTCCAAATCGGTTACTTCCGAGCCAGACGTCCTGTAGCGTGCATTCCATTGACGCCAAACCACCGACATTTGCGTCTTCAGTGATGTCACAGCAAGAATACATTGCAGCCAAGGGTGGAGGTCAGTCGTGTTTTCTGATGAAAGCTGGTTCTGCGTCGGTTGCCGTGTTGGTTGTGTGTTGGTTAGAAGGAGACCAGATGAGGGCCTGCTACCTATCCGTCGGCGTGCTAGACACACTTGAACTACACCTGGAGTTATGGTCTGGGGTTCGATTTCTTATGGCAGCAGGAGCACTCTCGTAGTTATCCCACACCCCCTGGCTGCAAAACTGTACTTGACGCTGGTGATTTTACCTGTTGTGCTCCTATCCCTGAACAGCTTTCCAGGAGGTGTTTTCCAACAGGATAACGCTCACAGGCTCTACAGAGTATCGAAATGTTGTCTTGGCCTGCTCCATCACCAAAGCTGTCTCCATTCGAGAGCATATGGGACATCATAGGATGACCACTCTAACGTCGTCCATAACCACCATTAACTGCCCCTGTATTGATCGGGGAAGGGCAAATGGCATGGAACTCCATCCCACAAACATATATACACTCCTGGAAATGGAAAAAAGAACACATTGACACCGGTGTGTCAGACCCACCATACTTGCTCCGGACACTGCGAGAGGGCTGTACAAGCAATGATCACACGCACGGCACAGCGGACACACCAGGAACCGCGGTGTTGGCCGTCGAATGGCGCTAGCTGCGCAGCATTTGTGCACCGCCGCCGTCAGTGTCAGCCAGTTTGCCGTGGCATACGGAGCTCCATCGCAGTCTTTAACACTGGTAGCATGCCGCGACAGCGTGGACGTGAACCGTATGTGCAGTTGACGGACTTTGAGCGAGGGCGTATAGTGGGCATGCGGGAGGCCGGGTGGACGTACCGCCGAATTGCTCAACACGTGGGGCGTGAGGTCTCCACAGTACATCGATGTTGTCGCCAGTGGTCGGCGGAAGGTGCACGTGCCCGTCGACCAGGGACCGGACCGCAGCGACGCACGGATGCACGCCAAAACCGTAGGATCCTACGCAGTGCCGTAGGGGACCGCACCGCCACTTCCCAGCAAATTAGGGACACTGTTGCTCCTGGGGTATCGGCGAGGACCATTCGCAACCTTCTCCATGAAGCTGGGCTACGGTCCCGCACACCGTTAGGCCGTCTTCCGCTCACGCCCCAACATCGTGCAGCCCGCCTCCAGTGGTGTCGCGACAGGCGTGAATGGAGGGACGAATGGAGACGTGTCGTCTTCAGTGATGAGAGTCGCTTCTGCCTTGGTGCCAATGATGGTCGTATGCGTGTTTGGCGCCGTGCAGGTGAGCGCCACAATCAGGACTGCATACGACCGAGGCACACAGGGCCAACACCCGGCATCATGGTGTGGGGAGCGATCTGCTACACTGGCCGTACACCACTGGTGATCGTCGAGGGGACACTGAATAGTGCACGGTACATCCAAACCGTCATCGAACCCATCGTTCTACCATTCCTAGACCGGCAAGGGAACTTGCTGTTCCAACAGGACAATACACGTCCACATGTATCCCGTGCCTCCCAATGTGCTCTAGAAGGTGTAAGTCAACTACCCTGGCCAGCAAGATCTCCGGATCTGTCCCCCATTGAGCATGTTTGGGACTGGATGAGGCGTCGTCTCACGCGGTCTGCACGTCCAGCACGAACGCTGGTCCAACTGAGGCGCCGGGTGGAAATGGCATGGCAAGCCGTTCCACAGGACTACATCCAGCATCTCTACGATCGTCTCCATGGGAGAATAGCAGCCTGCATTGCTGCGAAAGGTGGATATACACTGTACTAGTGCCGACATTGTGCATGCTCTGTTGCCTGTGTCTATGTGCCTGTGGTTCTGTCAGTATGATCATGTGATGTATCTGACCCCAGGAATGTGTCAATAAAGTTTCCCCTTCCTGGGACAATGAATTCACGGTGTTCTTATTTCAATTTCCAGGAGTGTATAAGTCTGCAAATAAATATGATGCTTGAATTCAACATTCTGGCGGTTACACGGGTTATTAATGTACCAACTTTTCACATTTTCAATGGGTTAACTCGAGCTTACGTTAACCTGCGGTCTTGTAATGTTAATCACTTCACTGTGTTACATAGGTAAATGTACCTCGGAATTTTCAATACTCTACGTTAATAATTTTTTAATGTTGCGATTTTTTCCGTCAGTGTACGTTGTAAACAGTGACGATCCTATCACACAGTACAAGCAGCCAGCAGTCTAGCACTACCTTGCTCAAAGATTTCAAGGAGTCCTCGAAAATAAGATCAAGTTATTGGCTTCAAGAGATGGGAAGTACAAAGGTTCCTCTCTTGACAACCGGGTATGAGAACCAGGGGTAATCGTGTTGTATACCCAGAAACACACCTTTTCAACAGGTGTTGGGACTTTATGAAAATCTTGACAACGTAACAATATTTGTTCACCTCAGAGACTCAACACACGGATGAATTCACCGCCATGCCGTATGCAGAACCGCGATTAGTTTTAAAAGATAGGGTGGTACCACTCTTTGTCTATTTCCTGACGAGATGAATATTTACATTTAGTCTACATCTATCCAAAGAATGGTGAAGTGTATGGCAGGGGGGTACTTCCCATTGTTATTACGGTTCCTCCTTCCATTCGCTTATGGTGCTTTTGAAGAATGGATAAACACTCTCTGTGCATTATAATAAGTATAATTTTAACGATTCTTACGGGGGCGAGAAGCGTAGGTTTCTAGTATACTCCTAAATTCCTTAAAGCATGTTATTCGAAATTTCTGACTGGGCTTTCAGAGGCTAATTTGCATCTATCTTTGAGTGACTGCAACTTCAGCTTTTGCAGAATACCCTTGGCGCTTTCCGATGAGCCTTACAAAACTGTAAGCACTCGTGATGTTCTATATATACGATTAATGCTCCCTGTTATTCCTACATGGTACGAGTCTCTTTTCCGCAATATTCTTGGGTGGATCTCTCGGTTGTTTGGTAAACAATGGCCATTGTAGACCGGCTGAACTTTTCTAGTATCCAATCAGTGAACTGAAGTCTGTCACCTGCTTATGTACAATTGAGTCTTTGCGATCATTCCGTTTCCTGTTGATGCAGCAGTCTTCAGTGTGAAGTTGACCCTGATCTACTTGCAAGACGAATAATTACTGCAGCCTACATGCATCTGAACCTGCATACTATATTCCTCCTTTGGTCTCACTCTACGATTCTTACCTCCCTCATATTCCTACATTACCACACGGGCAATTGCTTGATGCTTAAATGTGTGTCCTATCAATTGACCCCTTCTCCATAAATATGTTTTTTCACGAATTCTACTCAGTGTATTGTCATTAATTGTTCATCCTAGGCAACTGAACTAAAGTACTCATCTTACACCGTATTTCAAAATCTCTTCCCCTATTGTCTGAAGTGTTTATCATCCACCTCTGACTTCAGTACAAGGCTACACATCAGACAAACGCCTTCAGAAAAAGTCTTCTGATGCGTTGTGGGCGCGCCGTTGCACTGGTATGATTTCAGCCCTTGTTAACAACAAAAAAGTGGTTCAAATGGCTCGAAGCACTATGGGCCATAACATCTAAGGTCATCAGTCCCCTAGACTTGGAACTCCTTAAATCCAACTATCCTAAGTACGTCACACATATCCATGTCCGAGGCAGGATTCGAACCTGCGACCGTAGGAGCAGCGTGGTTCCGGACTGAAGCGCCCAGAACCACTCGGTCACAGCGGCCGGCTGTTAACAGCACATACATAGACACGTAAGAAGATTACGCTAGAGGTAATGCATTATTTCGTAATTTGTATTTTCCTGTGCTTCGCTGGTTACACCGCCTGCCAATGTGGGTACTGGATGCTGCTAGTGCCAAATGATTAGGAAACTCCCTTCCCGGTAAGCTACGTAATACAACAAGGTACGCTACAGTTGCTGCTACTGCTCTACTTACTTCGGTATCACAAATTAGAATATCTTTTTCTTTGCTTTTATATTATCCACTGCCCTACAATGTCGTGCTAGGTCATTAAATATGTTCCATAAACTCTTTGTAAGCGCAACACAATTTGGAAATAATAACATCACGTGACAGACAGAGAAGCGACTGCATCAGGATTTTCTACACAGGAAAATAGGATAATCTCGAGTGATCTTACGGCGGAATCGTGAAAATGGCTCACGTCCGTGGGAGGAAGAATGAACTACTGGATTTCCTTCAATGAGTTCTGATATTTATTGTCTCTCGAGCTCACATTTCACAATTAAATCCTCAAGTATCAAAATTAGATAAAATTATCATTATGGTTCCTTAAGAGACAGGGGTACAACTTTCGACGCATACCATCACTGATAAGGAATGGTAACGTGGAAGCACCTGCGGACCTAATGAGCACCAAACATTAGCAATATCCCTACACTTTTTAAAGTAAACAAGCAAAACTAGCAGATTGGAGAGTTTGTGCGATGGATAACAGCATGAAAGTCGAAGAAAACAATATCCAGAAATTGTTGTAATGGCCACGGAAAGGCTCTTGATACAAGTAATCCGCGGCCTCGATCTCGCCTCGTCCACCAACAGCAGTGGAGGGTGAAGCTTTGGCAATGTCAGTCACTCGTGCTGGAAAACGTCAGGAAAATCATCAAACAAACGTCGGCCCTAGAACCGAAGACAAAATCCGACAGTGGCCACGAAAGCCTTAACCTTTATGCACCCGTAAACTAAGTCCGCTACAATTGTGGAGATTCTGATGGTTATCGACGACTCTCTAAATTACTAAATTATTTCCTGGCTCGTAGGCGTTCATAAAGCTCAAAGCCTGGCGTCAAAAACACTGTCGAGGCAACATTATTACCGAGCCTAAATTCCAAAAAAAGACGGAGAAACATAGTAAAACTCATCATAAGGTAGTTAGAACTCGAGCCTACAACTCATTCTGCTCATCTTCGAAAAATATGACCATATGTCAGAGTAAAAAAGTGAGCAATAGGAACACACAAATTCCTTGCGAGAAGAAAGACAGCAGATCTACGTATTATTTTACTTTGCTTCTGCTGAGACAGAGTATTATCACTCCTCGAGTTTGAATTAACGGAACTCAGTAAACCCGTATATCGAAATATGTAATAAGAGACAGTTTCTGTCCAAATTCAACTATAAGGGGTATTCTAATGAAACCCGGTCACTAGTGTAAAGTAAAAGTACAGATTTTACTAACTCAAAAATGACTAAACAATAGTCGTCAAAGCTGTTCGCACATTTATCCCATTGCGACATTAGCCGGTGGATTCCACACTAGAAGAAGCTAGAAGGCTGCTGTGAGATCCAGGCCTGGACCCAGTCACACACTTCGTCGTCCGTTGCGAATCGATGTACGTGAATAGCTTGCTCTAGAGATCCAAACACATGGTGAAACGTCGGGAGTGTACGGTGGATGTTCCAGCGTTTCCCACCGAAACTGCTGCAAAGTCGTCTTCACCGCTTTGGTCGTGTGTGTGAGGGCGTTATCATGCAGGACGATAACACCACTGGACAACATGCCTCGGCGTTTCGACTTGATGGGTCTTCTAAGGTTTTGTAAAGCGGCTCGATAACACTGGGCATTGATGGTGCGTCCCCGTTCCAGGAACTCGACAAGCAGTGGGCCGCTGTGGTCAAAAAATAAGGACATGACTTACCAGAACTGTTGTGCACGGCCTTTGATTTCCTTGGACGTGGCGAAGTCGCATGTTTACACTGCTTCCTCTGACACTTGCTCTCCGGTTCACAACAGTGACACCATGTTTCGTCACCTTTGACAGTGCACGACAGAAAGTCGTATTCCTCCTCATGATAACGTTGGAGATAACTCAAAGACAGCGCCCTTCGAGTACTGCTGTGCATACATTTTTGGAAAGTTCAAGTGTTGATGCATTATGGTGTGGGTGGTGAACACGCTGATACCGAGTAACCGACGGATGTCGTCCACAGTGATTCTGCGGTTGTACAAGACTAAAGCACTCACTTCCGTAACCGTTTACAGTGTGATGACGCAATTACCCTGTCCAGGACGAGAATCATCTTCCAGTGACTCGTGCCCCTCAAGGAATTGTTTGCGTCATTCCACAACACTTGAACGACTCAGACTGTACTCACCGTACACATCCTTCATCCGTCGATACATTTCACGGCCTCCAACCGCCACCGAAAATCGAATAACTCCTCGTTGTCCCTGCTTACTCCCATGCATCTTCGGTAGTGGACATAATTTGTGTGACCACCTTCTTCTTGGGGTGAAATCGCACTGGCGCTATGCAACATCAAACGGCGCGCAAGTGTGAGTCTCTCAACCAATAGTTGGCGCCACCATACCTGCAGTTACGTGGTGCCACCTTACGTGTAAAGCAAAGGTAGACGCACTGACCATGTTTCATTTGAACGAACCTCATAGAAGCCTTGCGGCAGTGCTCGGCTGGTGGCCAGTTTCTCTGTCAGCTGCCATATTAGCAGAAAGCCCCCTGAGTACTCACTTGACCGGTGCGTCTTTTACGAAATGCGAGTGGTATTCGCCAACGACCAAACACGCCCTGGCGGCTTCAGATCCGAAGTGTGCCAGAAAACTGCCAGAACCAATGTCCCTTGTTCCCACCGTAACCCAACGGAAAAAATTCGAACCGAATAATTGGCAGAAATTTCCATAGCTTTCAGCCTATGCTCTAAACAGACGCATAACAGGGCATATTTCGTAAGAAGAGGCTGAAGCTCGTTGCCTATGGCTAGCTCAGGACAGATATAAAAAAAAAAAAGATTCTTTGGCAAATTACAGAGCCTCTACAAAGAAGAAATAAGTCAAGCTGCCTTTATTGTATTGCTAAAAATCAATGACCAGTTCCTCTTTCAGCCAAACACTATGGGGCTTATTCGGAAAGGGAAATTTGGTGGAGGGGTGGCGCAGGATGTTGATGTGAAACGTGGCGAAATGATATTAAAGTACAATGGATCCCCAGCTAATATCTCTCCCTGTCCTTATTTTATGCTAAGCACCGGATACAGATTCAGCTGCAAGACAACTTAAACTTTGTTCAGGTATCCCTGAGGAATATTACATGAATGGCGGAATGATATCGTACCATTTCACTGTTACATACAAAACGGTTTTTAAAGCCTAATTTTAATCGCCCATTGAACAGACAGATCCCAAATCAGGCAAGTGCAAATTCGTTTCGTCTGTATGTATTATCAAGGACAGTAAAGCAGATAGCATCACCAGCACCCCAGAATCGATTTAGAGAGAGCTGCTGCGTGGCAGTAGCAGTTTGCCCGTGACTTGGAGAGCTGTCGCAGCTAGGGTACTGGTTATACGTCCTGTTTTACTGTCCCTGTTAATATGTATCGACAAAACGAATATTGCACTAGACTAAATTGAGACTGTTCTATCGAATGGGCGCATTAAATACTCCTTTAAAAATTCATTTTGGTTGTAACGCGAAACAAACCGAAGCTTTCCGTCGACACTGGGCCTCACACTAAGGGCATGATCACCTGTATTAGGTTTCATTTCAGCTGCACTCTGACCAAACGAAATTGCAAATATCTGCCGAAACACCTGTTACCATGTTAAGCGTCCTTTAAACTATAATTAGCAAATGAAACTAAATTACTCTTTCACATCAACTAATAAATTCACGCACAACACAAGGCTGTGAATTTGTCGATCTAAAGTTGTTATGTGGATGTATTAACACCTTTAGCGTATTTCCTGAGAACAATGAAAAATTAAAATTTATCTTCTTCACTCAATCAGATATTCAGCATCAAAAATAATTTTGAAATTGCTGTTTTCACATGAATGAGTGAATTAATTGGATCTCCGTTTTTCCATAAGTTATGGAGAAATTTCTTTTTCCGTCTAATCACCCTTGTGTCGTCAGTTAAACTTAGCAACAAACTATCGGCATCGTTTCATACAGAGGTAACTCACCCTATATCAAGTCCCATTCGATAATTTTATTTGTTAATTTACAACATAGTTCCTTTTTCTAATAAAAAATTCTGTTACCTAATTATTTTCGTGATATATGTGATTATCCATTTCTATATTCCATAGTACTCAAATTATTCCTCCAATAACTCTTCTTTGTATAAATACCACTTGAAATATGGAAGCTGATATTTATTTTATCTTGTTTCCAGTTAGTTTCTTGCGGTATCCTGATTTCCAATCTATATTTGTCGCCAACGGCAAGTAACTTTTTAGCGCTGTAATCCAATATTCTTTATGTTTAGCTTTCGGGAATGTCTATATTCACTGTCTTCAGGTACCACTGTATTATACATCTTAAACTAATCTTTACCTTTCCTCCAAAACAGAAAAAAAATTGATCAATATCCACCGTCACTTCTACCCAGTTGTTTAAATACTGAAACAAAAGAACATACCCAAGTGTTGACGTCTCGCTACTCCTACGTATCTCATGTAACATGGCAGCCTCGGGAACTTTATGACACAGCCATTTACTGACTTGTGTCACAGTGGGACAAGTGTCTCAACAGCCAGGCTTAATACTACTAACATACAGGTACTGGTTTCTGTATTAATGCCTCCGGATCATTTCTGTTTGAATGCCCCTTATACAATAAAATTTTGACCTTAATTCATAATATGCAGAAATCACTATTTAGATTATTCAGAAAACAAAATTTCCATCCGCAGTCATCCTACTATTTAACTGTACGTAATGTTTTGCGACGCATTACGTACGCGGTGACCTTACTCTCTCTCTCTTCGCATAGCTTTGTCTTGTCACTACTATAGGTAAGATTAATGTTCATAGACACAAACTATACCCAGTCTTTCTTAAGCTAATACCTACACATCTAACAATATCTTCCAGAAAGATCTTTCTTCGCCCGAGTTTGAGAAATCAGTACGTATTTGTTTTCGCTGACGCCTTTGCTAGGTTTTATTGGCTGTTTCCCACCTGTGCAATAACAGTGAAGGCGGCCATTGGTTGTCTGAAAGCATTACGTGGAAGTTTTGGTCCACGTCAGATTATGGTATCGGATAATAGCGCCACATTGAGAGCATTCAAGCTGTTTTGTTGCCTCATGTGTGAAGCACTCAGGCATCACTCCGTTTTATCTTACTATCACTGAACGGTTCAATCGGAAACTTCATGCTGCTCTAATCGCTTACCGCCACAAAGATCATACGAGTTGGGATGAAACGATGGAGTGGTTTACATAAACTTCCAACACTGCCAAGCAGGAGGCACATGCAGTAACTCCAGTAAAGCTTTTCTTTGATTTTAACTTGATTTTACCACTGTCTAATTTGTGCTCTTTTGACGATTTACCAACCAGTAAGGTATCTCCCAAAGAGCTTCAGAATAATCATAGGACCTTAAATATTCAGGTAGCCCATAGACAGGAAGTTAAGAAAGATAACAAGGGGAATTTTTGCCACGTCAGGGGAAAATCTGACGAGGAAGCTCTTACCACTTTCACGGTGGTTTTACTAAATTCGAAGGTTTATTCCAGTGACAGTTCTGAAGGAAATAGCAGTGGCTAGGTGGTGTCGAGCTCAAATTTTCCTGTTCAAATCCACATACATCAATGACGATTATAGATGGCATTCTAGGTTGGATATGGGTGCACACGTCGAAGCCCGTTTTGGAGAACTTCCCTATGGCGTACATGTGGCATATGGAAAACGTATCTCAACTATAAATTTGTGATAGGTTTGCACTGCAATTAGTGGAGATGATCCTCCGTTAATTTTTTTCCTGGGGGAGGGAGGAGATTGTGCCATCATAACAGCGGATAGGTAGAGTCCCCGCTCCGCACAGCTGATGGTGCCCAGCATCAAGCACTTCCACCGGTGTCAAGGGCGTAGCGACCGGAGTGCCAGTGCGGAAGCCTTTTTGGGAGCAGGGGAACACCAGCCGGCGGCCCGAGGAAGGCATTTGGTGGAGGTACAGTGAGCGACAGAGCAGCAAGGTGACTGTCGAACTGGGTGGACAACACAGAGAGGCGCCGGCAGCACGAAGGAGCGCTGAGCTTCTTTTTGTGGTGCCTGGAGAATTCTTGTGGCTGGAGTGCACGAGCAGTACTACGTGCTTTTGACTTAAGATTACTCAAGGGAAACGGTCCTATTTACTTGATTTTTCGCAGCTCTACTTAGTCTACAAATAAATTGCCGAATGTGCCATCCGGCGGTGCTTAGTGTGGAATGACTATGTAATTTTTTTGACGTAGAGCATTTTTAGTGCCTTTTGAAGCAGATTACCTATTGAAATTAGTTACAGAGGACACTGATTTTCTTTATTGGCTCGTTGATTGCATTTTAAGCTTTGTGCATATTTCACACATTTTATTGCTGTTCTTAGTTAAAACCAGCTACGTTTATTTTTTAAAAGCGTTTTCGGGTTCAAATAGTTATTATTATGAAGTTGTGTTATCTGGCAAAAGAAATTTGCGCCGCTACAACCCTCAGTGATTTCAGCTCCACACCTTAGTGCTGCTGAAACACTTACGTTATTAAACAATATAGCATGACAGAGAGACAGGTGGCTAATGATTTTCATTTGATTTATCATAGGTGCACACCCATCCGCCCGTCAGATACGAGGTACACTACATAGTTAAGGCGATCGCTGAGCAATACGACGAGCATTCAGCCGCAATCATGCCACAATGCGTGGGCGTAATGAGAGGGGAAAGGGGGTTCTCCAACCCCCCCCCCCCTCACCCAATCACCTCAGCGAAATTAAACATGACCTAGTTGTCGCGTAGTGAAACTGAAAGATATTTTGATTTTCAGCCAGGGATACGCACTACCGATAGTCAACAAGGCCAACGACAGATTTAAACCAGAACATTACGACCTCTTCCCACTGATACGGGGATGCCTCCTGGTATCGTTGCGGGACCGTGGCCGGTAAAAGAATTATGTAAGCGGAGCATACACGTACGGGGGTCATCTTAGTGAAGATATGGGCGGCAGGTGGGGAAATTCATTGAGACAAGCGACTCTGGAAAACGGCAGATGATTATTACACCGAAAGTTTTCTTTTTATTTATTTATTGTTCCGTGGGACCACATTTAGGAGAAGTCTCCATGGTCATGGAACGAGTCAATACATGAAATTATAACACGATTGTAGAAACAGATAAAATGAAATATAAGAAACATATTCAGGCGACAAGTCGTTAGTTTAAATAAAGAAAATCAAGAATGTAACACTGGAATTTGCTTAATTTTTTATCTCTTCCAGGAGCTCCTCGACAGAATAGAAGGAGTGAGCCATGAGGAAACTCTTCAGTTTAGACTTAAAAGTGTTTGGGCTACTGCTAAGATTTTTGAGTTCTTGTGGTAGCTTATTGAAAATGGATGCAGCAGAATACTGCACTCCTTTCTGCACAAGAGTCAAGGAAGTGCATTCCACATGCAGATTTGATTTCTGCCTAGTATTAACTGAGTGAAAGCTGCTAACTCTTGGGAATAAGCTAATATTGCTAACAACAAACGACATTAAAGAAAATACATACTGTGAGGGCAATGTCAAAATTCCCAGACTATTGAATAGGGCTCGACAAGAGGTTTTAGAATTTACACCATACATAGCTCGAACAGCCCGTTTTTGTGCCAAAAATATCCTTTTTGAATCAGAAGAATTACCCCAAAAAATAATACCATATGACATAAGCGTATGAAAATATGCGAAGTATACTACTTTTCATGTTGAAATGTCACTTATTTCAGATACTGTTCTAATTGTAAATAAAGCGGCATTTAGTTTCTGAACAAGATCCTGAACATGGGCTTTCCACAACAGCTTACTATCTATCCGTACGCCTAGGAACTTGAACTGTTCCGTCTCGCTTATAACATGCCCATTCTGTCTGATTAAAATGTCAGTTCTTGTTGAATTGTGGGTTAGAAACTGTAAAAACTGAGTCTTACTGTGATTTAGCATCAAATTATTTTCCACAAGCCACGAACTTATATCATGAACTACATTATTTGATAATGTTTCAATATTACACACAAGATCCTTCACTACCAAGGTGGTGTCATCAGCAAACAGAAATATTTTTGAATCACCTGTAATACTAGAAGGCATATCATTTACATAAATAAGGAACAGCAGTGGCCCCAGCACCGACTCTTGGGGAACGCCCCATTTAACAGTGCCCCATTGGGACTGAACATCATTACCACTCTCAATATTGCGGAGGATTACCTTCTGCTTTCTGTTCTTAAAGTAGGAGGCGAATCAATTGTAAGCTACTCCCCTTACTCCATAATGTTCCAACTTCTGCAGTAATATTTTGTGGTCAACACAGTCAGAAGCCTTCGTTAAATCAAAGAAAACACCTAACGTTCGCAACCTTTTATTTAATCCGTCCAAAACCTCACAGAGAAAAGAGACTATAGCATTTTCAGTTGTTAAGCCATTTCTAAAACCAAACTGTACATTTGACAGCAAATTATGTGAATTTAAATGCTGCAGTAACCCTCTCGATAACTTTAGCAAACACCGATGGCATAGAAATAGGTCTATAATTGTCAACATTATCCCTGTCTCCCTTTTTATAAAGTGGCTTCACTACCGAGTACTTTAATCGGTCAGGAAACCGACCACTCCTAAAGGAAAAGTTACAGATATGGCTAAGTACTGAGCTAACATACGTGGAACAACACTTCAGTATTCTGCTAGATACCCCATCATATCCATGAGAGTTCTTGGTCTTTAGTGATTTAATTATTAACTCAATCTCCCTCTCGTCAGTATCATGGAGGAGCATTTCAGGTAACAGTCTCGGAACACGTTTTTCTAAGAGCGCTATATGATTCCCTGTTGGGACTAGGTTTCTATTTAGTTCACCTGCTATATTCAGAAAGTGATTATTAAGTACTGTACATATATGTGACTTATCAGTAACACGGACGTCCCCACTACGCACTGATTCTATATTGTCGACCTGTCTCTGCAGACCAGCCACTTCCTTTACGACTGACCATATGGTTTTAATTTTATCCTGAGACTTAGCTATTCTATCTGCATACCACATACTTTTTGCCTTCCTAATAACTTTTTTAAGCACCTTACAATACTGTTTGTAATGGGCTGCTGCATTTAGATTTTGACTGTTTCTAACGTTTTGATATAATTGCCACTTTGTTCTACAAGATATTCTTATCCCTTTAGTCAGCCACCGAGGCTGCCTGTTTGTGCTAGTACCCTGTTTTGAAGGTTCTAACGGAAAGCAACTTTCAAAGAGCACGAGAAAAGTCTTGAGGAAAGCATTATATTTATCGTCTACTGTATCAGCACTATAAACATCTTGCCACTCTTGTTCCTTGATAAGGTTTACAAAAGTCTGTACAGCAACTGGATCAGCTTTCCTAAAAAGTTGGTAACTATATTTAACATGTGTTGCAGCACCAAAATCTTTTAGACTTAAAATTTGTGCATCATGATCTGAAAGGCCATCCACCTTTTTGCTAACAGAATGCCCTTCTAATAATGACGAATGAACAAAAATATAATCTATGGTTGTTCTACTGTTCCCTTGCACTCTCGTTGGAAAGAATACGGTTTGCATAAGATTATATGAATTAAGGAGGTCTACCAGCATCCTTTTCCTTGCACAATCACTTATACAATTAATATTGAAGTCACCACCTATAACTAACTTTTTGTATTTCCTATAAAGTGAACCAAGAACCTCCTCTAGCTTTAGCAAAAATGTTGTGAAATCGGAGTCTGGGGATCTATAAATAACAACAGTAAGAAGTTTAGCTCCACTAAATTTAACCACACCTGCACAACATTCAAACACCTTTTCAGTGCAGTACTTTGAAACATCAATTGACTCAAATGGGATACCGTTTTTCACATACATGGCTACTCCCCCACACCGCAAAGAGCTCCTAGAAAAGCTGCCAGCCAACCTGTATCCTGGTAAAGGAAGCCTCTGAATTATCTCCTTATTTAAGAAGTGTTCAGATATACCAATAATTTCAGAGTCAACATCTATAAGCAGTTCACTAACTTTATCTCTAATACCTTGTATGTTTTGATGAAATATACTAATTCCCTCATTAATCGGATACCCAAGATTTGTAGAAAGTGGTTTCTTTGTTAGAGAGACTTCCCTTAAGCAGGAATACCTATCAGCTGACTTCAATCTAAAAAAGGTACAGCTCTAACACCCACAACTACCGGAATTTTCCCATGAGTGATCCCACCACCCCCACCTATGCTGTCACCTATAAGTTTTGCCAACCTCCCCTTCCCATACCTGTTGAGGTGCAGGCCATGTCTAGTGAAACCCGTCCTACTGATAGACTCCACCGACACCACTGAAATGTGACTCATGCCTTCTGTCATCAGCGCACCCCCAAGTCTCATGTTATTACGCCTGACGGCTGTATTAAGACGAGGCCGATCGTGACGCTGAAACAGTTCCACAAAATGCACATTCGTGTTGCCAGTCTGAGTGGCTATCTTTTCCAGGTCACCATCTATGTCATACTCCCCATCCCTATCAATACTATTACCAGCCCCACCCACAATCTCTACCTGATCCTCTTTAGTAAAATCCCTACATAACCCCCCTATGTTAAAAGTCACCTGAGCCAATCCTGCATTAGGCTTCACAATGCTGGTGACCTGGTACTCACTCCCCAAAACTTCCTGCAACTGCTGGCCTACACCTCTACCATGAGAACTACCTAACAGCAGAACCTTCTTCTTTCTCTTAGACTTTGCAACTGTCTTAGCCACCGTAACTGCTGAGGTCTGCTGCATACTTCCAACATCTACAGCTACTAGAGATTCCTCTCCACTAGACTCTGACAGTTGGTCATATCTATTACAAACACCAATAGTAAAACTATCTGAAAATCTCCTTCTCCTAGCAGATCTCTTGCCAACAGCCAGCTCCCATTCCCCAACCCCCTTCTCCCTCCTCATCCTATCTAGCTCCTCCTGTGCGTTTTTCAACTGCACCTGAAGGGCACAGATCTTACGCTCCTGCTCCTCTATCAACTTACTCTTGCTACATAACCTGCAGTTCCAGGAGAGGATCTCACTAGAATGCCCACTGGCTTCCCCACTGCATTCCCCCCAGTGAAAATACTTCGAACAAGTCTCACACCGCAATCCACTACTCACGAACCTACGGCAAAGCCCACACTTCTCACTCATGGTAAAATTTTACAATTATTGAAACAAGAAAACAACTTTATCTAAGTTCCGCTACTACAATAAGAAGATGTTAAAAACTGACTACAATTATCACAAACTTGCTCTACATGGGGAAGTAACTACTATTATTGACAGTATTAATCAACAACAAATGAGAATATAACAAAATACTAACACAGAAAGAAAATCAAACGTCTAATGACAGTAACGAAACTGAAAGCAGTTCGCAAAAATTTCTTCTGAAGTTATTTCACCGGAAAACACCAAGAACACCGGTTGAAGACTACTAAAGTTCCTAAATAAACTACTATACACAAACAATTAATTAATACTTAGCTTTCGATGCGCCGCTACAGCTGCAACTGGTCAGCGCGGAATGTCGTGAGCATATACTGAAAGGGGTAGAATGTCAGTGAAACGACCACTTGGAGCTAAATGATTGGACGTCCTCAACTTTTCACAGAACTCGGGGTTGAGAAACTTGTCTGTTCTATAAAGTAGGATAGATGGTGATCTGCGGCATCTCTGCCGAAAGAGCACAGTGCTGGAGCACGCACAAGTGTTTCGGAGCACAATGTACATCGTAAATTGCTGAACATGGGGCTACTTGGGGTTACGGGTTCACATGTTCACCCAACTCCATCGTCAGTTATAACTGGAGTGGGCACGGGATCGTCGGGAATCGACTGTCAATAAGTGGGAACGGGTCCGATCTTCGGATAATCACAGTTTTGCTACACGAGGGTGATAATCGTCTCCACAAACGCCGTCATCGTGGAGAACCGTGGCTCGAATCGTGCAGCCCACCACAGACAAAGGCTGGTGGTAGCAGTATTATGTTATTGGAGTCATTATCCTGAGTTTGCATGGAACCTTTGGCAGTAATCGAAGCTGACAGGTGCGAAAAATCCGCATCCCTTCCTGATGGACGTCTTCCCCGACGGCGTTGCCATCTTTCTCGGAGCCAGAAACTTGCTACAGTGGTTTGTGAACTGATATTGATGTCTCACCGACCAGATTACCCCGATGCAAATCCTACGGAACCCATCTGGGTCGCTATTGGGCGCCATCACTGCGTACAGATATTAGTAGCTCTCTATTTACGAGATTTACGTGACCTATGTGTAGACAGATGCCACATACTTCACAAACCTAGCAACAAACTGTCGGGTCCGTGATACGCAGAATCAGAGATGTGCGTATTACAGCCCAAACACAGACAAGCAAACTATTAAGCAGGTGGTCATAATGTTTCGGCTCATCCGTGTATATCGGTAGCGCCATCAGCTATCACTCATGCCAATCACCACTTCCACCAGGACCAACTGCTGTACACTGTCGGCCGTATGTGAGCTCAGTTGTTGTTTTGTTTATCAGTTCAGTATTTACTTGTAGTTGATTTTAATGTAAGTGCTACCGTTTATTGTTATTGTGCTGTGTACTGTTGTGATAGTTCCTAATTACATATAGGTCTGTAGCAAGGAAGAATAGGAAATCTGATTTTGATTCAGCCACTAACATTTGGTATGTGTACACAGTTCAATAACAGCATAATTACCGGTCTGTTTTAACAAAAACGTTTGGGATATTTGCTGTTGTTGTTGTTGTGGTCTTCACTCCAGAGACTGGTTTGATGCAGCTCGCCATGCTACTCTATCCTGTGCAAGCTCGTTCATCTCGCAGTACCTACTGCAACCTACATCCTGAATCTGTTTAGTATATTCATCTCTTGGTCTCCCTCTACGATTTTTACCCTCCACGCTGCCCTCCAATACTAAATTGGTGATCCATTGATGTCTCAGAATACGTCCTACCAGCCGATCCCTTCTTCTAGTCAAGTTGTGCCACAAATTTCTCTTCTCCCTAATTCTGTTCAATTCTTCCTCATTAGTTATGTGACCTACCCAACTAATCTTCAGCATTCTTCTGTAGCACCACATTTCGAAAGGTTCTATTCTCTTCTTGTCTAAACTATATACCGTCACGTTTCACTTCCGTACGTGGCTGCACTTTCAGAAACGACCTCGTGACACTTAAATCTATACACGATGTTAACATATTTCTCTTCTTTAGAAACGCTTTCCTTGCCATTGACAGTCTACATTTTATATCCTCTCTACTTCGACCATCGTGAGTTACTTTGCTCCCCAAAAAGTAAAACTCATTTACTACTTTAAGAGTCTCACTTCCTAATCTAATTCCCGCTTCTTCACCCAAATTAATTTGACTACATTCTATTATCCTCGTTTTGCTTTTGTCTATGTTCGTCTTATATCCTCCTTTCAAGACGCTGTCCATTCCGTTCAGCTGCTCCTCCAGGTCATTTGTTGACTCTGACAGAATTACAATGTCATCGGCGAACCTCAAAGCTTTTATTCCGTCTCCATGGATTTTAATTCCTACTCCAAATTTTTCTTTTGTTTCCTTTATTTCTAGTTCAATATACAGATTGAATAATATCTGGGATAGACAACAACCCTGTCTCACTCTCTTCCCGACCACAGCATCCATTTCAAGCCCCTCGACTCTTATAACTGTCATCTGGTTTCTGTACCAATTGTAAATAGCCTTTCGCTCCCTGTATTTTACACCCGCCACCTTCAGAATATAAAAGAAAGTATCCTAAATCAACATTGTCAAAAGCTTTCTCTAAGTCTAAAAATGCTAGAAACGTAGGTTTGCCTTTTCTTAATCTATTCTCTGAGATAAGTCGGTGGGTCAGTAATGCCTCACGTATTCCAACATTTCTAAGGAATCCAAATTGATCTTCCCTGAGGTCGGCTTCTACCAGTTTTTCCATTCGTCTGCAAAGAATTCGTGTTAGTATTTTGCAGCCGTGGGTTATTAAACTGATAGTTCGGTAATTTTCACATCTGTCAGCACCTGCTTTCTTTGGGATTGGAATAATTACATTCGTCTTGAAGTTTGAGGTTATTTCGCCTGTCTCTTACATCTTGCTCACCAGACGGTTGAGTTTTGTCAGTGCTGGCTCTCCCAAGGCTATCAGTAGTTCTAATGGAATGTTGTCTATTCCCTGGGCCTTGTTTCGACTTAGGTCTTTCATCTTCTTCTACCTCCTCTTCCATTTATATAATACTGGTCTCAAGAACATCGCCCTTGTTTAGAGCCTCTATATATTCCTTTCACCTTTCCGCTTTCCCTTCTTTGTTTAGAACTAGGTTCCCATCTGAGCTCTTGATATTCATGTAAGTGGTTTTTTTTTTCTCCAAAGGTCTCTTTAATTTTCCTGTAGGCAGTATCTATCTTACCCCTAGTGATACATGCTTCTACATCCTTTCATTTGTCCTCTAGCCAACCCTGCTTAGCCACTTTGCGCTTCCTGTCGAAATCATTTTTGAGACGTTTGCATTCGTTTTTGCCTGCTTCATTAACTGTATTTTTATATTTTCTCCTTTCATCAATTAAGCTCAATATCTCTTCTGTTACCCAAGGATTTCTATTAGCCCTCATATTTTTACCTACTTGATCCTCTGCTGCTCTCATCTCCCAAAGCTACCCATTCTTCTTCTACTGTATTTCTTTCCCCCATTCTTGTCAATCGTTCCCTAATGCTCTCCCTGAAACTCTCTACAACTTCAGGTTCTTTCAATTTATCCTGGTCCTATCCCCTTAAACTCCCACCTTTTTGGAATTTCTTCAGTTTTAATCTACAGTTCATAACGAATAGATTGTGGTCAGAGTCCACATATGCCCCTGGAATTGTCATACAATTTAAAACATGGTTCCTAAATCTATGTCTCACCAGTATATAATCTATCTGACACCTTCCTGTATCTCCAGGCTTCTTCCATACATACAATATTCTTTTATAAGACTTGAACCAAGTGTTAGCTGCGATTAAGTTATGCTATGTGCAAAATTCTACAACGCGGCTTCCTCTTTCATTTCTTAACCCCGTTCCATATTCACCTACTACGTTTCCTTCTCTTCCTTTTCCTACTATCGAATTCCAGTCACCTATGACTATTAAACTTTCGTCTCCCTTCACCATCTGTATAATGTCTTTTATCTCATCATACATTTCATCAATCTCTTCGTCATCTGCGAAGTTAGTTGGCATATAAACTAGTACTACTGTGGTAGGCATGGGATTCGTATCTATCTTGGCCACAATAATGCGTTCTCTATGCTGTTTATAGTAGTTTACGCGCATTCCTACTTTTTTATTCATTATTAAACCTACTCCTGCATTACCCCTATTTGATTTTGTATTTATAACCCTGTATTCACCTGACCCGAAGTCTTGATCATCCTGCCATCGAACTTCACTAATTCCCACTATTTTAACCTATCCATTTCCCTTTTTAAATTTTCTAACCTACTTCCCCGATTAGGGGATCTGACATTCCACGCTCCGATCCGTAGAACTTCCGTTTTCTTTCTCCTGATATAACGTCCTCCTGAGTAGTCCCCACCCGGAGATCCGAATGGGGGACTATTTTACCTCCGGAATATTTTACCCAAGAGGACGCCATCATCATACAGTAAAGCTGCATGCCCTCAGGAAAAATTACGGCTGTAGTTTCCCCTTGCTTTCAGCCGTTCACAGTACCAGCACAGCAAGGCCGTTTTGGTTAGTGTTACAAGGCCACACCAGTCAATCATCCAGAATGTTGCCCCTGCAACTACTGAAAAGGCTGCTGTCCCTCTTCAGGAACCACTCGTTTGTCTGGCCTCTCAACAGGTAACCCTCCGTTGTGGTTGCACCTTCGCTACGGCTATCTGGATTTAGGAAAGGTAAAGTCACCAGAGAAGCAATTCAGACGTTGTGGTTGATAATGGAACCAAGACTGAAGAAAAATAAGATCTGTTCGTAGGATCTGTCAAGCTGTAAAAAGGGTTCGACAATGTAAAATGTCACAAGATGTTCGACATTCTGAGAAAAATAGGGGTAAACTATAGGGAGAAAAGGGTAATATACAATATGAGCAAGAGTCAAGAGGGTATAATAAGAGTGGACAATCAAGAAGTGCTCGGATTAAAAAGGGCATGAGACAAGGATATGTTCTTTCGCCCCTAGTCTTCAATCTGCGCATCGAAGAAGCAATCATGGAAATAAGAGAAAGATTAAGGAAAGAGTTAAAATTCGACGTGAAGGGTTATTAATGATACGATTCGCTGATGACATTTCCATCCTAAGTGAAAGTGAAGAGGATTACATAATTTGCTGAATGGAATTAACAATCTAATGAGTACAGAATATGGATTGAGAGTGAATCGAAGAAAGACGAAAGTAATGAGGAGTAGCAGAAATGAGACAGAGAGAAACTTAACGTCAGAACTGATGGGCACTAAGGAGATGAAGTGAAGGAATTCTGCTATGTAGGCAGTAAAATAACCGATGACGGACGGGGCAAGGAGGACATCAAAAGCAGACTAGCACTGGCAAAAAAGCATTCCTGGCCCAGAGATGTCAACTAGTGTCAGAACTAATCCGTAATTTGAGGTAGAAATTTCTGAGAATTTACGTCTGGAGCACAGTCCACAGAACGTGAAGCGGCTACGACTTGCGGTGCGAGCTCTCAGAATTATGTGACATGGGTTTCTTAATTACAAAACATCATGATAAATATGACCACTAATTCTAAGCTCTGGTATCAGACTGTAAGATGCCAGAGAATCCAAGTCTTCAACATAATAAACTATTTATGATCAAATTATAAAAATTGTGAATCTTACATTTTGTTTTCAATGTTCAGAAAAACAGAACTCCTCGAACGACTAGAGATAACCCATTCATATTCACAGGACATGCCCAGTAGTACGTTCTGCAGAAATGGTTAGTATTCCAGTCACCTCGATTCCGCACGTGTCCCGTTGCCTAGTAGGCACAGGGTCCACCATGGGCCCATTTGTGATGGCATCGACGCGTTTTATCCACGAATAGCCTCTTGTGGTATAGCCATCAATGCTGCACTCACTGTGTTCCAAAGTTCATCTGCACATAGAGCCCTAGAAAAGGCAGCAATTCACTGACACCAGGCCTGCTACCACTCGACTCAATGAAACGCTAATCACAAACTAAATGTTAGTCGGAGTACAATTCTCAGATAATTTCCGACTTTTAACGTACAAAATTTATAAACAGCTCTATAGGACAATATTGTTCCCCGAAATTTTGCTTGAGGCAGAGCGACAACCTGACCATAATTTACAAGAGGAGTCGTAATTCAACATATTAAAAAAGCACAGTGGTATTAAGTGATAATTTGTGTTGAAGGATTTGAACAGTATCAAGTTACTAGAGCAAAGCTTAAAACTGACAGATATTAGTGCTTTCAATAATTAACAAATGTAAAATTAACCACAGAGGAAAACGATGTGATTTTCAACACACTGGGTTCCAGAGGAGTAGCGTTCAGAGACCCATCCGACCCTAATCATTGACTGTTCTTAGACTGCTGGCCAACAAAACTGCCAGACCGCGAGAACTGCACATGAAAAAGCTAGTGCTTTGTGTCCTAATTCTTGGATATTTAAACGATTCGCAATTCAGGGCCATACAATATTTATACCTCCATTCTGTACATAGGGACATATTAGGCAACGGTTTACTTATTCTGAAATTGCACAGGAATGTGGTTTGCCATGACTTGTGCAAAAGAGTGAGTGTTTACCAACATATATTGATTTTCGACGAAGCCCAGAATCTTGCCGTATCGAAATAGTTGCTAATAGTTCCTTAATATTGCTGCCAGCATTGGTCTAGATCCCACGGCTGTTCTACAAATTTGGAATAGATAAGCAGAAGGCACATACTGAATGCAGTGCAAGATAATTGCCAGCAAGCTCAGGGATCTGTATGTCGGGCATGGTACTTGTTCAGCTTGGAAAGATCATACAGCTGCGGTACGCACGTAGGGTCTGGAAATGCCCTTTTTTTCCCAGCGAGACAAGTGTTCAAATGGACAATGCTACAACTTTAGGAGTACAATAGAATTTTTACACAGTGGCAATTGTTGCTGCTTCCCCAGACAAGGCAGTACAGATGGAGAAGGGTTAACGGAATGAAGTGATCCTTTGATTATCGACCCAGTACTGCGTACAGCATTACAATAGATGTATCCATCCTCGGTGGGGATAATGAACGTTGCGACATTCGATTCGTCATCCGCAAACATGCCCAGCGTCTGGCTTCATACTAAATGGTTCCATCTGGTAAGCAACACGATAACCTCTGATTCACACTTGAGTGGTACGTGCTGTATTTCTCCACTGTGATCACTGGTAGGTGTGCACTACATTCTGTTTTTCACAATTATATATTTCAGCTCTGCCTTGTAGAACGGCTCGGTCGATTTTCTTTGTCTCCAAAAATTCTTTTCAATTCACTTGTCGTGACGATGCCGCGAAAGAACGGATGAAACTGCTCTTATGATGGATGCGAGCTCCGCCGTTGCCGAGTTGCGGACGGCGGTGAGCAGTCAGCTGGAGCGGCTGGAACGAGAAACATCTATCGAAAGCCATCACAGTGTCCATGGCTGATGCATTGGCGCCCCGTCGGCAGTGACCGCTGAGTGCGGAGATCAATTTCGGCACCGGAGGTCGGGGCTGGGGCTGTACTTGGAGATGGACAGCGAATGTTGACATTGTCAGCTGCAGTGACTGCAGCTAGAAACATCTACTGGAAGCCAGTTGCGTGTCAGTGCGAACCGTGGCGCCATTGAGTTAGTAGACTCTTCTGTCTGGCCCTTGTGGCTCAGGTGTAGTATCGATTATACCTATTGCGGCCCCATTTCCAATATCTATGACGAAGAGTTGGTATCTGTGGGTTGTGCCCTTAGAAGGTCTTTGCTTGCCGGTATATATACGGAGTTTTCTAATCCGAGGGGGAGGAACGAAATTTTGGGATTGGCGGCAGCGTCGCGACAACTGGTGGTCACGAGATCCGAGCGGCCGAAGCGACGAGCTGCGGAAGGAGGGCCCGTGCGGAGCAAAGATATTGGAGTATTTGACCGTGGTCAACGTCAACTACAAGCAGCAGGCCGGTTGTTGGCAACATTCGTATCGGACGACCGCTCGTGGCCTAGCTGTCCTCTTCTACCTGGCTTTCACCGGCACTACTCAGTAACTGCCGTGACGCACCGTGGACCCATGGAACTGCTTACTGATAAAGGGGAGTAACGTTCTGTAATCCTCGTGGTGATTTGTGTCATTGTCTACTTGCCCTCCAAATTATTTTATGTTTGATACCCGACCCTCAGAGGTTTTCTCTGTCACCGGCCGGGGTGGCTGAGCGGTTGTAGGCGCTACAGTCTGTAACCGCGCACCCGCTACTGTCGCAGGTTCGAATCCTACATCGGGCATGGATGTGTGTGATGTCCTTAGGTTAGTTAGGTTTAAGTAGTTCTAAGTTCGAGGGGACTGCTGACCTTAGAAGTCAAGTCCCATAGTGCTCAGAGCCATTTGAACCATTATCTTTACTTGGTCAGCTCTTTGGTCGTAAATATAAGCCGTGGTATTGTACTAAAATACTACTTGTTGTTTCAAAATTTGTCCCACTATTATACTGCCTTTCCTTTCTGGTTCATACCCCATCATTAATGTTCCAATGAATCAGGTCCCTTTGTCGTAAATACAGCCGGAACAATTGTAGTAAGGCATAGGTTGCCGTTAAATAAAGCAGGGGTCTTATGGTTAAATATAGGTGTTAACCGGTTCAATTCTTTGATTGTAATTGCATTAGGTATAATCTGAACTACCTGTTGCACTAAGCTGTGCGTTGCTGTCTTTGAAAGACGGGGTCATTATTGGTGTATTTTTAACTTGATCTTATGGTTCCGCCGAGTGAGTTCTCTTGTAATGCAAGTGGTTCTCTGAGATGAAGAGGTTAGGACAGTAGAGGAATTCGTAGCAGGCTGCATCAAATCAGTCAGAAGACTGATGACCGAAAAAAAACGTGTTCACAAGTAATGTTTTAAGACGTTTCTTCAGAGCTGTCGTAATATCTGACAATCAGTTTAACTTTGAAAACATTAACAGCCAAATGTCATCAGGGCTTTAGTAAAAAATGAGAATATCAAAAGGGACGGGCTGGCATCCAGTCGCACCTTGGCTGCCGATTGAAATTAAGAGGTTGGTTGCTTTGAAGTAAGCCTTATCCCTGTCATATTGTTTCCTAATCTGTTTAACCTTTAATTACAGGTGCGCACCTTAACCCCTAACGTCTCGACATACAGCTTTCAAATTAAAAGTTACGTCATCTGTTTTGAGTAATTGAATCACCCTTGTCATCAATGGTGTTTATATAGTTTTCATGTGCTGCAGAAACTGTATCCAGCGTGGTAGTAAACACCGATGTTCCACCTGATAACGGGCAGGCTGCAGGTTCGGCTGTCTTGTAGCTATTGCAAGATTGTTTGCAGTTTTGATTTCTCTTGCAAAAGCTTATTCATTTTGCAAATTTGTTCATTTTGTAAGAAAAACAGATTTATGCGTACATATTGTTAAATAAACTGGCTGTTTTATTGGTGGGTCCGTTCCACGTTCTCCTTAAATCCAGTGAGTGCCGACGTTTCATTGTAGCAGAGCGTGGTTGTCGATCCG
This sequence comes from Schistocerca americana, assembly GCF_021461395.2. Lineage (NCBI taxonomy): Eukaryota > Metazoa > Arthropoda > Insecta > Orthoptera > Acrididae > Schistocerca > Schistocerca americana. Next base: position 184,476,939 of record NC_060122.1, read on the forward strand.
TTATCTGAAGGTTGTCACGAATTTCATTTGACGCAAGCTGCTTCAGTTTAAATTTTGTACTTTACTCTTTTGGGACATTGTCTACTTATTCTCTTATTCTCTTTTGTCCGAACCTTGGGTCCACGTCAGTGTCCCGGTATTTCGTACCTAAAACGGGATCAGCTCGAGTATGAACTGAGCATTGGGCAACAAAATGTTCACGGTACGGTGAGGGGGCGGCGGGAGGGGGGGGGGGGGGGGAGGGAGAGGGGGGGCTGACGGCCAGGATACGGGCGGCGATGTCGACACCACTCTCTGCTTCTGTCAGCAGGATTGGCGAGGTGAGCCGAAATTTAAAGATGATCACAGTAGGATTAAATTGTTGACAAGAAAATATCTCCTTTCTCCAAAATAACGAACCAACCATGAGGCAGATGAAGTGCTTTCATGCACATTTAGTCCACCTGGCCAACAGAGTAAAGGATCTTGAAATTCTAGAACGAGCCCTGAGCAGTTAGCACGTGTCATTCAGTTAAATAATCTTTTGTTTGGTTTCAAAATCCAAACTGTATGTTTAGGATTAGAAAGTGAGGCTGATAGAAATAGTATAGAATGCGTTTCTGACAATCCAAAAGCCGAAAGTTGATCCGTCACCCGAGGTCCAAGTGATCGGTCTGGGGAATATTTTGCCCGCCTCTATAATGTGATGACGTGTCTCTTGAATAGTATTCGGTAATTGTCAATTGAAACCTTAGAAAATGTACAACAGGTAATTTGGCTGCTAGTTAAGTGTGAGGCGCATGCTGAGGCATTAAGGATCCCCCACCACTTAGTACTTATCGCAATCTACCCGTAAGTAGCGGAAGTAATCTTCTATCCGAAGCCTTACGGCGTGGTAAGGCGATCTGGCAACTGAGGCAATCGGGCGTGGAGGGTAAGTTATCAGGCCGCATGCGCAAAGAGCTAGAGTGTAGATATTATTGCCTCGTGCAGGATTCCCACCGACCGTTGTTTGAATATGTAGAGCGGGTTCGTGAGGCAGTATCAGCACTACGCGTGGATGTTCCTGAGGCGAATTTATTTGCTAATGTCTTGGAAGGTATTCGGCATGAATATCGGCTCGAATTGCATTCTTTCCTCGTCCGATCACTCTTCGTCAGTTAGAGAATCTTGTTTGTTATGAAATTGTCTTCTGCCGACAACCAGCGAAATGAGTTAACTAGGGGATATCAAGATTTAACTAACTCCGTTCCAGAAGGTAGCATAATAGGTAGAGCACGGTGTTCAGTGAAATCAGGTACCTGTTTTAGATATGGCGCACGTGACCATTTAGTACGAGGATGCCGGGTTCCAAGGAAGCCTCGCGCTGAGAAACGACGCCAGGCAGGGGCGGGGTCGCATCTTCGGAGAAAGGGGAGGTATAGTCGTATACAGCCGGCCACCACACGTGCGGCTATAGGGCATGAACCATTGTGTGGGTTACTAGATTAAGGTAGCTCTGTGTTACTTCTTCATTACGAGTGGTTTATTGAATATGGAGACTTACGTAGATTATCTGCGTTACTTCCCTTGATTGAGAGATGTCGGGTGGCCAATGGCCAAGAGTTACCTCTGTGCAGGGAAGTGCGGGGAAATCTTTCCGTGTGTAAATATTCATGGCCTGTAAAGTTTTCATTAGTTCAGGGACTAGTGCCTGACTTAATTCTAGGGCATGATTACAACCATAAGACCGGTAAGGAGTCAGAATTTGGTACCAAGACCTTTAATTTCAAGTTTTCTCCCAGCGATCGAATAGCCTTTCGTTCACGTGCTCATTTGTGAATGGGACATGACACCAGTATTAACACGTGCCTGCTTGGAGTAGACCACCTCTCTAGTCCACAAGAGAAAGAGTTAATTGAACTTTTTGGAGTATTTCCTGACGTACTTTGTGACAGGTTAGAAATCACAAACGTCATTAGATACCATATTCGTGTCACGGATGAGATGCCGGTTCACCAGTCTCCACGTCGGTTGTCACCACGGAAGATAAAAAAATTGCGGCACAAAATTGAGGTCTTTTTAAAAGACGGAGTCATAAGACCATCCACCTTCCCCTCCGCTTCCCCCATTTTCTTTGTACCTAAAGATCAGGGGCAGGATTTCAGACCTGTGGTTGATTACAGGCTTCTGATCTCCACAACTGTTTCACCTGGTTTTCTGGAGCATCTTGGTTTATGGTCCTAGATATTAATCAGGAGGAATCTAAGCATCTCACCGCCTTTGCCACGGAATGGAATTTATATGAGTTTAACCTGGTTGTGTTTGGTTTTTCAACTGGTGCAGCAGTTTTACCCCGTCTATTGCATAAAATTTTGGGTGATTTAAAGTTTAATTGTGTCTTAAATTATTTGGACGATGTGGTCATATTTAGTACATCCTTTGAAGAGCATTTAGGGCACATTCGAAGGTACTATCCAGGCTCAGGGATGCGGGTCTGACTGTAAAACCCTCAAAGATAACCTTGGCTAAGCGCCAGATACCATTTATGGGTCAGTTGGTGTTCGGGGACAGAATTAGCATTGATCAGGAACGCACTAGGGCGTTGAGGAATTTTCTGCAGCCACGAAATAGGAGGGAGGTGGTCCAATTTGTAGGGATGGTTAATTATTTCCGCAGATTTGTCCCATACTCTGCGCAACTTGCAGCAACATGAAATTTGCTACGCAGAAATAATGAGAAATTCGTTTGAGCCGAAAGTCAGCAGGAAACCTTTGAAGGAATTAAAACTGCAAATGCCCACCCACCGGTCTTAACCGTACCTGATTTTAAGAAAATATTTTTCGTCCAGACTGATGCTTGCAATACTGGTGTGGCGGCAGTTCTTTTACAGGAACACCAAGATATGAAGCGACCGTTAGCATTTGCTTCCTGACATCTGGAGGGGCCTGAGCTCAATTATTCGGTATATGAGTGTGAAGCATTAGCTGTGTTATTTGCCCTGAAAAAATTTCGGTTTTATCTCGAACATCGCGAGAGGCCCTTAGTTGGGTCCTAGCTCCTCCTAGGAAGGTAGGGTGTATCAGGAGATGGGCAGTCTGCATTTCGCATAAAAAGTTCTCGGTTTACTTGCCGCGTCAAATTTTATCCAAATTTGACGCGGCAAGTAAACCGAGAACTTTTTATGCAAGGACTCCGTCGCGAAAGACTTCGTAGTCAGTCTGCATTTCGGCTTCCCATCTTAAGGTTCAGGGCTTTAAGAGATCTAATCATTAGGTTGCTGACGCCCTTAGCAGGATGTTCAGCAGCACGAGCTTGATGAGGAAACGCCGGATAGTCACCTAGTATATATGATCCTTATCGAGGTACCCCCAACTCTTTAATAATTTGGAAACTGAACAAGACCCACAGTGTGTGTGTGAAGGGGGGGGGGGGGGGGGCTCACGGTTCAAGTGCTAGATGGACAGGAATCCAGTGACTATTTTCTGAAGAACGGCATTCTGTGTAACAGCAGGGGAAGGTCTGGGGAAGCTAGAATTTGTCTCCCACGAACCTTAATGATTCTGGTCTTCTGGTACTTCCATGACTCTTTGGTAGGAGGCCATTTAGGTCTTTATAAAACCTTAGAGAAGCAAAGGAGCAGCTGACCTGGCTAAAACCTTATAGAGATGTTAGAGTTTTAGTCAAAGAATGTCGAGATTGCAAGAAGGGAAAACCAAAGTAACTCTGTGGTGAGCGGATTGCTGCAGTCGGAAAGGGTAGAGCATCCATTATGAAAATTTTTGGTTATGTGGGCCCACTTCGCCAGACGAAAAAAGGCGTTTCGTTTATTCTCATAGTGGTGGAAGCCTTCTCCAGGTTCGTTTGGTTGATAGCTGGGATGTGACCGCTCTTATCACCATCTCTCATATTACTAACATATTTAGGAGGTTTGAGCCACTGCAGGCTTTGGGTTTCTCGCAAGATCGTTTAGAAAATTGTGTTTTGGCAATGGGATAATGTCATCAATGGTGCTTACATATGAGGCCCATTTTTTTCAACCTCCGATAGGCTATAAATAATAGTTTATAGAAAACAATTATTTTATTACCGAAAGTTTTGTACATTTATGCTTACTTTTCAACATAATCACCAAAAAGATTGAGACACTTATCATACCTCTGGACAAGCTTTGCAATACCCTCTTCAAAAAATGTTACCACCAACGAGTTCAAATTTGTTTAGAATATCTTTGTTGGTTTCAAAGTGTAGCCCTCCTAGCCACATCTTCAGTTCAGGGAAAGGGTGAAAGCCACTTGGTGCCATATCAGGACGGTATGGCGATAATCAAAATGTCGCATTGAAATTGTTCAAGGAGCCGTTGGGTTATGCCAACAGTGTGTAGACGAGCGTTGTCATGAATCAACACAATTACTGAAGTCAGGATTCCTCTTCGCTTGCCCCCCGGAGTGGCCGAGCGGTTCTAGGCGCTACAGTCTGGAACCGCGCGACCGCTACGGTTGCAGGTCTGAATCCTACGTCGGGCTTGTATGTGTGTCATGTCCTTAGGTTAGTTAGGTTTAAGTAGTTCTAAGTTCTAGGGGACTGATGTCCTCAGAATTTAAGTCCCATAGTGCTCAGAGCCATTTTTGAACCTGTTCGTTTGTTTTGAATGGCTCTCTGCAAACGTCGTAATGTTTCCCAACAAGCGGCTGCATTGATATTGCTTTCAGACTGCATAAACTCTACAAGCAACACACCTTTTTGGTCCCAAAACGCGGTAACCATAACTTTTCTGTTGTTATACTTGGAAGAAGAGACAGCATTGGTCGTATATTTTTGTTTATTATCGCAAAATCGATTTTCGGTCACTTAGTGACCATCTTCAGTGCTAGAAGTTAAAAATTTTTCACCTTACGATCAGAGAGTATAAAACAGAAAATCACAATTACATCCGCATAGGAACATAACACTTGTTAGGAACATACCTGTAATATATAACTTAAATTAGTAAGCACTGGTGTCAATAAGCTTACGGCGATCACATAGACCGAGGTCGCTGTTTACATGCACTTGTTCAGCAGACCTCGGTGTGACGGGGCTTGACACGCCCTCTATGTGACATGTGTCACGTGAAGACATAGTATTACTGGTTTTGCGAGATTTTAACACTAAATAACTCTTGTGCATTTGTGAATCGTGCAGTAATTCAAATTTAAAATGTACGTGCAACACATAGCAGACGAAGGGGGAAGGAAATATCTAAAATACATTGGCGTATTGTTTTTTAAAAAACAAACTTGTAAAATATAAAACAGATCGATGATAAGTTGTCAGAGTACAGGACATATAAAAGAGCAAAAGATAATGAAAAACAATAATAAATGAATAACATGAATGAGGTGTAACACAGGTTTTTAAAAAAAACACAATACCCACCATCTGGCGTGGGAAGTTAGAAGTACAACGTTCGTGATTTACGTAAAATGTTACGTTAAGACTAAGGAGTCAAATATATAAAAAATAATAACAGTCCGAAACTGCCATTACTTAATAATTAAAATGTTGTGAAACACAATGTTCATTACAAAAATGTTTGTAGGTGTGGATAAACAATTTTGTTATCATATTTAACCGACATGCTGATGTACGTCTCGTTTGTCCCTTTGGGCAAGCTAGCAGTGTTATAACAGTGATTATAGGCTTCCGCATAAGCACTGGGTCAGAACCCATACATACATGGCATCAAATTACACGGTTGCTTCCTGTAAAACATAGCCCCATCATTTGGCGTGGGAGGTTAAAAGTACATCGTTCTTGATTTACGTAAATATTACGTTAAAACTGAGAAGTCAAATAAATAAAATAGTAATAGGACGAACAAGCCACTAAGTAACAATTCATATGCCATTAAATAATCTTAAAAAAAATAGTTTTGAGGGTGTAGAGTAGCAATTTTGTTATCATATTTAACGACGTTATAATGTACATATCATTCGTCCCATCACTGGTTGTACGCTTCCGCATAAACACTGAGTCAGAACCCATATGTACATTCACATGTTGATAAAACAGTAATGAAGTTGCCAAGCAACCGGTTTTGAATATTAATAAACTAATTTGATTTTACATAACTTATAGTAGTAGTAAAACCCATATGAAATACAAGCAGACTTAAGAAGTACCTATAATTCTAACTGTGTATTTGAAACACATTTGAAAATATAAGGTGCGAACAGGTAGTATACATCAAACATCGAGAAACCATCATGAGGAAGGACAGGTAATAGTGCCATTTATACCAAAAATATACATCGTACTTTAGAGAAATTAAACATGGGCTATACACGATATCCAGCACTTATTCAAACAGCAAAGGAATTGTTAACATACATTAAAAATAATTACGTAAAGTGATAACCGTTTCGTATTACTTTGTGTCAACGCCTACGAGATGTCGACTGTAGTAAAATTATGTCCAGTAGGCGTCCATGAGTTCTGCAAATTACGGAACAAAAACGGAGCATCTTTTTTAAAAACCGAAATTAGTAATGTTATTAAAACAAGCCAAAACATGTGTGTCTATGTGTTTAGATAGTTGGAATAGCGGCCATTGTAAGTGTTCTCGTAGCAACTATGACTGAGGCGTTGTATATAAGGGATAACAAGCAACTGACTACGAATTGCTAACTGCGATAATTGGCCACAAGTTCACTCTTTTCATGGGACATCGGAGAAGTATTCCCAAAAATGTGTGCTTCTCGATATTGTCTGCTCGTTAAGTAGCTTAATATCTGGAGCTTTATTATGGCAAAAGATCTCCATCTCTTCCATAAGGTCGAGGAAGCGACCTTTTTTACCCTTATGTAACAACTTCAATTGCGATGTCAAATCTGGAGTTGTATGACCAGTTGCTACCAGATGGGCTGCGAAATTCGATTTTTCGGCAATATCTTTCCTCTCAAGTGCAACGTGCTCACGGAGCCTTGTTTCCAATTTTCGTCCAGTTTGCCCTATGTAACCTGCATTACACGTGGCACACACAAGTTTGTAAACACCTGATTCATGTAAGACGTTGCGTTCATGAATGTTATTCCTTAAAAGCACGCCTAGTCTGTTCGTCGTCGAGAAACCTACATTAATATTCCTCTTCTTGAATACTGTGGCAATTTTATTGCTAATGGGACCATAGAAAGGCAAAGTGATAAATTTTTGATTTTTAGTTTCGCTTGCCTCATTCTGACTTAAATTATCTTTACTATATTTTTTGGATACCATCTCATAAATGTTCATGACGTATTTCAACGGGTAATTATTATTTCTTGCAATTTCTTTAACTATGTTTAACTCTTTCTCATGGTTTCATTTAGATAATGGTAATCGTAACATACGATGAAATGCAAAATGGAAAAACGCTTTTTTGTGTTGGTCAGCGTGCTGTGAACCATAATCTAAGATGATATCTGTGAATGTTGATTTTCTGTAAATGTCAAATGTATGTTTTCCATTTTCCCTTCTAATGGTTAGGTCTAAAAAATTAATGACTCCATTCTGCTCCTTTTCGACTGTGAAAGCAATTTTGTTGTGTAAACCATTAAATGTACTGACGACTTCGTCAATATCAGATTGACTACCATTAATAAGCAATAGCGTGTCGTCTACATATCTGTAGTAGTATACTATCTTTTTAGCTAATGTGGGAAAGTCTTTTAGTAATTTCAGTACAAGATAGTTAATAAAGATGTCTGCCATAATCCCTGATACAGAGTTTCCCATGCTGAGTCCGTCTTTTTGGACATAAATTTTGTCGTTAAGTGTGAAGTAGTTATACTTTAAGCAGAAAGTTGAACGTTTGTTTGAATTTTCGATTTGTTTGGTGAATTCGGATGCATCCATTGTTGCATTTGTCGTTTAGTTTCTAGTGTGCCGTATTGGATCCAAGTTTCATATCCAGTAAAAACTGATTTCAAAAAGTTCTCCCCTCCATCGTGACAACGGTCAAGGAAGTTCAAAGCTGATGCCATTCGGCGACTTTTGTGGGCGTCCGTCAACATTTTTTGAACCCAACGAGCACACAGTTTTTTTTAGCCTAAATGTTCAGTAATGATGTATGACAGATCTTGAAACTTCTTGAATATCCATAGACAAAGCAGTTATGGTGAACCTACGATTTTCTGTAACCATTCTGTCAAATCGTTCAACAAGGTCGGCTGTAACGACAGACTTGTGTTCTTGGCTCCCTTCATCATGCACGTCATTTCAGCCATGTATAAACTTTCGGCACCATTCACGCACACCACCATCAGTCATGAAGTATCACCGTAAACTCGACTCATTCTCCAATGAATTTCTGCTGCACTGTCTCCTTCTGCTTGCAGAAACCGAATTACGCTTCGTAATTCACACTAGGTGGGAGCAACAATGACGACAGCCATGTTTACGTGGCTGTAGTGCAACACAGACTGATGCCTTGAGGTCGGCAATGGCAGAGTGTGTAGTGCGAGAGTTGGGCAATAGCCCACAGCGAATGTCCACTTTCTGCTGCTTGCGTAGCTTCTATATTAAGCGATCGGAGGAAAAAAAACTGTCCTCGTAGTTTTCATGTGCTGCAGAAGGGCGTTTAATAAGAGAAACGGTGTCCTGTGTGTTAGTAAACACCGCTGTTACATCCGATAACGGGCGGGCTGCAGGTCCGGCCGTCTTGTAATTATTGTAATATAGTTTGCTGTTTTGATTTCTCTTGGAAAGGCTTATTCATTTTGCAAATTTGTTCATTTTTTAAGAAAAAGATATGATGATATGTTGTTAAATAAAAAGTTTGTGTAAAAAGAAAGTTATATTGGTGGGACCTCCCTTCCACGTTTTCATTAATTTCAGTGAGTAGCCACGTTTCACAGTGGACATTGCCTGTGGTTTGACGTTTTCTGTTAGTGCGGAATGCAGAGGGCTGTGGTAGCGGCCGAGACTAGCACCTGGGGCTGTGTTATGACGTGGACAGCGAAGTAGTTTGTGGCTGAACAGCATACGAGCTGGAAGAGGTGGATCTGCTCCCGTCTTTACCTTCCCGGACGCACAGTAATTCTCGAGGAGGCGATGGTATGGCTTCTTCCAGAAATAGAAGCACTACATAAGCGCTCTCACAAATGATAGTGGTAGGCTTGGTGTCTGAAGCTTTACTCTGTGTTATGTGCGAATGTGCTTTGAGTGAAACCATTTGGAAAACAACTTACTGATCGGAAGTCTGCAAATCTGATTTGCGGATTATTTGTATTTATGACACATGGGACTTGACAGTGTGTGCTGTGATACAGATCAAGCACGTGTGTCAGTATACGCCGTGGTCACGAGTAAGAAAATTAATCAGAGTTTGACTGTTTATCTCCATGAGCGTGAATCAGTTGTTTACTCAGTGGTTCTACGAGTTGATTGTGGCGGTACCGCCCACCATCCGGTCGGCCTCACTCTGAAGTACACGCCCCGCCAGCCACACCGCCGCGTTTTGTACAGCCGCCACAGAGGTAAAAAGGCGCTGCCACGAAAGCTTACGTCGCTGCCAATAATATGCATGCCTCCCCTCTCCGGGGCTGCAGCGGAAAGCCTACTTAAGCTCAAACATCGATTCAGAAAGCCCATTTTGTACCATTTGCAGACTTTCCCAGCGGCCAGGGCTCGTCATCTACGGAATAGTCGTTGTATTGAAGAATGATTGAATTGTAAACCTTTTTTTCTGTGTATATTTCAGCATTCAAATCTACTGATAGCAAATGACGTTGCAACTAGAGCAAATTAAGTCATGTATTTCTTGTGCTGTTTGATATTAGACTTAGAATAAATTAATATCTGAATTCACTGTCCATGAACCACATCTGTTCGTCGCTCCTGTATCCACTAAAGAACCACAAAACATGCGAAGGAAGTAACATGAATTGTGAACTAAATTCTCATGACTAAACACGCTGATCACTATTGTGAATTAAGATTTGTATTGTTATTGGCTTATGTGTATAAACTGTCATATATGAGAAGCATTGCCATTCGTGTTTTGCGTTCAAACGGAAGTGTGGGTAGCTTGCTAGTGTTCTTCGTAGCTGATATGAGTTGAGTGTCAGTAGTAATAATGGAGCAATGTATAGTTTGAGGTTATAGTACTGTTCGTAAGTTAAGTTTTCTTCGACATCGTCTGAATTTTGTGGTCATTTCCGATCGTAACACAGCGCAAGGTACTTGAAAGTTTATGTTGATGCCTCGTAGACCATTGAATAGTCATACATTTGATCTTGCTCTGTTGTTGTAAAAAATATTTTATTGCAAGTTGTGTCTGTGGCGTTACTTGCTATTGCGTAAGTTAACTAAAATAATTGTTACATTGAACTCCACCTCTACACAACCCCAATTCTCAATACCGCGCCATATACACTGACGCTCCAAAAAAAACCTGGTATAGGCATGCGTATTGAGATACAGAGATATGTGAAGAGGCAGAATATGACGCTGCGGACGGCAACGTCTATGTAAGACAACAAGTGCGTGGCAAAGTTGTTAGATCGGTTACTGCTGCTACAATGCCCGGTTATCGAGATTTAAGTGAGTTTGAACGTGGTGTTATAGTCGGCGCTCAAGCTATGGGACACAGCATCTCCGAGGTAGCGGTGAAGTGGAAATTTTCCTGTACGACCATTTCTCGAGTATACCGCGAGTATCAGGAATCTTGCAAAACACCAAATCACCGGAAAAAGATCCTCCAAGACCAAGTGAAGAGAACTGTTCAATGTGACAGAAGTGCAGCCCTTCCGCAAATTGCAGCAGATTTCAATGCTGGCCCATCAACAAGAGTCAGCGTGCGAACCATTCAACGAAACATCATTAATACTGGCTTTCAGAGCCGAAGACCCTCTCTTGTACCCTTCATGATTGCACGACACAAAGCTTTGCCAATCGCCTGGGCTCATTAACACAGACACTGGACTGTTGATGACTGAAAACTTGTTACCTGCTCAGACGAGTCTCGTATCAGATTGTATGAAGTGAATTGACGTGTATGGGAATGGAGACAACCTAGTGAATCCATGAGTCCTGCGTGTCAGCAGGTGGTGGAGACTCTGTAATGATGTGAAGCATGTGCAGTTGGAGTGATATGAGTCCTCTGATACGTCCACATACGACTATGACAGATGGCAGGTAAGTAAGCATCCTGTCTAATCACCACCTTCCGCTTATGTCCATTGTTGTTTCCGACGGACTTGGGCAATTCCAGCAGGACAATGCTACACTCCACACGTCCAGAACTGCTACAAACTCTCTCTTCTTAGTTTAAACACTTCCGCTGGCCACTAAACTCCATATAAATGAACATTATTGAGCATATCAGAGATGCTTTGCAACATGCTGTGCAGAAGAGACCTCCACCCCCTCGTGCTATTGTGGATTTATCGACAGCCCTGCATGTTCATAGTGTAAAATCCGTCTAGCACTACTTCAGACATTAGTCGAGACTATGCCCCGATGGGGCACTTCTGCGAGCTCGCGGGAGCTATAAACGACATTAGGCAGAGTACTAGTTCCTTTGGCTCTACGGTGTAAATCCCACGCTACCTAACAAGGTACACAAGACATCATGTAGGCCGTCCGGTCCTGATCTAAACGATACAAATGGATGTCAGCTTTTGCCATAGTAGGTTCTCTACATTTCTCAGTCACTGGGAGTCTAATCATCAACTGCTGAGAGATATGCATGACACAGCTTCCTTGGCCCTAGAGTTCATTAACTCTGTCTTCGCCCAACTATACTGCACTCTACAGCAACGTAAAGTAGTTGCCTTATTTGTTATCCCTCCTGCTGGAGTTTTAGTGGCGTGCCATGTATTACACTACTCTCGTATGAATGACAAGCTTCGGATGTTGTTCATCATCAGAAACGGGTTATTGGATAGAGAAATGTAGATAACAACAATATTTGCGATCTAAAGAATATATTGCATGAAACGTACCAGGAAATGATCGCTGCTTCTTTTCTTTCAATTCCCATTTAGTTTATCGTGTGTACCCTAAATAATTTCAGATAACTGTATGGAAGATTGTGAAATAATTGCAATTTGAATTTTCTTTCCTTTCATGATTAATCAGCGACGCTACCTAGTCTGTAAAAACTTCACACTTTACAGAGCAATAAACTGTAATCGAGGTTTACAGAAACTGATAGTTATGGGCAAGTTAATGGTATTACTTTACGTTATGGTGCATTAATTTACAGCATTATCAGCGAGATCGTACAAAATATTTGTTAGCAAGAGGACGTAAAAACTGCAAAAGATCACAGTCCCAAAGATCGATTAAACATACATTGAAATAGAGGAAAACTGATCAAATAGGTAATGTCGCGAACGTAATGAATATTAGAAGGTATTCTACTAACGTATAACGATTTTAATTGTGAGTAACTTTACAACCACTGTAGGACCTTCTCAACGCAGCTAGACTAGGCCCCATACCACAGAGCCCTCGTATCGAGTTGTTTGAGTACTATTTAGTTTTAATGAAACCGCTATCTGTAGTGGACTGACCAAAATTTTTCGACTTTGGAATGCTTTTCTTTTTTACATGTGACTGGAGTTTAATATTACAACTAAGTTATTGTAGCAACACGGAGAAGTGTACCTCGATGATTAAGGTGCATTTTATCGTTATCGGCCAAACAACGCAAAGGAAGAAAATACGTTGCAGATGTGTAAGGATATAATCATGAAAATTGTAGAAGCCTCGAGTTTAGCGATCCGTAAAAGACATTGCCATTACAGATCTTACTCATGATCGGATGAGAATGGGGAAGAAAATTGTATGATCTCTTTCACTGAACTTTCTCTGTTTTTCCCTAGGGATTTAGGTAAGGCCGCATTACCATGTGAATCGCCGTTGTACGAAATACGAGTCCAGTTTTTTAACATCTCACCATCGGTTTTTCAGAAGAATGGGTTTTTATTAAATGTGGAAGCTTTGAATTAAGACCTGTCTGAGCTTCTTTGAATTATTAACAATGCCAGACACAGTGGTAAATAAAATATTGTAAATAGTGAACTTGGAACGTTATTCAGAAACGCATTTTTTTCCTTTTATGAATTCAAAAGCTTTTTTTCTGGAATATAACATTGCTCTCTAAACTTTACCATTAAAGGCACGTTCAGTTGCTTTTCTCTGAGAGAATACCATTTTGTTTTTCCCAGATTTTAAGCAGTTCACAGCACAGTTTCTTCTATAACTAGAATTTTGTTTATGTTTATGTATCGTCCTCCGCTTTTGTTCTCATCTTGTCATAGCTTACAGGACGCATTTACACTTCATTAATGGATATTCTCCACATACACACCCACAGATAATTGTGCTCTTTGTTCACACCTTTACATTCCTCAACTAATTCCCGCTGGAGACTTCGTTGATGATTTTAAAATTACTTCAACTTTGTTGTTCGAGAACGTGGATGATTTACTCGTAGGTACGATCTGCTTAGGTATCTCCTGTATGTGTTGCTTGTCACCTCTTTCCTTTTTGGTGTTCTCATTTTTCCACCTCTCTCTCTCTCTCTCTCTCTCTCTCTCTCTCTGTGTGTGTGTGTGTGTGTGTGTGTGTGTGTAAAGACAAGGCAATAACTGCCAATCAGACACAAACTCTGGCTTGTAACTGCCAACAGAATTTATTTAAAAATACCCCAGAATGATACATATAATTGTCCGAGAATTTGAAACATTACTAAATAGACAAAATGTCTATCGGCATCAAAGCCTACCCTAAACAATAAATAATTTCCAAACCTTCTACACACATATCTTAAAAATCATACAAACAATAAGTAGTTACCGAAAAAAAATCTCCCACAGAAGCAGGACACCTTTTAAGACATAATAGCAGAAACAATTCACAAATGGTTCAAATGGCTCTGAGCACTATGGGACTTAACTTCTGAGGTCATCAGTCGCCTAGAGCGTAGAATTAATTAAACCTAACTCACCTAAGAACATCACACATGTCCGTGCCCGAGGCAGGATTCGAACCTGCGACCGTAGCGGTCGCTCAGCTTCAGACTGCAGCCACTCCGGCCGGCTAACAATTCACAATTTCTTTCTCTGAATGAGATATTAAGAACCCAGTACAATGAAAGGCATCTTTCAGGTGTTACAAAATTTCAATGACAAGTAATGGCACATCAGAGGAGCTCGGAAAATACAACTCAGATCGAGTCTGAATGAAGGCTGAAAGGAACGGTGAAAAAGGATAACGGAGGCCTCGGCGTCACCAGGAACAAATAATAAAATACTCAAATTCGGCGAAGAACTGGAGTCTACTGTAAAACACAGCAACCGAGCTATCGGTTACAATTGAAAATGGCCGCCGCCAAGGCTTCGTCCCCCAGTTAAACGACCAGTTACAACGGACGAAGCGTACCACTGATTACACCATTGAAACAACAACATAAAACCACACAGCAACTGGGTGGCATCCAGAGTAACACAATCGTCAAAACATTTGAAAAATTTCGAAACAGGAGTATGGCCACAAGGAACCCAAAAGCCATTCACATTCAGCACTTCCTACTAACATGAAATAGTTGCGTACACAAATCACTGCCACAAAATTTTTCGATCACACTCACATATATGGGACAGAACTAAGTTATGTGCACTTCTACTGGATGCCACGGTTCTGCAGCATGCTATACATAACAGCACTTCAGACAACATTGGCTACAGTGCCACAAGACTGTCGCTACTAGCTTTTGTAAATTAATTAAAATGTTCATAATACAATCACGATGCAAATAGTGAAGTTTATAATTATGCCATTGGTTCTGTCATTCATCGGTTTACAATTTCATCAGTGACTGACCAGAACTTAATCAGGAAAAGGAGTCGTTAATTGAAACGCAATACAGATCCACGATTAACTTCTTCTGGTAACATTAACTCATTAGAATAAACTTCTCACATTCTCTGACATCGTTTAGCAGCACAGACACCACGCCCTCTCACTGGAGGCGGTACACACTCGCCGACCCCACGCCCGTCTCCGTCGGCACCCCCACTGCCCACGTGACAGAAAGAGGCACAGCATGCGCAGAGAACGACCGCAGACAACCAGACTGCACACCGGAACGCCAACCAACCGACCTAAAGCAGTACTCTCCCTGTTTTTTTTGTTTCTTTATTGATTTTCAATTCCCCCCGAAGGGGGCGGGCTGGCAGCAGCTTAGTACGCTGCTCTACAGCCTACAGACTTTTTTTGAAAAAACGGAAGAAGAAAAGAAACAAGCAAAACAAGCGATAAAACGGTGACTTAAAGTGTAAAATGCCGAAAAAATGCGGAAAGTTTAAACAGAAAGCAAAAGGGGTTGGCAATGTTAATAAAAGACACACGAATCAGACAAGTAACGTAGTACACACATAATTAAAAAAAGAAAAAAACATGGCGACAGTCTGGTTTCTGTTCGCAAGAGATAAAAAGCACACCCAGCGACAGTATGATGGCCGTTCGCAACACTTCCCAAAAAAACACAACACGGAACACTCACTGTGAAACACTCACTGTAAAACACTGCACGAAAATGGCGACACAAAGATGACACTCCCCAGCCAAAGGCAGAAGGGAGGGGGGGGGGGGGGGGGTACTCTCCCTGCAGCGTCGTGTGCTTATATGGCCGAAAAGGGACCAAAGAGGAAAACCGTGGCCACGCGATACTCAGTCGGTCGCATAAATCTTAAATGAATACAGAGAAGCGACTGGCGCCGACGGCGCCACGTATCAGTTAAATACTTTCAAAAAAAATTTATTCACGAAATATTCCATGATAACAAACGAAGTTCGGACTAGGTATTAAAATCCATGGAGAAGAAATAAAAACTTTGAGGTTCGCCGATGACATTGTAATTCTGTCAGAGACAGCAAAGGACTTGGAAGAGCAGTTGAACGGAATGGACAGTGTCTTGAAAGGAGGGTTTAAGATGAACATCAACAAAAGCAAAACGAAGATAATGGAATGTAGTCGAATTAAGTCGGGTGATGCTGAGGGAATTAGATTAGAAAATGAGACAAAGTAGTAAAGGAGTTTTGCTATTTGGGAAGAAAAATAACTGATTATGGTCGAAGTAGAGAGGATATAAAATGTAGACTAGCAATGGCAAGGAAAGCGTTTCTGAAGAAGAAAAATTTTTTAACATCGAGTGTAGATTTAGGTGTCAGGAAGTCGTTTCTGAAAGTACTTGTATGGAGTGTAGCCACGTATTGAAGTGAAACGTGGACGATAAATAGTTTAGACAAGAAGACAATAGAAGCTTTCGAAATGTGGTGCTACAGAAGAATGCTGAAGATTAGATGGATAGATCACATAACTAATGAGGGGAGAAGAGGAGATTGTGGCACAACTTGACTAGAAGAAGGGATGGGTTGGTTGGACATGTTCTGAGACATCGAGGGATCACCAGTTTAGTATTGGAGGGCAGCGTGGAGGGTAAAAATCGTAGGGGGAGGCCAAGAGATGAATACTCTAAGCAGATTCAGAAGGATGTAGGCTGCAGTAGGTACTGGGAGATGAAGAAGCTTGCACAGCATGGAGTAGCATGAAGAGCTGGATCAAACCAGTCTCAGGACTGAAGACCACAACAACAACAACTCTGTTAGCATTTGGTAGAGACTAACAAATGGTTCAAATGGCTCTGAGCAATATGGGACTCAACTGCTGAGGTTATTAGTCCCCTAGAACTTAGAACTAGTTAAACCTAACTAACCTAAGGACGTCACGAACATCCATGCCCGAGGCAGGATTCGAACCTGCGACCGTAGCGGTCTTGCGGTTCCAGACTGCAGCGCCTTTAACCGCACGGCCACTTCGGCCGGCAGAGACTAACAGTTTTTAAGGTAATGGGAGAGCGTGGCGTCTATAAAGCTAGGTTTCGGAGTGTTCAATGTGGTTAGAATATCCATCTGGAAGAGGACAGAAAGAAAAAAAACGTAGGGGGACATGTTCGCTCTTTCAGACGACTGGATTTTCGTTTTAAGAGTTGTTGTAGGCAATCAAGAAACAGTGAGGGAAAGGGAGTTGGTGAATTTTCTGATGATCATCTAATTGATTACATTTGTGCAGCCGGCCGCGGTGGTCTAGCGGTTCAGGCGCTGAGTCCGGAACCGCGGGACTGCTACGGTCGCAGGTTCGAATCGTGCCTCGGGCATGGATGTGTGTGATGTCCTTAGGTTAGTTAGGTTTAAGTAGTTCTAAGTTCTAGAAGACTGATGACTACAGATGTTAAGTCCCATAGTGCTCAGAGCCATTTGAACATTTGTGCTATTTTTGTCTTTTGATTCAAAGAGTTAATTTTTTGTCAAGTTCACTTGGTTATCTGTTATGTTTGGGATTTATGTATATTGTAATTTTGTTGCAAGGTCACATACGTATTTTACGTATTATATATCTTTTCATGACCTCTTGCCTAGAGTCTAGCTTCTAATTACGTTGTCTGAATTGCTACACAAATGTAGGGCGATCTATTCCTTGTTTCCAGGCTTCACTATGTTACCTATATCGGATACCGAACGCTCTACCTGTTTCCCATCTGACCTATATCTTTTATAAAGTTTGGGATATATTTCTGGGTAGATTCTTTTCAGTACGCTATGTTTATGTCATGTGATTTGAAAATCTTGGTGATCTGCTGTGTTGTAAGGTGACCGCATCTTCAGATACTTCAAATGTTACCACATATTTTTACTGATGCCCACTTGCGTATAGTTATTTATATGTAAATTAATGTATACATTTGCCCGTGAACTTAGTGTTTCTTCGATGCGGCTTTTTAATTGTAAAAGTATCCCAAAAGCAGTAAACAGTGAAGGGTACATGTTTTTTTCATTACCCCGTGTGACGTAGAGGGACGCAACTGAGATAAGCGACGCAAACTCATGAGGGTCGGTCTGTAGCAGTGCAGGGATCGACGATGAATGACGTGGGATAGTGCTAAGATTCATTGATAAAATTATCACTAGGGATAGAATACCGGGGGTGCCGAGAAAAGCGAGTACCACAAGTGCAATATTGAAATGTGCGTTTCAAAGGGGTTACAAAGTTCTGCTTAGACTTACAACAGAGAAAAGCTTCTCAGTCTCAGGCAAAATAGGTGGCAGACTTAGAATAACTACAAAGAGGATTGCTTACAACTTACGTGTTACATCTCACAAGGAACCCGTTGAGTGCAAGGTCAGTAGTTCAGTCTTCAGTAAAGTTCATTTAAAAGTGTAGTATTAACGGTTATGACAGCAAAAATATCAGCTGATAATGGTTTACCATATCTGTCAGGAACGCGACAGAAATTGAGTGTTTAAGAGGTGCAGAGATCATCGTCCTATGGAACGTGGGTATTATACTTCACAAAATCGACATCGTCGATATTTTAGAAATGTTGAAAACGAATCATTAACTTGTACCACGAACACAGAATTAAAAATGGCGTGCCACAATGATTATAAAGGTTCGTACCATCCAGATCTAAGGCGAAATTCTTGAGAGCTACAAACAGTGCAAGACTCTGGGCTACGTATTCATTCATAAAAAATACATGTAGAATCATATCAGTGTAACGGGATGATGAGAACTGTTGGAATGCGATGGTATGCCAATGCGAAACAGTCTGTCGTCGAGCTTATCGAGACACTGACTATCCTTTAAGGCGTGGCTGCAGATAGTCCTATGTTTTGTGCACATTGGGAAAACAAACTCTCAGAAGCTGAATTTGTCTAGTGGTTCCATGTGGCATGAACTGCAATGTCGCACACTTTTCGGGACGGATAGTTTGAAGGAGTATAATTTTTATACACAGACAAGAAATCAAGCAAAAAGGAAGTTATTTTGCCAGCTGTTATCCAAAAGCACAACTGTAGTTCTCTTACGCACATTTTCCCACTCTTGTTCTCCACGATGTAAATATTCCCTACTGCCCTTGCAAGGCCACGCATACCAGAAAGAACCGTAAATGGCAGAGCACCTCCAACTTCTCACATCACAATAAATAACTTTCCAGCCAGTTTACCATCCAGATTAACAGTCGGTGTAATTATATACCAATGTTAGCTGATATTCATACAACTCTCTTGGTACCTTTAATTTTCAGGTTAACTTTCATTTGCGTTTCCCCTTGAAATCCCGATTGGTCGTACTTGAA
The DNA here is from genome assembly GCF_021461395.2 of Schistocerca americana. Lineage (NCBI taxonomy): Eukaryota > Metazoa > Arthropoda > Insecta > Orthoptera > Acrididae > Schistocerca > Schistocerca americana. Next base: position 184,496,069 of record NC_060122.1, read on the forward strand.
AACAAATTCCTTGATGGACAATAGGAAAATTTGTTTAGCTAATCTACAAATTTTCAGTCCAATTCTGCAGTTTGCTATGCATCGACAAGTTGACGCTTTGTTTGAAATTTCGTTGTCTTAGGTCTTCCGGTTCTGTAGCGCTGAAGCTATGCAACCATTCACTGCTTCACTTGAAATCACTGTAATCTACGCCGCGCGCGGTTTGATGTGCATGACATAGGTCACTATCATGCGTATCCTGTAAATAATATCGAGCAGTTTTTGTAACAAGTGCGCACTCTCCTCTCTTGAACAAACGCAGTTTTTTCTTTTGCACAACACAGACATACTGCTGCGAACTTATTCGAAATCTTTTCGTAATTGTTTTATCACTATTCTGTGGATGGTCTTCCATGTACGTACCCGCTCCTTCGACACCGATTGTCCTTCACTACGTTTTACTGGAGACGGAATTCGTGACTGCCTGTCGGACAAGGACGATGAAATACATGGCTTGACACATTTGTTACGCGCATATCGTCATCCTTGTACTCTTCATGTACATTGTCCACACAGTAGAACGTATACGACACCGCATATTACCCTCACTCATCATGATGAAACGCTAATATTTCCTCTGTCACTTCATTCTCACTGCGCAAAATTACTTGGGTTCCTTTCTGACGAAATTTCAACTTCGGGAACTGCTATTGTGGATGTAATTCAATCTTTGTTTATCGTCGCCATTTCTCCGCTTTGTATCAACACTACTAGCACTGTAGAACTGTCGTGGGTTACTAGTAGACTAAGCAGTTCAACAAAGCTACGTGGCGTGCCCGCCTTTCCGGGCGTGAAGGAGTGCCTGGTCCCCTGCACGAGGTGCAGAGATCATCGTCCTATGGAACGTGGGTATTATACTTGTCGAGATCCGGTGAACAGGCCAGTCTGTGGATGGTTTTTAGCCGGCTTTCCATCTGCCTCGGCGAATGCGGGCTGGTTCCCCTTATTCCGCCTCAGTTACACTATGTCGGCGATTGGTGCGCAAACAAGTTCTCCACGTACGCGTACACCACCATTACTCTACCACGCAGAGTGGTTACACTTGTCTGGTGTGAGACGTTCCCTGGGGGGTCCACCGGCGGCCGAACCGCACAATAACCCTGGGTTCGGTGTGGGGCGGCGGAGGGATGAAGTAGACTGCGATAGTTGTCGTGAGGTTGTGGACCACTGCGGCTGCGGCGGGGACGGAGCCTCTCCGTCGTTTCTAGGTCCCTGGTTACCATACAATACAATACAATACAAGCTTCATGGCATCATGCTGTGCTCACTATTGGATACCTCCAGTCCCACCCCCTATTGCCATTAGTAGCCAATGTTGTTGTTGCATGGCAAACAATATGTGGGGCGTCGAATGCCGTAAACATCCTTTTCCTTTTGCGACCCCGCACTCAATAGGTTCCTTGTTAGAATATTGCACAAGAGTGTGGGGTTCATCCCGTATGGAACTTACAGAGGATACTGCATTTATACAAGGAAGAGTATCAAGAATTTTCACACGTTTGTTAATCTCTCTAGAGAGAGCAACGGAAATGATAAAAAACGTGAACTGGTACACTCTTGAAAACAGATGTCCATTATCTCGCAAAAGCTTACTTGCGAGGTTTCAATATCGAATATTAAGTGAAGACAAAAAATTAATTGCATCACCTAACACTAAAATGTGGTACAGCGCTAAATACATAAATCAAAAAAAGTTTTCCATCATCCCTTTTCCTTGAACTCCTGAAGATAGACGCTGACTGTGGATACTGTATCACAGATACAGTCCCTTTGACTGTTCGGAGATGTCAGTAAAACCGCCCAAAAATGTAAACAACCATGCATGAGCAGCTTCTATTAGACGGAGGGGGTCGGACAGCCGATCAGTTCCAGTCATTCCACCAGGAAGGAGGTACACTGCTTATGTTGTCTGTAGCTCAGCCATGCCTAGGCGGTCAATACAGCGGTTCGATCGCGCCCGCATTGTTACCTTTTTTGCAACGAAGGGCTCTCAACGAGGGAAGTGTCCAGGCGTCTCGGAGTTGGTCAGACATGGAGGAGATACAGAGAGCCGATGGCATGCCTCACTCAGGTCGCTCCAGAGGTACTACTACAGTGGATGACCGCTACCTACAGAATATGGCTCAGAGGAACCCTGACAGCAACGCTACTATGTTGAATAATGCTTTTCGTGCAGCCACAGGACGTCATGTTGCGGCTCAAACTGTGGGCAATAGGCTGCATGATGCGCAACTTCACTCCCGACGTCCACGGATAAGTCCATCTTTGCAACCACGACACCATGCAGCGCGGTACAGAGTGGCCCAACAACATGCTGAATGGAGAGCTCAGGATTGGCATCACGTTATCTTCGCCGATGAGTTTCGCATATGTCTTCAACTAGACAATCGACGGAGACGTGTTTGGAGCAACGTGGTCAGGATGTCCGGCGAGTGCTGCAAGATGAAGGTTCCCTGCTGTTTCGGGGTGCCATTATAGGGTGCCGACGAATGCAGCTGCTGGTCATGGAAGGCGCCATAACGGCTGTTCGATACGTGAATGCCATCCTCCGACCGATAGTGCAAACATGTCGGCAGCATATTGGCTAAGCATTCGTCTTCATGGATGACAATTCGCTTCCCCATCTCGCACATCTTGTGAATGACTTGCTTCAGGATAATGACGTCGCCATACTAAAGTCGCCAGCATGTTCTCCAGACATGAACCCTATCGACCATGCCTGGGATAGACTGAAAAGGACTGTTTATGGACGACGTGACTCACCAGCAGTCTGAGGGATCTACGTCGAATCGCCGTTGAGGAGTGGAACAGTCTGAACCAACAGTTCCTTGATAAACTTGTGGATAACATGCCACGACGAATAGAGGCATGCATCAATCTAAGAGGACGTGCTACTGGGTATTAGAGGTACCGGCGTGTACAGCAATCGGGACCACCACCTCTGAAGGTCTCGCTGTATCGTGGTACAACATGTGTGCTTTTCATGAGCAATGAAAAGGGCGGAAATGATTTTTATGTTGATGTCTATTCCAATTTTCTGTAGAGATTCTGGAACTCTCGGAACCAAGGTGATGCAAAACTTTTTTGTTTTGTGTACCTTCGATTATACACTTCACAATGGTTTGCAGAGTGTAAGTGTACGTGCAGATGCAGAAGTAAAATGTTTTCATATAAACTTTTGAAACCAATTTTCTTGATTGTAGCGTAATTGCCACTGCCACTGTAACACAATGAAATATCTTAATGTTACTGTTTCCATTTATTGCACTTAAATAATATTTACTGTTTAGCTTCATCCCACGTTTCACAGACATAATTCCGAGGATCCACGAAAAAAAAAAAGTATAGAGCAAGACTATGTAAATAAATATGTTATTGATATCCTTAAAGGTAAGACTAAATTTCGACTTTCGAAGTGAAAGGTGATGAAAGACACAAAATTAAAACAGAGAAGAGAGGAGATTAAAAAGCTCAATCATTCAACTACACAAGAGTTCTGCTCACGTTGTTTTAAGAAACTAGTGACAGCGGTGCCCCATTCGACGTAGAAAGCGCGAGCATCGACTCAGGACGCAGACAAAGAAATAAGAGGAGACGTCTCTTCGTTGTCTCGAAATAACCGGAGCGCCTGTTCATCAGAAGGGCCTCTCTCCATACAAAGCGAAACAAATAACGACCTGAAGCGAAAGATGTCGTTGAATAGTGCGCCTGCAGTCAGGACTTTCGCTGCTAATGAAGTCCGGCTGCTTCTACATCCTACTGTGAATGGATGCTAGAGACAAAGATTGAGTTTGAAGAGTTTCTCTTAAAATTAAGGATACCGTTCCATGCTTGTGTTGTAAGAAGAGGAACCCATTTTTGACACTTAGTGATACATGCCGCCGAATGATTCTCGTTGCCATAGGACGCTTTGGAGGAAAATGTCCTCCTTAAGGCTTTAGCTCACTGTTAAGTGAAATTCATTGCAATGATAACTTGTATGCTGTTGTGCTTTCTCAATTTATTTATCTCGGAATTCACTGTCCAGTAAACATTATGTTTGAAGAAAATGGTTCAAATGGCTCTGAGCACTATGGGACTCAACTGCTGAGGTCATTAGTCCCCTAGAACTTAGAACTAGTTAAACCTAACTAACCTAAGGACATCACAAACATCCATGCCCGAGGCAGGATTCGAACCTGCGACCGTAGCAGTGTTGCGGTTCCAGACTGCAGCGCCTTTAACCGCACGGCCACTTCGGCCGGCTATGTTTGAAGAGTTCGGATATGTATAACATGACTTGAATACCAGAGTGGCATCCTATAAGTATAAACACATAAACAGTTTAACAAGTGATTCACTTGAAAATAACCCTGTATGTCCTCGAAATACGTATCATAAGAAGATAATAAGTCACCGAAACTGGGAATTATTTGAATTTGTCTTTGGTAATGTATGTGTATTTGTTTCACTTGCCTCTCAGAATAAATCAAGTGAATGAAACACGGTCACTGGTTTCAATTACAAGATGGCTAAACCCGTGTTGCGGGTGAGGTTATTTCAAACGAAAAGTGTTCAGCGTATGTGGACCTTCCGTAGAGACTGGGCAACAGACATTGTCCACCTCTAGGTGAGGTAGCTTTTTTTGAATGGTGGCCCGTGATATTATTGTTAGGGCGCCAATCGAAAAATATGAAGGTCATTTTTGCACGAGTACATGATCAGAATAATAGAAATGTTAGTACCCTCCAGAGTATCACTTCTGTTTGAATATAAATCGTATTAGTATACTTTTGTCAAACCGGATTACGAAGACAGAGAGGCTACAACATTAAAAGGCAAAGTCTGTGGCACAAGTCATTGACTGGTCCATCGGTCTGACTGCAGATAGAGTACAGCACTTACTCACCGTGCTACGGCGAGTGCGTAGGTTCCACCCTCGACTACCTCTTACCTTCGGTAAAGATCCCCAGTTCTTATCTCGTAGCAGGCTGACTGAACTTGGAAAGACCCCTGCCAATGTCTGGCACTGCACCTGGAAACTCCGACATCAATGTTTATCGCTGTGCCCGCTACACCGTGATGACCACTTAAAAAAATTAATATGTATTCCAAAGATGAAAATGCGTTGAAGCATTATCACTCTGGAAATAACTAGCATCTGACTCGGGGAGCGTGAATCTGAAATCATAATTTGTCAAAGATATTTATTTCGAATGTATTTTTGATTGATTGGAGCACAGCGTTTTACGTGGGTTATGGATGAGAAGACACTGGTAAAGAGGAGAATAGAAGCGTTGGGCATGTGATGCTGTAGAAGGATTTTGAGAATTAGATGGAATGGAAAGGTAAGGAATGAGGAGGTTCTCCGCAGAATCAGTGACGAGAGAAACATGTTGAAAACGTTGAGAAAAAGAATGACCCGATGATAACTAATGTGGTAAGATAGAAAGTAGTAACTTCCATAGTACTTAAGGAAGCTGTAGAAGGTAAAAACCTTGACGGAGGCAGAGACTGGAATGTATCAAATAAATAATTTAGAACTTCGGCTGAAAGTCGTACTCTGAGAACAGTTTTGTGCAGGAGTAGAATTCAGACGTGCCACATCAACTGGAATTTATTCGCATACACAATTACACTCTCCTAATTTCTGCACTGTTAGTATTATGTGACACGAGCGCTGCTGCACCCATGCTCGTTCACTGACCGCTCTAAGTGCCTTAACATTGTTTGACACAGTTCAGTTTTTCGCGTTGACGCTTCCAGAATACATGTTCACGATCCACGTTCCCTCCGTTCATTCAGTTCTCGTTGCTGTACTTTTTTTTTTACCACTCTTGCCCAGCGGACAGATGAGTCTTCCTCATTACAACCGGGGTCTCTGTCGCCTTAACAGTGAATGTCGAGATAACATCGGATTCGGTTGTTTCTAATCTTGCTGGATTCCTTCCAGTTTCACACGTAAACATTCGCACATAACTTCGTAGCCACAGAGAAGAAAACAGCGTAGGACTCTTTCCTCTGAACGCCTTCTCTAACCAATCGTCTATTTTTTACACGCGGACCGGCGTAAATGAACACTTTCGCTTGCTGGCTTCTTAAATCGTTGTTTTCTTACAGTCGTTAATTCATTATCTTGACTGTGAGTACTTTCTGCTGTGTCTCCTTCCCTCCCTCTTCCAGATTAACTAAACAAATAATTTTTGGTGCTGGATACTGATACTCCTGTCTTCGTAATATATAAGGTCAGCTCGAAAACACCGATTAGCTCGCAATGCTGAACTTATTCATGTCTTCTCTCTACGCTTCCGGCTGTTAATGAGCTCTTCACTATACGTCTCCTGCTTCACTTTGTCACCAGTATATTCAGTGTATTCCTTCTGTCCATCCTCTTCAGCTCATTTCTTCCCTCCAGCCCTTTCTTCCATTTTACTGATTTCTTCTATATCTGGACTGTGCGGCTGGTCCCGGCGGAGGTTCGAGTCCTTCCTCGGGCATGGTTGTGTGTGTTTGTCCTTAGGATAATTTAGTTTAAGTAGTGTGTAAGCTTAGGGACCGATGACCTTAGCAGTTAAGTCCCATAAGATTTCACACACATTTGAACATTTTTTTGTTCCATATCCTACTCCCCTACACACATTTGAACATTTTTTTGTTCCATATCCTACTCCCCTCCTATTCTTCCACAATCCCCACCCTTTAATTACATACCTTTACACCCTCTTTCAATGCACTTTCATCAACTGGCGCCTCTTTACCATAAATACCGACATTTCCAATCTCATGACAACTGACAATACTGACAGTACTAGCTCCTCCGCTTCCACTTTCCACTACAATAGTTTCTGCTCAAAAGATTTATCTGTACTACCCCACTCCCCCTTCAGCTTGTCTCTTCCTTCCTTTTGCAACACCATTGCCCATACACGTCGTGGGTTTGGAAGAAATTGTCTACATAATGTAACTATTCCTTCTTCCAACTTCTTCCTTTCACATATTAATCCACTTCCATCCTCCTCCTCATCTTGTCATTCGTCTGTTTCTTTGACTTCACTTTCACATCCCTCATACGGAGACTCGGATTCCGTATCCTCATCTCCGTTAAGCCGCATTTGCTTTAATCTGACTCTTATTTGGTTCCATGCGTTTGTCATTGTATGGTAATTGTGGGCGAACACCTCATAATTCTCTTCTGCGTCATGGTGTTGTGAGTGACGTCACATTTCCTACATCATGAATGAACTCCACTCCGTTTGCTTCACGTAACTCACTATCGCGTGTTAAGTCATTTCCGTCAGTGGAATCTTTGCTCTTGTTGCTCGCCGTTCGACGCCCCGCTTAGCTGCCTATGACATCACTCTCGCCTGCCTGCATGCCGCCTTCCCGCTGTCTGCCATATGCCACAATTCTGCGACATAGTACTGTAGCGTATATTTTACTTTGTTCACTGCCGAGTCTGTGTGCTAGTGTATTGCGTGTGTTGTCACTTGCGTTGGTATACTCAGTATTCAGCCCTTTCACTGACATGTTGTAGAAGAATTTTTAGAATTGACAAACAATATTCACAGTAAGATCTTTCTGTTTTATTCGGATATTGTCTGCATTCTGGCTCGTAGTGGCTGTATCCTCTTCTTCGTTTATTTCTTGTTCCTAGCCCCGGTTGTTGCCTCGCGTACATGCAGACCTTCAAACATGCTCGCGTCCCTTTTCTGTATTTTTTTGCTTATGATCTGTACTATTATCATCTACTTGCGTTTTTCCGTTGCTTCTTCCATTGTTAAGGCCGCGCGGGATTAGCCGGGTGGTCTAGGGCGCTGCAGTCATGTACTGTGCGGCTGGTCCCGGCGGAGGTTCGAGTCCTCCCTCGGGCATGGGTGTGTGTGTTTGTCCTTGGGAAAATTTAGGTTAAGTAGTGTGTAATCCTAGGGACTAATGACCTTAGCAGTTAAGTCCCATAAGATTTCACACACATTCCATAGTTAGGTCATCTTGGGTAGCCTCTGCCACAAAGCTTCAAATCTGCTGTTTTCGACGTATGAAGTAGCAGTCAAACGAAAATCAGACAGATGGACCAACAGAAGGTAAACTGTTTATTATTTCATAAGTAATCGCCATAACTCTTTACATATTTATCTCTCTGTCAGACAAGACCATCAGTCGCTTCATGGAAATATGTATCTGGTTACCTATGGCGCTAAGATTGTACCGAGAGCGCACCTCTATGCCCGAAACAAGTCGACGGCCATTAATATCTTTCTTGAGGGCTCCAACAATATCATGGACGCGCTAGGTCCTCTGAGCGAAATATCTGCAGCGTTATCAAAACAACCTTGGAAATATGTGCGCGGGTATTATCCTGCAACAGAATGAAGTCGCCCGTCAACTTTCCTGGTCGTTTGGACTTCATGGCGCATTTTATTTTCTGAAGCGTCCGCGTATCACTGTGCGTTAATTGTAGAACTGTTTTCTAGAATGTCAATGACCAACATGCCATTGTAGTCAAAGAAAAAGCTCGTCAATAATTTCCCTGAGATGCTGTGCCTGCTGTTTCGATTACGGTGCACAAATTTCACTGAGAAGCTCTTACACATCAGCCAGAAACATTCATAGCCGTCGATTTGCCTCGGACAGAGATGCGCAGGCCTGGGGGTAACCATGGTTCCGTAGGCAACGAAAGACATTTTTCCATGAAGCACTGACCGCCTTGTCCCACAGAGGGATAAATGCATTAACAGTTATGAAGATTCTTTTGAAATAATGAACAGGTTGTTTTTCCATTTGGTCGTTTCCAATTAACTGCCCCTTCCTTATTCAAGCGTAATTCAGGCAATCTGTTGATACTGAATTTTGATTCTGTGCACTTTACTGTTCTCACAAAACTGTCAACATGCTGCCACGGTCCTCCACGAAACCATTCCTTGTACTGCTTTTAGCAGTTTCCTCCATACTTCGGAAATCTCTAATTCGTCGATAGCAAACATGTCTGTGTAGCGCACCTGGCAGTAGGCTGAAACACTTCCTGTTTTGTACCCTGGGCTCCACATAAAACCGCTCAATACCTTTGTATTTAAGTTGTCAACATTTCTGGATACATTTCTACTTAAACTCTCGATCCGTTTGACGTTTGCTTCATAACTCGTGTGCCCAATGCTTGCTGCATTCTTTCATCAAACTCAAAGCAACTTCTGTCTTATTTGCATCAGTCCCACTGTTGGTATATTCTTTTGTAACTCATTCACACAACCCTGAGAGTGGTCAGACCCTGCTAATCTAAATTTGAGATTGCCGAATTTTATTTTTTGACAATTCCACTCCAAGTTTGCGTGCTGTATCCCACATACCACATTATGCCTAGGAACATATTCAGTTTGTTGAACTACGTTTCTTACTTCCTGTTCTACTACAGTGGTTAGATCCTGCAGTGTTTATACACTGATCCCAGTTTGATGTTTTCCGGTAACCTCCTCCATGCTACTCCCCACAGACATGGCTTGCTCTACAACTTTTGTTTCTACTTCATATGTCACAATCAATATCCTCTTCTCTGTTTCTTTAGGACTTCGATTTTCTTCACGATTTCCTGCCTTACGTTTTTTTTTAGGTTTTTCTATGGTCTTTGCTTTGCCTGAGCAATGACCTCTTCCAATTTAGTCTGATATGATGTAATCCTATTTTCAAGTTGGCTGTGGCTTGCTCAGATTTCAGTTTCTAACTTGGTGTGAACCTCCTCTGTTTTGTTTCTCAGCTCATTGTTAATAGTCTCCGTTGTATCCAGCCTCTCTGATGTACTCTAATATGCTTTTACTCATTTTATCTCTTTCTCTCTTGTTTATAATTTATGTTCGAGTTGCCTTTGCCCTACTTTCGTTTCTGTAACGGTATTGCTTTATAATCATGTTGTAATTTCCTTCATAATCTGGAATAATTACATAAGATTAGTACTCAGTTCTTCCGGCGAAACTACCTGTACTGTAATATTTGTAATTGTTGGCTGATCTCGTTCCGTTGCTTCATCTGCTCTTTCCTCGTATTGAACAGAGTTGCCTCTGACCGGCTGTTCAATTATTTCTTCTATAAAGACCAGTTTGATGCCTTTTGGTTTTTCTCGTGTGTACATAAGTATAAATTTCAACTCAGTCTATATCCCTTGTACTGGAACAGCTGAAATGGTCTAAACAGGTGCTGTTTGTTATGATATTGACGGCGCCTGTCACACAATTGCTAAATAAAACGGCTAATTCGCCTATCTAAAATCGAAAACTGGTCTTTAAGTATGTGTGAACAAACCGCAGTCACATTTTTTAGCTAAGTGTTGTATATCTTTAACTACAATTCTTTTAGCAAGACTCGAATGACTGTCTCCATACTTACTACAGTTTTGTCACAATAAATCACGGTCGAACAAATTCCTGCACCGAACTGATTATGTCTCACGACCACTCATGCTAATAAAAGTAAACTGCAGTTTATACACGTGCGCTGATTCTCCCATAGAATATAGTTACGCTTACAATATCACAGAAATGTTCAATATTTTGCAAAGGCGAGTGGATTGTGCTTCATCTTATCCAAAGGTACTGAGTGTTGCTACCACCATTGTCAATTTTCTTTCATGAATATTAAAAGTGTTGTAACTTCATTACAATCAATTCGTACAACCTATGTGTGAATAATTGTAACTGAAATTGTACTGAAAGGTGGCTGTGACAAAATTATTTCATTTGGATACTTAGTCACGTACATCAAGTGTCATCTTTGATTGCTGTATTAATGTAATATCAGAACTGGACGTATCCCCCAGAAAGCAAAGTTCTGTTAATAATGAGAGGTGACAGAAGTAGCATTGAGACAGAATTTCTGTTCAAACAACAGAGGTTTTCTTATTAGTTTAGACGGTGATGTTAAGCAATCGCCTGCAAGAAGTATTTTAACTTTCCTTGTTATACACTGTAGAAAACGTATTTAGTCTCGATTCCAACTTTTGGAACAATTATCACTATTCTGATCTACTTTTCTGCCGAATATTCCGAAATACTGTGGGGAGCATGTTAATAAAGTCATTGTCACAATTTCTTGTTGTGAATATGGCTCCACCAAATACGTAAAAATTATTTATTTTCTCCCTTCACCTGCATATGTAGCAATAGCACTGATTGAAGAAGGTGGCACACCTCCATCTAAGCAGATGTTTCGTTGAAATGGGAAGCTGTCATTGCCGCAATGACCAATTTCGTGAGTGGGCAAATTGGTGCGAAAACGCTAAAGTCTCATACAGCAGCTTTGTTACACCATACCGCTATTGAAACTTCTTTCAATACTTCGGATATTTAAATGGGATGCACTGGGTTAATTCTCAAACAGAAATACATTGTTTCATAAACGCAACAATAGACGATCATGCAATAATTTCATTACATGACGAGCCTTTAATATTTTAACACTCAAAATGTAATCAGTACTTGGTCCAGAAAGTAAATGCCCTGTTACTGATTACCCTGTCAACGATAATTTCTTCCCGTACCAGCGCCTTAAACTGACACATTCAACTCTTTCTCTGTAATTCACTGTTTCTCCACTAGTATCAGTAAAAATACGCAAGTCTTTTCTCCTCACACAATCAGTGCTATAATTCCGTAAACTTTATCTATTTTTGAGTGAACCCAGTTGTCTTGGATTCTTCGAGTTCCCTGACACAATTCTGCGTTTGTAAATTTTAGTTCTTCAGTAGTCTCTCTTCTATCTTATCCCTTCTCAGGGCCTCTTCTCCATCTGTGGAAACTTCTTCTTTCTGCTCATGACAAAACTTGAAAACAGCTCCTATTGGCTGAATACTTTGACTTTCCTGTCCGTGTAGCTCCATCCGTTCGTTACTAAAACGAAACTACTTCCCTTCCTCAAAGTACAGAAAATAATTCCCCTAATACATAGCCATGTCATCTTAGTCCATCTCTCACATCTGATTCCTATCGTCAACTACCACTATAGCATTACAAAGATAAAGATTAAACGTACTAGGCCATAGTACTTTCTACTTACACTTGAATTATGTGAAATTGAGTACATGGTTGTACATACAATACAACAAATACACAGTTTTATAGGTTACACTGCGATTTAGAATCTGTATTCAAAAAAATTTTAACATATATTACACGTGGATTTGCATTAGAATGTTAAGAGCGAACAAAATGTATTAAACGAAATTACCATCTCCGTCACAACTTCACCACGTGTATTTACATTAATCTGTAGCTGCTAACGTATCCATCCTTTTTTGCACAACTAAATCTTCATGAATTACCACGTACTTCACTCCCATGATGTTTAATTTGTGACCCTACTTTGTACATTCTTGTATGAACTTGATGGTCATTTGCTCTATACTTCCCTATCTTAGGCTACATTCCCACTAAAACTGCTTCGTGACTGAGAGATGGCGATGGTGGGGATGGTCGGGGTAGTATTGCCATCGGGCACAGCCACGCTACACAAGGCGCTGCACCTAATTGCAACAGAGACAACACAGCGTTTACGCGGCTCCCGACAGATAACTACGATAGGACGGCGGCTTGCCCGTATCATCAGACTCGCTGAAACGTTGATAACAAAGTAATTTTAATCGGAGTATAAAATAAGTTGGTCGTCTGTGAATTGTGCCAATAGCGATGTGTTGTTGTTTATGGGCACGTTCGGACTTTTATAGTTTCGTTAGAATGCTGTATTGTTTCGTCTTAATGACATAAATAACAGTGCATTTTTAGAAGCCAGTAAAAATGCTGAAATGTGTGTAGTGGTTTTAAGCTAAATTTCTGAAGAAAAAAAATTCATTACTTTTAGCTCCTGTGGATCAATTTTTTTTTATATTGACAATGTAACCGATACGTGGAAAAATATTCGGTGCGTTGTTAATGAGATCCCAGCTAGCTGCTGCTAGGGTAGTACAAGTGTACACCGGTGTTCGTTATAACAGAATTGGCAGTTACATGAATAATTACCTCTATCGACAGGCATTTGGTCGATCTGCTCAGCTGTGAGACGGTTAAGATTAACAGCACACCGTTGGAACCATTACGCTAAGTCTTGATATTAAAGCAGTGTTAATTACGGTCTGAGGGTGATCTCGTTATACGTCCGCAGCTGGGACATGGAACACTAAATGCATAGTTTATTATGCTGTTAGACTGGAATACGAAGCCATTGCTGTGATGGAAGACCCATTAGCCATACTGAGGATTTATTACACCATTTGCATTCATGTTCATTGACGTACACTAAAAGTTTTATAATTGCAGCGCAGTGCAGGAGTCTTTCAGTGCAAGGAAGATGGCAGGGTATGTTCAACGCCTCATCGAACGAATAAAGGAAAAACAGATTTCTTTAAAATTGGCTATGAAACTTTGCTTGAAAATGAATTGCATTGTAATGTTATTGTTGTTGTCCGTACGACAATAAATGAATGAGGTCCCCAGAAATACATCAGCAATGGACGAAAGCGTGACCTGCTAACGTTGTAATAGAAAACACAAAGCACATAGGACTCAGTGTTTAAATAAAGGTTTTGAATGTCGAATTTTTAAATACAGAGAATATCCTTTCTTTTACAATAGAATATAATAGCTGCCAAAAGACAGGAGAAATGCGCCTGATGACTCTCAGAAGGTATAGAATATTGTTCATGCTGGATGCCCGACCTGTGACGTTAGGAAATGTTATTCGCGTCAGGGCCACCATGTTCTACATCTGAGAATATTGTTCTGGACAGACCCATCTGCAAAGGGTCTGGGATAGTAGTTGGGGGTGCTTCCATGTGTGCAGACATTGAGACATTGTTTAGGATGGATCTATCTGAGTTATATTTCCGCAGTAGTGTTCAGTATGAGCCCACCCTCGTACTATCTATTATAGCGTCTACATATGGGTACACCTATGGCAGGTCGGGCACTGTTGCTGCTGCTACTGCTGTCATTTCCGCCTAATGCCGAAGACGCCAAGAGGAGAGAGTGCGGATCCCTACAGGAAGCTAACTATTAGCTATGTGTGTGTGTGTGTGTGTGTGTGTGTGTGTGTGTGTGTGTGTTTACAATAAAATAATGTCAACTCTCAACCTCCACAAGATTCCATATTTGGGAATGTGTTTTAGCACTGGTTTTGACATTTAATGTTATGTGCTTGCATTTGGAGGAAGTATAGTTAGTAGATATTATGGTTGGGTTGGGACGGTAATGCAAGCAATTAGAGAATATATAGACATTTATATCTACATTTATGAAATGGAAAAGTGGAAGAAAACGTTAAATACTGAAGGAAATGTACGGTAAAACGCAAAAATTGGGTAAAATATCGGAATAAGATATAGTCATACAGAATATCTGTGTTTACGCATAGGAAGTAGCTTAAATTTGTTGTGACGTACGCACTGAATCAAATCGTTTGGAGACGGATATTTTCGGAGAAAGCTACAAGTTTTCGCCAAGGATGAGAGACCTTTCGAACTCATAGCAGCATCTGCTTCCAGTAAATGGCTGAAAGATATCCGTTAAAGGTCGAGAGAGTTCGAAGGCCTCTACGAAAACAAAATTTGGCGTTTCAAGCAATGGAAGCGCCAGTCAGGAATATCAAGAAAGTAGGTGAAGACAGATTACAGCTTACCGTAAAGAAGACATGTTAAGTTACCGGTAAGCACAAGTAACTACACATTCTGGCCCGAGATGCTGGTGATCATGTGTGCATGAGGTCTGCTTCCTTATGTTTATGAATGGTTTCTGTTTGTCTTTTACTGGTGAATGCTGTGACCGAAAACTTTACGTAAGTGCCTTTTACTTGTGCCTGTCTGCAACTTAATGTGTCTTTATGGTAAGCAGCAATTTGTCTTTTCCTACATTGAAGATATGGAGTCTCTTATTTACACAGAGGGAGATAGGGAGACTCATGATGTCACATTTAGAAAAAAAATCGTCACTAGACAGATGGAGTGATCAGTAGAGTGGGACTGTAACGATCAGATTATAGGGAGAGGGTATGACGCAACATGTGCTTTAATAGAGGAAGACGTTTCATTCTAGAGGATGAAACATAGCTTCATCGGGACAATGTCATACTCCAAATAGTTCTGTACATATGTCGAATCAGCAAAGTTTTTTCTTATTCTGATGCTGTGATATACTCTCCGAATACATGCGAGCCGCAAGTCACATCTAACACTATTGCCCAGCATTTGTCTAATTTTTAAAGTAACTATCCTTCTTTTAATCACTTTTTCCATTTTTCTCTCTCTCCAACAGTGTCTAAGACACACACACACACACACACACACACACACACACACACACACACACACATCTATATATATATACATACTTACTTACTTACTTATCGCGAATGGACCCAGAAGGATCACGCAAAGCTTCCTGACGTCGTTTCTTCCATACTTCTTTCATTCGTTCTCCATGTTTTCTTTTTCTTTCTTCTGTCCATTTTGTTCTTGGTCTCTTTAGTGCTTCCTTCTCCGACAATACAATCCACTTTTCCACCTTATTTCAAAAAGTTTTTCTATCTTTGACATCTTTAAGTTCAATATTTGCTTTTTGTAAATCTAATTTTACTTGGCTAATCCATGGTGTTGTTGATTTGACTTTTTCTGTGTAAGTGAGAATTCTGTTGGTGAGTCGTGTGGGGGGAAGTCTAGTGACATGTCCATAAAATTTTAATCTTCGCCTTCTTATGTCTGCTGCCAGGTTTGATATAGTTTCTGTGGTTCTTCTTGGTTGTATCCGGTATCCTTCTTCTGTTAATTTTGGACCTAAAATGTTTCTCATAATTTTGCGTTCTTCTTTTAGTATTTTTTCTAAATCACATTTTGTGTGGAGTGTGAGCGTTTCACTAGCATATAGTGCTGCTGGCTTAATTACTGCGCAGTAGTGTCTGATTTTTGTGTTCGAGGAGATGCATTTTTTATTGTATATTTCATGTGTCATACCATATGCTCTCTTCATTTTCTGTTGTCTGATCTTCTGTGCAACTTTCTCTCCTCCGGTTGGCTCCAAAATTTCACCTAGGTATTTAAAATGTTTTACTCTATTTATTTTTCCATATTTTGTGTTCAAACTGTGTATACGGAATTTCGTACAGAAAAATTCTGTCTTTTGAAACGAAATTTGTAAACCTACTTTATCCGCGCATTCCTTAAGGATCTCTATTTGTTTGGTGGCGATTTCTTCATCATCTGCAAGTATGGCCAAGTCGTCCGCGAATGCTAAACAAGATATCTCCACGTTTTCTTTGGTTCTACCAAGATGGATTGGTTTCCAGTAGGATTGATTTTTTAATTCTTTTTCCCATTCCTTAATGACTTTATCCAGGACAATAATAAACAGAAGTGGAGATAGCCCGTCACCTTGACGTACTCCAGTTTTTATGAGAAAAGGTTCAGAGATTTCTCCCCTGAATTTAACTTTAGATACAGTGTCTGTCAGTGATTCTTTGATAAGCCTTAGTGTTATATATATATATATATATATATATATATATATATATATATATATATATATATATATATATTGCTTTTGACACATATGAAACTGCCTACTTTGGAGGACAGTGAACTCATGTACGAAATACAGGGACAGAGTCTAAGATGTGGTCAGTGTAGATATTGTACATATCACATCGTCTTAGTGGTAAGTATTACAACTGTTTCGCAAATGGATTGCCAGGGTTGGCCGATAGCTCTGTCTGACAACCTGCAAACTTCTGTCGCCTTCATCTGTTGACATATTAGCGTCATACATAATTCATTTTTAAATAAGCAACTACACTTTTGCTTCATTAGTTTGCATTTTGAGTAGCATCACGCATAGGGTAGAAAACCACCCTACCGAGGGCCCTGGAGTACGCACAGCGTAGCACATACATTATATAGTGTAATTACACCTACACTTAGAGTGGTATGACCGAAAGTGCTGACATCTTGATTCATTATGCATATGTTTCATTTTTTTGCTATTGATACCAATCGTTGATTAAAGTGTATTCGATCTGTAGGGGTCCAATGCAAAATATTAACTGTTTATAATTTTCACTGCGAATGTGGATATCGATTCCCGACAGTGTTTCTGTGCTCATACAAAATACTATACATGTATTCTGAGACGTTTATTATGATGACAGAGAGTGCATAAACGCTGGACTAAGGATCTAAGTCTATACTGAACATAGTATTTTTGTCCAAGTACTTGTCTTAGATCCTCTTAAGACGATAACGAAGTATCTATACATTATGACAACCCTGCATGCTAGGGTAGCATTAATGCTTTGTACCATACAGTTTTTCGGGTTTGTGTGTGTTGTCTCACTGTTTACTGGACATAATGTTTGACACTGTAGTAATAAAATATATACTGCTATGTATCTGTATTTTGATGTGTGCAGTAGCACTTAACATACAAACTGGATCAGTTGCCTGGTACAGTATTCAATCATAATAATATCCACCATGATCGATGAAATCTATGGCTTTTTATCACTTATGTAACACGTTTCGAATTTTTAGCATTTCCTCCAGTAATAAAAGCACACATTTCCAAGGAGATAGCATGGTTTTTTTGTTTGCCTTAAGATATAAGATCATTTTATTATAGCGGAGTTAAGGCAGAAGGAATGTGAAGACGAGGAAGGTGACGCATCCAACATTACAAATTACCTGTCTGATACATATTACAGTGAGTGATTCATCACCCGATGTTTACCTGGATCCATCTAATATACAATTATTTATCATCTGCATTCCACATTTCAAGCATTTATTCGGATTTTCAGGTGGTTTTGTTAAGGATGGACAAGAAATAGACATTTACCTATCATTAGAGTAATTATTCTCTAGATGGTATGAAGAATTTCATGATTCTGATCATATGGAGGAAAAGAAATCTACTGGGACAGCAAAATTAAACAAAATTAAGGACGTAATGTATGACGACTTGCAAGGTTACAGACTGAGCGCCCAACTATATGCCTACCAATAGATTATGTAGTATCTTGGTAATATAATATCTTTGACTAACCATTGTGATCAACCTAATCCATCGTTATTTATCACTTGCACGTTTCAGGAAACAATTTCGTGTGTTTGTCGATATGTGTTACATAAAAAAGTACATCAGATTACGTTATATGGTTGTCAGCTTGAGACCATTAGGCCGTGCGGGGTAGCCGTGCGGTCTAGGGCGCCTTGTCTCGTTTCACTTGGTTACCCTCCTCAGAGGTTCGAGTCCTCTCTCGAGCATGGGTGTGTGTGTTGTCCTTAGTGTAAGTTAGTTAAAATTCGATTAAGAAGCTTGTAAGTATAGGGACCGATGATCTCAGCAGTTTGGTCCTGTAGGAACTTACCCCAACTTATTTGAGATCCATATGAGATTGCATTAATAGGTATGGGATACAATTATATGTCCCTTTAAAAAATTTCCCCGCAGCGCTATGTGAGGAAATCGTCACGTGCAGCGACTACGGTCATTTTACAAACGAATAGTCTTACAAATGAATGCAACGATTTAACGACAGCCTACACATACAGACGTCTCTTCACAGTGATCTCAAACTGACTCCGATGTTATCTGATTATCCTTCATCTCCATGTCAGTATCATCGATGAGACGTTGTCAGAGATTTAAGTATATTTGAGGACCGGGAGACAGGAGCTTTAGTGGTATAATGCTCACGCTGAACACTACAAACCTAAGGATTTTCCTATATCAAGAAAATGTTTGATTGTATTTGTTATTACATTATACATTTTGTTTGACACAGGATACTGACGCATCTTTGTTAATAAGACCCTATGCGTAAATCCAAAAGCTCACCGATATGTTTAATGACATACATGAGCCATTGGCTGCGGCGGATCTTCGGAAGGTGACACACTGCCAACGTCACCAGTCACCGGTATCCTGCAATTACAGACGCCGTTTGTGCATGTGGCTTACTCAGCTATTGTTTCATTAATGTTCGCAGAGCAACCTCTGGACGTTGCATTGGAGATTCACGGCCGCGAGAGGAAAAGGGTAGAGAGGGCGGAGGGTATTCGACCGTTACTGCGAACGGCATACATGTGTCTGGATCTTCTTACACATAGGAAGATTACCAGGTACTGTCAACCAATGTCAGCAAATCGATACTGTGTCGGTGTCTCCCTTTGACTAGGCGCTTCATTTACACGAGAAGCGCCATTGCATCAACCCCTCTGAACTACCTGGAGTGTTGCGGTGTCCGGAATCGAGTAGAAATACGTGTAAATTATACAGTTATCAAATATGTGCAGGCCATTTTCCCAGCAGTCATTGTGCTTGTGTTGTTGGCAAGTTGATTGCTGTTTGTAGCAAGCTGGCTTGTTGATAGACGGTGTATGAACTCTGGAAGTCTCACTATGGTCGCATTTGATCGCATAGTGAGACAGGTTGCGTGGCCTCTGAGAATCGTTGATCTTGTATTTAACTGCAGTTAAGTTTCACTGTACTGTGACCATTACTCAGTCTAACTGGATTTGCCACCAAAATATGATGTGCGTTATACTGAGGACAAGGGTTGCCCCTATCTTCAATCGTTAAAATTCAAATCGTGTGTTGATAAATACGAGCCAAACTGCTAAATTAAATGGAAAGTTGCTGGATCAGTGGTTGTGCCTTTGTCACTTGAGAGGTTTCCCCGTTGACACCAGTGATAGGAATCGGGGGTGTTGTTGAATAAAAAGGAAATGTGACGTTTTTGTAATACAATTTATATCTTGAGTATTTCATTTTATATCCCGGAAACCCTCTGTAATATATTGCACACAGAAGTATTTCATTTTCTATTCTTCATTCTGATGAGACATTGTTCTTGTTGCTGGCGTCATTTTAATAAGAATTTCAGCTCAAATACCTGAAGAACTACATCACCCTGTAGGAAAAAATTATCATGATATTCTTGAGGATTGTTTCGTTAATAAGACTGCATATTCAGAGTGTAATTGGGGCTACAGGTATATATGAACATTAAACGATATGTACACCAAATCTTCGAGTAAAAGTGTTGCCACTATAAACAGTGGAGCTGAAATTGAGGCTCCAAATGCACTTACAAAAATATACAGAAGAAGTAGCAAGATTCCCAATCATTTTCAAGAGGACTTGCGTAAAGTATTTTAGAACACTCGTTTCAAGAACCCCATGCCAAAAAGTAGATTTAATCGCTATTCATCGTATTCCAACTTGAAAGTTTAAGTTGCGGAAGAGTTCAAGAGAACTTTGTAAAGTTAATGTGTTTAACCATTGCACCGCAATCGTTCCATTGAAACGAACTGATCTTGTGCAACAACTTGTAAGTCAGTAGTATCACCTCACAAAACACATCTAACGATGAAATCGCAGAAAAGTGAATGAAACTGGAATGCTATGAATGGTCATCAAATCATAAAGTTGTTAATAATGTTGAAATGTCAGCTGGTTCATCCCATGAATTTCTTTCGAATGTTTCGGGTAAATGTGTTCCGAAATTGTTGAATGTTGAAGAAAAACAGTAGCAAATGTTATTTGCTGAGGAGTCACTAGATGAAAGCCACTGAAACTAGTATAATAGCTGATGAAACATGAGTTGACGGATATGAAGTTGAATCTAAAGCTCAGCCATCCTGGTGGAAGCATGCTGGGTCGCCATGACCGAAAAAGCTCGATAAGCGCTCTAACTTTTGAAGGTTATGCAGTTATGGTCACACTGCTCTTCGATTTTAACGTAATAGAACACCTTGAGTTCTTGCCACAAAATGGAACAAACAATTCGAAATACTACATAGAAGTTCATTGTCACTTACATGATGCAACCTGTAAAAAAAGTCTAGATTTATGGCAGAAGAATTCTCACCACGATTATGCCACCTAGACACATTTCATTTCGTGATCGAGAATTTGTGCCGAAAAACAAAACCGTCCTAGTCCCATATTCGCCGCCGGCCGAAGTGGCCGTGCGGTTAAAGGCGCTGCAGCCTGGCACCGCAAGACCGCTACGGTCGCAGGTTCGAATCCTGCCTCGGGCATGGATGTTTGTGATGTCCTTAGGTTAGTTAGGTTTAACTAGTTCTAAGTTCTAGGGGACTAATGACCTCAGCATTTGAGTCCCATAGTGCTCAGAGCCCTTTTTGAACCCATATTCGCCCCAAGTAACTATTTTGTTCCCAGAAATAAAAAAAAAATTTGGAAGACAGTATTTTACAGGCTTAGAGGAAATTAAAACGTGCTGCTGGGAGGAATAAAAGCTGTCCCGAAGACAGAGTTCCAGAAGTGTTCCGTGTATAGCAAAAAGCGCTTAGATATGTACATCATTTAAAATGGAAATGTTTTCAAGAGAATAACATTGATGTAGACTAATAAACGAAGCCAGCATTATATCCAATATTCACCACAATAATTGTGTTGTTTCCACTACGATTGTCCATGATGCTGTCATTGCTAGGACGCATATAACATTTTCTAGAGGTAATGCAGTTGTCCACCAAATTTTCTTTCATATATCAGTTATTTTCATCGGCTGTCGTTTACATTATTTCTACCAGAACCTTTCTTTTACTTTCATATCTTTTCCACAGAAATCCCATTTCCCGTAGTGTGCTGTGCAAAAGAACACTTTGTCAATAAAAATGGATTTTTTTTTTTGCTTGGAATAAGTAATTTATTTCATGTCCGCAGTATTGTTTTGATTGGTATAGAGGTCCATAATTTGTAGAATTACAATATTTTATAACTGTCTGTAACGCTGGGTTTCCTCGCAAATCCTTAGCGCTCTTTTTTGGCGAATCGAGTGGTTTATATTCGTCTTTATTTCTGATGCGTTTTATTGTGGCAAGGCTGTTGTATAAAATTCTGCAGTTTGTTTCAGGAGGCTGGCAACATTAGCCAACAGTTCTTTTGTTTCAGTTGTTTCACATAAGCTGCAGTTACACTAGAGACGATTGAATACTCTTTGCTCGGAGAACACTTAGCACATTATCTTGCCGTATAGTAGGCTTATCCGTTACTTCTGAAGAACTGAGAAACCATGAAATACACTAACCTGAATTCTGAGAATTCTCATGAGCAGAATCAACGTAAATCATCGTACGTTGCACAACACTTTTGGACAGGAATTGGGCAAATTGTTTTCTCCGCGCATGTAGGGTAATTGCAGGGTCCTTTCTTTGTCCTTCCTGGAGAGGCCACGTCCACAGCCAAGAGCGCTGCTCACTTATAAGTTTGCGGACAAAAGCCACAGTTGTAGAACAACCTTCATATAACGTAGCAAAATTTTCAACCAGGATACTGAGAAATAGAAGATTATTAAATGTCATGCTACACAAGAATTAATAGATGGACTATTTATCAACTAAAAGGAAAATGTAGAAAATCGGAGACCCGACACAACCGACTTAACGAAGGGATAAGTTCTACTGTGTACGATGTTGTACACTGTGATGACGAGAGATGGGCTACAGAATGGTGTGGCAACTGTCGTCGTAGGAAAGCTTGACAGGAGCAGAAATGATTGGCGAATAAGTTAGCACAGCAAATAGTTCACACATTGAATAGAAGATTTACGTTACTTGTATTCTCCAAGTGTTTGAATACTCATTACATATAATGCAGCAACAAACAAGAGTAGCTGCCTTAATGCCAACAAGTATGAAGTATCAACGAAGGGGTCGCTTGTGGTACAGAGCAGCTGGAGCTTTGGCACAGCGGATACGCACCATTCGATCCGAAAGGTTTTGCGCGATCTTTAGTGGTGTCAGATGGAAACTCGCAGTTCCATTACCAACCTTGATACGTCATGGGGTGTATCAATACATGATATCACAAGTTGACAGGACACATTGTGAGGCATCAAGAAAGCATAAGTTTGGAAATGGAGGGAAGTGAGGGTGAGAGTAGCAATTTTAGATGGCGACTAAAAGGTGAATGCCGTAAACAGATGAGATGCATGTAAGTTGTAGTATTAATGATGAGGTTAAGAGACTTGCACAGAATTGACTAGTGTGGAGAACTGCAGCAAACCAGTTTTCATGCTGAAGACCGAAAAAGAACAACAAAAAGAAGAACTCACAGTGAAGTCCTAATGCAAGGCAGGTGGACGCACAAAATCTGAAACATTGTGCTGTGACACCGTTGCTTAGAGCTCAAGACCACAATGAAGGTTGGAAAGATACTGTATTCGCCACTGGAAGGAAAATTACTTTCGATGAATTTTTTGTCCATTTGTAGTGTGTAGTCGTTCTGTATCAACGTCATGTAACGTCGTAATAGTTGCCGAAGATGGAAATCTATTTTCATAAAAAGTTTTTACTGAGTGTATCGGATTAAAAGTGGTAACATACATTAGTTTCCTGTATATGTTCTATTAGTTACATGAGGAATTATACGCGATCATCAGATACCGTAGCTGTCAGAGCGTTCGAGAATGGTAAGTGGAGAAAGTTCTCTGGTCTGTTGCGGAAATGGGGGTTTGTGAATCCTTGTCGCATTTCCGCTCGGGTTGTATGTGCCCTACGTGCTATTTGGCGATTGATTATTGATACAGCCATTACTGGCAAGTGATGAATAGAACACACACACATGGACAGATCAGTGGCTCTCTCCAGCTGATTGAACTGCAGTTCATGTCAATTGCAGTGACATAATATGAAGTTACATAAAAGGAGCCACTGGTTGCAGACGAAACATTCTCTCAGTCCTACTTTCCCCGTGAACACCTAGGGAACTTTGTGCTGTGAGATGTCCAGCATTTTGCTGGCCTTCAAAATGCGTAGAAAATACAAAAGAACACTTCAATAGACACTTCATCCGATTTGCAATAGGTATTTCAAAGGCGATTGGTGTGGCACATTTTTCAATTTAATCCTAATACGTAATGTTACTGGCGCAGTGTTAAAATGATAAATACGGAATATCTCAAAAGTCTTTGTACTTCATGCACTATAAGCAGATGCAAACATGTGTCCTTTCTGTGTAATACTGAAACTATACATGAGTATTTCTTAATGCAACTTTGATGCTACGGTCTTTCCAAGATCCTCACTTTATTAGTGATATTCCATTAAAGAAAACGAAATACGTGATTTCGCAATATCATAATGACGATGCCGTGATTCACGACATCGTCCCTGATGCCACAGCCGCTGCTAATTCCTCCGACGAATGCCTTTTAGAAAGCGGTGTGGCAACGCAGCGTTTACACTGGGCTGACAAAAGTCGTGGGGTGTCTCCGAATACCGTGTCGGACCTCTTTTTACCCAGGGTGGAGCAGCGATTCGACGCGGCATTGTCGTCGAAAGTCCCTGCAGAAATGCTAACTCATGATGCCTCTGTAGCCGTCCATAATCGCGAAAATGTGCCACTTATTATGCATTAGGTGACCTCTCGACTACTTCTCATGTCGGGCGACGTTATTCACTCGAATTTTCCATGATGTTCTTCAAATCAATCGCGAACAATTGTGACCCAGTTACATGGCGCATTGTCAACCATAAAAATTCTATCATTGTTTGGAAACATGAGGCATATGAACGACCGCAGTTGGTTTCCAAGTAGCCGAACATAACTATTACCAGTCAATGATCGGTTCAGGGGGAGCAGAGGACCCAACACACACTGTTATGGAACCACTCCCAGCTTGCACAGTACCTTGTTTACGGCTCCGCGCCACACTCGAACCCTATCATCGACTCTTATCAACTCAAATCGGGACTCATCTGAGAAGGCCACGAATTTCCATTCGTCTAGGGCCACCGATATGGTCATGAGCCAAGATAGCGGCGCTGCAGGTGATGTACTGTTAGCAAAGGCACTTGCTTCAGTCGTGTTCTGCCATAGCCCATTAATGTCAATTTCGTCCCATTTTTCTGATGGATACGTTCGCCATACACCCCATACTGAGTTATGTGATTATTTCACGTAGTGTTGTTTGTGTGTTAGCACTGACAACTCTACATAAGCAGCGGTTCTAGGCGCTTCAGTCCGGAACCGCGCTGCTGCTACGTTCGCAGGTTCGAATCCTGCCTCGGGCATGGATGTGTGTGATGTCCTTAGGTTAGTTAGGTTTAAGTCGTTCTAAGTTTAGTGGACTGGTTACCTCAGATGTTAAGTCCCATAGTGCTTAGACCCATTTGAACCACTTTACATAAACGCCGCTGCTCTCGGTCGTTAAGTGAAAGCCGTCGGTCACTTCGTTGTATGTGGTTAGAGTTTATTCCTGTAATTCTACATCTCCGAATATTGAATTCCCTAACGATTTCCGAAATGGAATGCTCGAAATAACATTCTGCATTCAAAGTCTGTTAATTTACGTCGTGCGGCCATAATCATATCGAAAACCTTTACACACCTGAGTACAAATGACTTCCCCACCAATTGATTGCCGTTTTATACCTTGTGCACGTGATACTGCCGCCATCCATATATGTGCGTATGGTTATCCCATGAATTTTGTCACCTCAGTGTATTTCATGTTTGGAAAAGTAAAACAAATCTCTAGGAGTTAGGCGAAGGAAGTATAGAGTAAGATAATTCACATTGAAGTAGTTCCTATGGAAGATATCGCAGCATCACGCACGTCTTAATTTCGTTGTGCACTGTCCTGATGAAAGAATACAAAATGGTTCAAATGGCTCTGAGCACTATGGGACTTAACATCTGAAGTCATCAGTCCCCTAGAACTTAGAACTACTTAAACCTAACTAACCTAAGGATATCACACACATCCATGCCCGTGGCAGGATTCGAAACTGCGACCGTAGCAGTCACGCGGTTTGAGATTCAAGCGCCTAGAACCGCTCGGCCACAACGGCCGACCGAAAAATACAGTTACAACTTTTTGAGGTACATTAATCGCTCAGAAAGTACCCGAATATTATTGCAAAAACCCGACTGCTGTTCTGCAGTCAGCTAGAGTGCGAACATACCAACCAGGTACTAGATGTAAGCACTAATCTGTACTACACTGAGAATCAGTAACTCAGAAATCCGTCTCAAACAATGACCATATCCCTACAAGTACGTCTTTAAATACCATGACCATGCCTATGTAGGTATTAGAAACAAAATTAGAGAACTATTCCCCCTAACGAAAGTGGTGTCAATTCTTCTGGCAAGTGAACGGGCGTTAAGACAAGGCACGACCATAGCAACTACCTATATCGTAAAACTTACGGACGCGCTCTCCGAGTGCAAACACTCTGTTGGTAAGGACAAAGATAATTGTTATTTGACATAATAAATAGCTTTCTTTGTGTCAGAGATGGATAACACTATTTGTGGGGATCGAGGGCCATGCTGGAACTATGGGTAACGAGAAATCTGACAGGATGTTTATGGACGCAAGGGTGATTGGAATATAACAACAAAGCATCCGCGCGGATGACCTTATGGCAGTAGTTTGAGACATAGCCAAGATCTATGCAAGGGCACCTAGTACAAACAAACGCACGTGGACCTATCGAAGTCCCGACCGTATGCTGAAAAGTGGGTTCTGAACTGCAACTCTACTGAAATAGGTAATGAAAGCTAGTTTATGTGAATCATTGCCAGATCGAAATTCAACCACAGCTACCATCGAAACAAATGTATCCACTCCACTTGTGACCGTCGCGATATTGATCGCCATATTGTGTCTGTAAGGAGTTACAGAAAACTGATAGCATCTTCGGCTGCCCACGATACAGAATGCAAACCAACTGCCTGATTACGAAGTATGTCCGCATGCATCAAGAGCTTCCTCCTGTGTTAATTCACGTGTTCACGCAGAAGTTATAAATTATTAGTTAAAATTTGTTTCAAAAGGTGGAATCATATAACCGAAGGTCAAGAAATAAAAAGAAAAAGAAACGTTTTACTTGCGATGCTGACGGTATCTTGTTATTCAGAACATCTTGGTGTCTCGGACGTATCACCGTAGTATCCACTGTAAGGGAGTGAGCTATGATTGCACCATCTATGTCCCAAAATTGAGCCCAGTTACTATTTTTAGCAGTGAAGCGTACACGAAGCAGTTAAAATGGTAAAATGGGTCCTATCGCTGAGAGAACTATCGCTTGAAAACGGTATTATTGTCAGCACTGTTGAACAGGAAGTCATATTCATACCCTCATCACGTGTCAACTACATCTCATGTAGGTTGTAGTGTTAAAAATTGTGTAATGACGTCCAGTCACATGCCGGGACGCTGCAGGTAGTGTAATACGTGCTTCCCGATTCGTAGCTTGGTCACCTAGTAGGTCGTAGTGTTATAAACTACGTAACGACGTCCACCCACATGCCGGGACGCTGCAGCTAGTATATTAGGTGCTTTCCGACTGTAACTTACTCACCCAGTTTATGATTAACATATATTTACACGTATTTGTTGCATTTATAAATGTATACTCAAAACGTTAATCGTGTAACGTCCTTTAAGACGAACTTTTGAATATGTTGCAATTTCTGTTTTTTTATCGTTTCCTAAATTTTACATTCTTTTGTTCCATATAATGGCCATTTAACCATCAGTTAATGTTTTATGTCAGAGCTTCTTGATTCATCATTCACTAACTGGCGCATCAATTTAATTATGATACAGCTTTGTGCAACCACTGTAATTTCCTCTCTTATAGTACATACTCGTAATTAGTTTAACACAGCTAGGTTTCAGTTGTCAACACACGAATGAAATCATCCACTTCATTTATTTTAGCCGTCTACTTGTCAAAGAGTTCACGATATTTTGCAGTCGCTTTTATTCATTGCTCACGGAAAGTTTGTGTGAGCACATTTCCTGGTTTTTGCCATGATGTGTATTATTACCTCATAGTCATTTCTGTGATCAGTTATTCACTGTTTCATCTTTCTAACGTCAGTGCAACCTTGTTCAAGCTTCAGCATCTATCTTTTTCTTGTACAGATATCTAGTAAATTCAATACAGTTAGCTTTCATTTTGTTAGTAACACACGTCAATAACTATCCATTTCATTTGTTTTTAATACTTTAATAGGTTCAATAACAGCATGTTGGTTGCATCTAAATTTATCCTAATGTCATGACAGTCCTGTGTGATTTACTGCCTCCGTTTCTTTCTATGTAATGATTTCACGGTCGATTTTGTGTAAGTCGTACGAGTTAACCAGACTGACGGAACAATTTTGTGTAACAGCTGAAATTTGTTTTCTTACATTGTAAACAGTTTTAACAAGTTATGGATAACGTACGACGAAAACCACCAGTTTCTTGCTTTAGATCTTTTACACGTTCAGTTCAATGACACTGCGTCTTTTGTTACTAAGTTATTCCAGACTTACGATCGTTAGGTGAGTTCTTAATTGCCGTTCCTGAAATATTTTACATATTTAGTTTTGTATCTGTATTTTATAATTGCTCACTTATCGCCATTCCTGTCAAAGGGCGATGCAGTTTTACGAAAGCATTTTTACTTCTTCCCTTGTTAGTGCGCGTAATTGTTTTGTTATCCCTTAATCCTAAGTATTTTTAAACCGTTTAGATTAGTTGTGTAGTGGAATTTTACTCGTTAACATAGTTTCTGTTGTCTTACCTTGTAACGATTGCGATCGCACAATAGACTATCGCAGTGGAAAGCAGCCAAGAATTGTGTTTACATGTTTAGCTCTGTCGTTGAGCTGCCCTATCTGGACAGTTTACTGTACCCACAACGCACTGCCTGCTCGCCATATTTCCGCCGGGTGGTCGGCAGAATGTTTGACATCATTGTTCCTGGATTTTGTCCTTAACAATTTACACGACGACCAGACCATTTACGTGATGACGTAATAGCAAGTCAGGAAGGATTTACTGTAAGAGTGCGAGAAACTTATTTTTTCGTTGCGATGTTGTAGCTGTACCTGATGTAACGTTTTGTTTAACTGCAGCCAACTTCAGTATGTTATAGGAACGAAACCGGTCGTACCACAATAGAAGAATAGTAATACAGCTGAAGTGGTCTTCACTAATTATTATTAAAGCTTGCGTCGGTCGTTTTGATCAATATGATCGAGATTATTTACTAAACCCCCTCCATAACGCCTCATAACTTCTAACACAAATCGTGAAACACCCTGAGACCCTGAAGAAACCGAACTGGGTGCAAAAATGAAGGAAGTATGCAAAGACATTTTCTGAGCGTTTCGGCACAGTGGTCCCATTATCTCAGTTTGCTGGGCACAGAGATTTTACACATAGTTCTATTTTCTTTTCGCATTTAGTCTTTGTAACATGATGTACTAAAAATAATTGCACAATACTGCAAAGTAGACGGTAGGCGCTGTGTATGTTGTCTGGAAACTTCTTGTTCCATTCACGCACGGTATTGGCTGCAGAAAATACTGTAACACGTCAAGATTGCATTCAGCACCGCTCGGGTCAATATTGGATATGTTTTTCCAGCAACGTCCTTTATACATTAACAGTTCAAAAGTGGCTCTGAGCACTACGGGACTTAGAACTACTTAAACCTAATCAACCTAAGGACATCCTACACACCCAAGCCCGAGGCAGGATTCGAACCTGCGACCGTAGCGGTCACGCGGCTCCAGACTGTAGTGCCTAGAACCGATCGGCCACCCCGGGCAG
The DNA here is from genome assembly GCF_021461395.2 of Schistocerca americana. Lineage (NCBI taxonomy): Eukaryota > Metazoa > Arthropoda > Insecta > Orthoptera > Acrididae > Schistocerca > Schistocerca americana. Next base: position 184,525,694 of record NC_060122.1, read on the forward strand.
GCACCTTAACAATCAATTGCAGTAATGCGGATAGGTTGTCTGACGAAGAGCAGGCTGATGTGCACCTTACGTAATGGTTCCCTGAATGTACTGGAAGAGAGACGTGACAGGACTATGGGGGACATTTACCGTTGCGACGGCAGCCACAACATCCCAAAGGTTCGATGACACATCGATGTTTACCTCGACGTCATATTATAGGCATTTTCTATACTCTGACTCCATTTTCATATAAACAAAGGAAACCGTGGCGACACACCGAATCTGTTCATATTTCAAATTAAAGCCCTTACCGGAGTTTCTGTTTGCATATGAAGGTTAATCTGTGGAACTACTATAGGAATACGATATAATTTACCTAAGATATATATTGATTCACGAGAATGGTTTGTGAATATAAATTCATAATTTCAGTAATAATGAGTATTTATTATATTTATATTTAGCTGCTCCATGTTTAATTGGCTTTCGAAATGATATATCTTGGCAATGATGAGAATTACAAGCTGTTCAGCGGCAGAGGAGGCGGTGTCTTGTGGGAAAAGCGTTGCAGCTCGCAGCCGCCGCAACTCCTTGGGACAGCCTAGTTTGGCCACAATCTCTTGATCTCACTTATCTAAGGCTGCCTTAGAGCAGTTGAAACCTAAGTAGAGTTGAAAATTTTTTTCCTGTGCAACCGAAGAGCTGTATTTTCAAGCAATATTATAAATTTCGTCTACGGTTGCTGCATTATCGGCCATGTTCAAAATTGTCACTTATCTATGCCGAAAAGTAATGCCTATAAATTTTTTATACAAAGACTCTTAAGGCCTTTCAACTAGCACAAACAAATAGTCTACACCTTTATTCTTCACGCCTGCATATTTATTTCACAACATATTCAAGCTGGCGAAGAACGTGTTTCTCCCGACGAAGTCCAATTATTTTATACAGTCACTATCACTGCATATTGCTTGATTTTGTTGATGGAGCCACAAGCTCACCTCTGGTTGCCCGCTTCAAAACCATTAACGTTAAGTCCTCGAAGATATTCTTTAATTTTTGGAAACAGATGAAAATCTGATTGGGCCAAATCGAGACTGTATGGAGGATGACCGATGACAGTCAACCCAAGGCGTCGGATTATTGCACTCGTCGCTGCATTCGTGTGTAGTCTAGCGCTTTATGTTGACAGAAAAGATCCTACATGTAAGGACGAAACTTTCGAATTGTAAACTCGATTACAGCCGGCTGTTTCTCAAACACCGGCGTAGTTACATTACACACCATCATGATACACTCTACAATTCGGAATCATACATTTGCTTCATTTAAAAATCTTTACGAGTTTTCACATAAAACATTCGGAGACATAACTTTTCAGCGCGCTCTCGTATAATAACGTCTCTCCCCGTATTTTTGTGAACGATAGTATCAAGAACTACCCTAGTGGTTTTGATACGATTTTCACCTACAAACAGACTATTTCACAAGGTGGGTTTGCCTATATAATTTGTTGCCGCTACGCCAGACGTCTAGCCGTGGATAGTAGTAAATAATAACCACAATATTACTTTATAACGAGTTAACGTAAACCGCTGTTCCCTCACACCAAAGTTCTCGGAAAATATCTCTGTCAGGGAAAATATCTCTGTCTACGTGGACAACGAAATATAAACGCAGTCTTGAGTCGCAGCTTGCTTTACACACCTAAAAAGTGCTATGAATCGTGTGGCACCATAGAAACCAAAGTGAGGATTGTGACATCAATGGTCATGAAACGCAACAGATGACTGTTTATTGTAGAAGTATAAACTTGGTATATTTTATATTGATGGCAACAGCACTTTGTTTTACCACAGCGTTTTCTTTATTTTGTACAATAGTTGATGATGTATCACTTGACATTATTATTATTCTATGCTTTATTTTTTCTGCAACTGGCATTTTGCCTACATTACTGTATTTCATAAACAGCAGCAAGTCTGGACCGTTAAATAAAAACAGCCACAAACAGTAATCAGTGTTTTAGCAACTTCGTATTTCATTACAGCGTTTAGAAAGTGGAGAATGAGGGAGAAAGTTCGCGTCGCTTCATTGATTCTGCACTTTTCTTAGACCGTATTTCTTTCCTTGTTTAAGTGCATCTATTACGATTCTCTGCCAACTTTAAGCGCGCTGCTCTTAACTGTGGTAAATTAATAATTTTCGGACGATGATCGGGTTATGCAGCAGGTGTTTAAGCTGCCAGAAACTGTTCTACCTAATCCTTAACGACTTCGGCTGCACCAGACTTGCTATTTAGCATAGTTTAAGAGAACAGGCGTTCACGAAACGTACAATTTGGATGTAGCTGTGAAACAAGAGTCCTGCATTTTATTTACAAAACTAACTGATGAATTTATAGTACAATAGAACGAGAGCTGTCGGGGACCAGTAGGAAAATCCCACGCTGACAACCAAAATCTCATAGTCGATTACACAACATTCAAAAAATCAGCTTCAATTAAAACCTTTGGATACAATGCTAATACGGATTATTTTGATTGGTGCGTGTTTCCTTCCCACGCGATACTGCGTGTGATACAGATTTATGCTTGCATAATAGAAAATATTTTTGAATTTCGAGCACCCAAACTAATCTTTTATCATAAATATGACGTAGCGATACAGCACTATCTTGATAAAAGGAGACTAAATAAATATCATACGCTTTTCTTTTCAACTATTTGTTGTACAATGGCAGAAATAATGAACTGAGTTGTATTCACTAAAATGAAGGTTTTAGGTCTCTGAGCACTATTAGACTAAACTTCTGACGTCATCAGTCCCCTAGAACTTAGAACTACCTTGACCTAACTAACCTAAGGGCATCACACACATCCAAGCCCGAGGCAGGATTCGAACCTGCGACCGTAGTGGTCGCGTGGTTCCAGACTGTAGCGCCTAGATCCTCTCTGCCACTCTGGCCTGCGCGAAGTGTGTAGCCAACAGGTTTATAATCAATTAAATTATGCCAGTGACATTTCTTCAGATATGTTGAACGGTCCTTCAACTGTGTGCGCGCCTTCATTTCGAATCTATGTGTACCGTCACATTTAGCGAGGGGACAGCCAATAGCACATATCTGAACACCACTATCGTTGACCCGCAGGTCTTCTTCGTCCATATGTCTCTGAACAAAAGCTCATTTCCATGGCTTATGCCTCTAGTCATAAAGTTTCGAGACTGCGACTAACAAAAACTGAGAAAAGTTGAAATGACGCTACACAATCTGCCGCCATACGAGTGCAACGCACAGAACTTTCATATAACCATGTGAAAATATCAGAAATTTCCGTCTTTGAGAGGTTGTTCAACTTGCACGTCACGTTCGCACCTTGATCGGTCATTTATCGAACCATCAGAGACTAATTCAACAATTTGTTGTCATATTAATGTAGATTCGTACTGGTAACATCAACGTCCTCAACCGTGATGATTTTCTTTTTCACAAAGGCGTTGTCGCCATTTTTATTTGCAGTCAAGTCACGACAGTCGTCCATGCGTCGTTGTTTGTGTTCTGGAGTCATTTAGTGCGGGACAACGTTGATAAACTATGGCCGCATGTCCACTACCTGACACTAAATGCTTACAACTAACTGGTCGGATCCACATTGTTTACAGTTGGTAGTTCAAGTTACCACCGCAGTTTCTGTGCTGACGTCTCTTAATCGCCTGGAACAGTAAAAGACTTCTGGGATGGACAGTGTCTGCACAAATAACGTGGACGAGAATCTTACATAAGGCATAAGCAACAGCTAAACAGTTAAGTTTTGGTATACAGTGTGCTTTTCGGAGACTGCATGCGCTGCCTCCACTGCAGTGCGAGAATCAGTAACGCCATATTTTGTGACGTAACATAATTCGATAAATGCATAAATCATGTAGATAACGTTACGACCATCACCATAATAGCAGCTTTGTTATCCTTCAGAATACAATACAGCCATGATTGTGTGTGACATTATAAGCACTGTCCACTCGACCTTGGTTGGTGCCTGGTGGCGTTGTAGGAACGTGACACGGTAGCAGAGATACGCAATCGGTCCAGAAACGGGAGGGGCATTAGGCTAGAGAATATAAGGGCAGTAAATGTGGAAATCCATTGAGATATGCGACTTTAGAAAGGACAGATTATTATTACGTAGAGCTTGTGATCGGATGTTCACATGCGACTGTCGTGAGATTCTACGCAAAGAGGTTGAAGGGCATTGAAACTACCACTGGGCACTAAATCGTTGGCCGTCCACGACTCTTCACATAACGTGGAGATCTGACGGGGTTCGGACGCTTTCCTGCTCTGTAAAGTAGGATAGATGGTGATCTGTGGCATCCCTGCCGAAAGAGCGCAATGATGGTAAACGCACAAGTACTTCAGAGCACATCGTTCATCGTACATGATGAGCTCTGGTGCAGAGTTATGCTGCAGATCACCCCCACATGTTCACACGTTGATCCAATGACATCGTCAATTACGACAGTAGTGCGCACAGGAGCATCGGGATTCGGCCATCGATCAGTGGAGATGTGTCGGCCCTTCGGGCGAATCACATTTGTGCTACAGTAGGTTGATCGTCTCCACAAACGCCTTCATCAATGTGAACGGCGGCTCGAAACGTTCGGCGCGCCGCGGACGTAGGCTTGTGGGAGCGGTATTATGATATGGAACATGTTCTCCTGCGCTTGCACGTGACCTGTTCTAGTAAGCGAAGATACGCTGACAGCTGAGAATCACCTGCATCGCCTCGTGCTTGGTGTCTTTCCCGATGGCGATGCCGCCTTTCAGCAGTATAATTGTCCGTGTCTCGGAGCCATAGTGCTATAGTGGCTTGAGAAACATTGTAGTGAACTCACTTGACTTTTCAGCCACCACATTCGCCTGATATAAATGCTATCGAACCCATCTGCGTCACTGTCGGGCGCGATCAACGGGTACGCAAATCAGCGGTTCATTATTTACGCGGACTACATTGTCTGTGCGGAGTCTTCCAACGCCACATATCTCCAAAAACCAACCAACAAACTTTCGGATTGCTGATACGCAGAATCAGTGATATATTTCGTTACAAAGACGGACAAACCAGTTATTAGGCATGTGGTCATAACGCTTTGGTTTATCATTGTATAACCAGCAGCCGGATGCATACCCACCAAAGTGCCACGAGCAGACAAGCAGTCAGTACCGCCGGCCACAGCCTCAAAGGACTGCCTGCAGGACGCTCTCCATCGGTGTCGGCATCGCCCCGATCGGTCGCCGCCTGTCTCCGACCGTACTTCCATACGCTCCACGAACCGCTATGCAGTCTGCGTGCAGCAGCAGCTCACCCGCGTACCACGGCCTTGTCGGATGTCAAATACCCTACATTCTTCGACCCGCTCAGCCGTCGCCAGCTACCCCTATTCTGTTTCGTCCATACTGCTCATATCTTTAGGTTAGCCTCAGTGGTGGCGCCATTTTCAGTTCGGTAGCAGAAGTTTCTAATCTGTACGCTACTGAGGCTTGTTACTAATGGTCCGCATACCAATTTTTCGTCTACCGTACTGGGAGGTGTTAGTAAGGCAGTTCGTTCAAGTTCGGTGTGCTCTGATTATGGAGAAAATTAGCTATTTTAGGAATACTGAGTGACTTTTAATTTTGCATGTGGAGATTATATTTTATTGAAGAATCACCGCGATGGATCCCAGTAGCAAGTGGATTCATAAATCTCATTAAGCACACATCTCAGCCGACAATTATGGAAGTGGACATGGTATGCATAGCACTCTTGAGAAGCAGGTAAGAGCAGATGGATAAATACGGTGCTACGCGATTTGCCACTGTATTCTGTGGGATGAGGCAGACCGTTTTGAAATAACGAAGAATAAGTTTGCCGCGAGCTACTTACTGAGCAGGAAGGCAGAAATAATTTGATTGAGAATCTACGGCCGTACATGGGAGCCCATCGATTTGCACCTGAAGGTATATTTACTTAGCGAGTCTTGAAGTGACTAATCAGATGATCAATCCTTATCAGTCATCAAGTTTTTTACACTGGTAATTATTCTAGTCGAAACTGGTCAACAATAAACTGTCTTACTGAATCCTGGTTTTGTTTCGAATATACGAGTGTTGTCCAGAAAGTAACTTCCGATCGGTCGCGAAATGGAAACCACTGGAAAAATCCGGTAAAGCTTTGCACAGATGTATTGGGCAGTGTCTCTATAATGCCCGATGAGTATGAGGGCCTGGTTATAGATTTCGCATGTGTCATGCAGCCCACATAACACAACTGTCGAGCAGTTTCTTCTTCATGAGAATTCTCGGCCGCACACTGCAGGGGCAATGAAGACGTTCCTGCAGCGTTCCGATGATAAGTGTTTGATCACCCAACACAATACTGTCCGTAATTGGCTCTCCCTGAGTCTCATCTCTGCTCACAAGAACCGCTGTCTATGAAGACGAAGTTTTTCCACAGACAACGAGCTGCAGACCAGTGCAGATAACTGGCCGAAAGCACAGGCGGCTGCTTTCTATGACGAGAGTATTGGAAAGATGATACAACACTACGACAAAAGTCGAAGTTGGAGTGGCGACTATTTAGAGAAGTAGATGGAAGGTATACCTAACTTGCAAATAAAACGTTTCTGGTTTTCACTGTGGTTTCCATTTCGCGACCGATCGGAACTTACTTTCTGGACAACCCTTGCAGCACACCTAAATAACAGACACATATTGGCAACATGTGAAGCAATTTCAGTGTCATTGGGATGTGAGCACATTAGCCTTCTCATTTGCTTTCACCGTTTCCACTGATGTATAACCATCACACTTCACTGTAAATAAACTTCTCGAAAACAAGGTGAATAGCATATCGGGTAGTTGTATTGGCTGGCCACTTTGGGTGGGCGGTGCTGTGTGCGCTGCAGTGTGCTGTGCTGGGTGTGCAGTTGGCGGGTGAGCGTGGTTACAGCTGTGGTCACTTGTCCTTGATTGGCTAGTGCGAGGAGATTTGGCAAGACGGCATGGGCCCACCTTGGTATCTTTGGAGCCATACCAACTCACTACCAAAAGGCTTACGGAATATCAGGGAGGCTCGGATGCGTTAACTGCTCATTGCTCTCATCTACCGAATCGATTGGCAAAGCAACCGAACGATACATAACAGGGCTGCAGGTGCACACATTGCTAACCACTGGGCACTTTTTATTCATGTACGCTGTCAGCAGTTTACTATTACAGTGGTCAGACCTAGTGAACCCTGTTACACGGTCGATTACTTTTTTATCATATTTGGCGCGGCTCCAACGACGTTCTTCCAGTGACATTTACTGCGGAGCGCAGGATATAGTCAGTAGATTATGGCTCGAATAAGAAGACCAGATAGGGAGAATTGGTTGGAGACTGGTCAGCAGTGGAGAGGCCAACTGCACGCACAATTAGAGAAAAGGGTGAGTAGATCAGCAGGCGAGATGGACAAGACAGTGTTTGGACTTTGCAGGTGTCGACAGTTAGTGCATGGTATGTCAAGGAAGGCACACGGAGTGAGATTCCTCATAGTGCATGAAGAAGATGAGAAGTTATTGTCGACTACACTGTACAGATATACGGTGTATTGACCATAGAACTTTCCAGGCACTGTGACCATTCGAGCTGGGGGTTCCATGTTTATGTTTCACTATAGGAAGTGGTCGTGTTTAAAATCACAATAGAACTGTGTTACGCACTTGTTTCTGTCAGTAGTTTTACGGGATATTGAGAAACCCGTTGGCTTAAGGAGTCTTGGTAAGAGTTTTCCATTCACACCACCTTGAATCTAATGGCAGTTTGTCGCACAGTAAGCTGACTTGTACCTTGCAATATATTGTTAAAATCATCTTGTTGGCGTTCAGGACAGACTGAGGTCATACGAGTATTTTTCGGAACTGAACGGTCAACAGTGTAGGTAACTGTAAATAATTATTAGTTCAAGTGTATATGTAACTTGGTCCAATCTGGACCAATGGTCAAGCAGTAATCACTGTTTTTAAAGAAACCTACATTTTTTTACTAATTTACCTTAATTATCATATGTAAATTTAAAACTTCCTTTTTTATTTTGAGAGGTGAAATTGTTTTGTACTTACTGGAAAATTTGAGGACACATGGCGTTAATGGACATTATGTATACATATTAATATCTTTACACTGACAGAGCAAGGGTTCATATTTGTACATGTAAAAAATTGTTATAGGGTACTGAGCTTAGATTTTTAGAAGTTCATTTTTGAGTATGAAGTACTAATTTAAAGTACGGTGAAAGTGTTCAGCTAATGTTGATATTACGTGTTACACTGATGAATGTCAATAAAGCTTTAGAGTTTCATTTCGCTCTTTGTATAATACCAGATCCACTCCAATCCGTGTATCTACTCTATTCACTTAGAGTTTGTGGGAAATTCCTCTTGGTGAATACAGTATTAATATTTTCTCTCGTTCACTAGCAGCGATTCTTATTTTCTTATTATCATGTTCCCTGCTCAGTAATATAATAAGCGTTGTTCATCGCTACCGGTGACGTATCCATGAGTGTGTAGCTCCGTGTTTACGCCACTTATTATTCCGCTATTTTCCAAAGACCCAAAAACTTCCGGAAACTGAAACACACGTTGGCCGCTTGTGGCATCTCTGAACGATATAAGCGTGACATACCTGGCGAAGGTCTCGGATTTAGGCTAGCTTATCAGGTGTGTGGCCATGGTTTTTCGCTTGTGTGGAAACATAGTCGTCCAGAAGTTTCGCTCTGGCCTAGAATTTTGTTCTGCTCGGTCTTATCTGCGGCAGAATTCTGCAGTCCGAGGTAGTAGACGCTGGCTACCACATCATGCTGGTTGGGTGAAATTCAATGGATTATTCTGCCTCGAAAATCTTAACCACGACCAGATCCTATTGGCATTGAGTTACTAAGGAATCGATGGAAATAAGTTTGGCAGAAAATTTTGTTAACACTGAAGGTGCCCTTCTACTCGATAAGGCTGAAACTCGGATTAAAAAGGGTGTGTGCAGAGATATAGTCTTTCTCCCCTATTGTGCAACCTTTACATCAAAGAAGCAATGACGAAAATAGAAGTCAAAGAAAGGTTCAACAGCGGAATTAAATTTCAAGGTTAATATATCCTGCCTATTGCTGCTTCCACTTATTTCTTGTACATATTGCATATTACGAGTCTTTTCTTACAGCTTGTCCCTGTTTTTATCGGAATTTCGAACATCTTCCACCACTCGTACATGGTGGAACGTCATTCCCAGGTCGACAGTTCCTGTCATCATGTCTTGATTTTTCTTTAACTTCACTTCCATTTTCAACTGCAACGTCAGAGTTGCCCCTCCAGTGCATTTACCTTTCCTTAATCCAAAGGGAGCGTAATCCAGTAGATCGTGGATTTTAAGTTCTGTTCCTTTGTCTCCTATTCTTGTCAGGAACTTGGATGCATGAACTGTTAAGCTGACTCTGCTATAGTTATCGGTGTGATTGTACATCACTAATCTCATACATTCTACACACCAACGAAAATAGTTGTTTTGTTGCTACTTTTCCCAATAATTTCAGTCCGCAGCTCGTGGTCGAGTGGTAGCGTTCTCGCTTCCCGCGCATGGGTTCCCGGGTTCGATTCCCGGCGGGGTCAGTTATTTTCTCTGCCTCGTGATGACTGGGTGTTGTGTGATGTCCTTAGGTTAGTTAGGTTTAGGTAGTTCTAAGTTCTAGGGGACTGATGAATATAGATGTTAAGTCCCATAGTGCTCAGAGCCATTTGAACCAATAAGTTTAGAAATCCCGACTGAGTGTTATTTTTGCCCTTTGTCTTTTTTGATCACTGGTCGTCCATAGCTCTTTTAAGTTCTGATTCTAATACAGGGTCCCCTGTCTCTGCCCTGTCGACTCCTGTTGATTCCTCTATCATTCCATCAGACAAGTTCTCCCCGTCGTAACGGCTTTCAGTTTACTATTTTCGTCCATCCGCTCTCTCCTCGGCGTTTAACACTGGAATTTTCATAGCACTGTTAATATTACCGTCGTTGCCTTAAATCTCACCGAATGTTATTTTGTCTTTTCCAGATCTTGAGTCAATCATTCTGACAATCATTTACTTTTCAGTTTCTTCACATTTTTCATGCAGCCATTTCGTATTCCCATCCCTGCACTTCCTATTTATTTCATTCCCAAGTATTTGTCTTTGTATCCCTGAATTATTCTCAACATTTTTTTACGTTTTTATTCGTCGATCGACTGAAGTATTTCTTCTATTACCCATGGTTTCCTCGCAGTTACCTTTCTTCTACCTATGTTAGTCTTCCAAATTCTGTGACCGCCCTTTTTAGAGATATCCATCCCTCTTCAACTGAACAGCCAACCGAGCTATTCATTATCGAAATCTCTATAGCTTAGAGAACCTCAAACGCATCTCTTCATTCCTTAGCAATCCCGTATTTCGCTTTCTTGCGCATTGATTCTTCCTGACTACGCTCTTAAATTTCACTCCACTCCCATCATTAACACATGTGATCCGAGTCCATATTGCACCTGAATATTCCTCACAACCCAGTACCTAATTTCGTAATCGAGTAATACACCTGAAATGTTCCAGTATATGCTGTCCTCTTCCAAGTATTCCTCTTCCTCTCGTGACTCTTGAACACAGTATTCGCTATTACTGGCTGAAACTTGTTATAGAACTCTGTCTTTTTCCTCTCTCGTTGCTACAAAGCCCATATTTTCGTGTAACGCTACCTTCTATCCTTTCAGCTGCAACTACGTTCCAATACTCCATCACTAATGGATTTTCATCTCCATTTACGTCATGAATTACCCACTCATTATCGTCACATATTTTCTCCATCCCTTCATCTTCTGCTTGTGGCATCGGCAGGTATACCCAAACTATTCTCACTGTTGGTCAACTGTCGATTCTATTCACAGTAACTCACTCTTCGCCCTACCTTCGTGTTCATAACAACTCCTACTCCTGGTATAGCATTTTCTGTTGCTATTGAGATTACTCTATACTCTTCTGAGAACACAGCTTTGTCTTCTTTCCATTTCACTTCCCTGACCCCAACTATATCTAGACTGAACCGTTGCATTTCTCTTTTCAGATGTTGTATCTTCCCTACCATGTTCAAACTTCTGATATTTCAACGTTATCCTTTCGTGGTTATTGAATCTCTTTCTTATGGTCAGCTCCCCATTGGTTGTCACCTTCTGGAGTTCAGAAAGCTCCGAATGGAAGACTAGTCCGGCATCTTGTGTCAGTGGAGAGATAGTCGTGACACTTTTTCACTTACAGGCCACATGTTTGTGAATCCACATTACATGTCTTTAATGCAGTGGTCTCTGGCACTTTTAGGGGCAGTTTCCGACCCAAAGATTGCCCTGATCCTCTGTCTGCTCCTTCTCGCTCTTTGACAAGATATTTTGCTGAACGGTGGTTACTTTTTGTGTCTTAAACCTTTGGTCGTCATTGCTGGTGATTTTTATTCTAAATTTAAGCGGTGTTGTGGTTTGAACCCAGGATCTAGGACGTTTTGATTGTCCTTCAAAGACACTGGTGAGGACCAATACCATACGTAGCACATATGAATAACTGATTTTCCCAACTTGTATGAAAGTAAGATTTATTTTAATTCCGCACCAAATTCCAGTTACAACTAATCTTTCCTTGTTGTCTAACTGTGTGAGTCCAACACAGACGACCTCTACCACAAGTTAATGATTAACAGTAAGAATATTAAACTATTGAAAGATACTAAGTTTCGCAACAGAAATTACGATGACTGGAGTCACTGTACTGATTTACGATCAGGATAATAAATCCTAAGTTCATTTAGCACTGGCGCTCATTAACTGAAGTTCCCAGGCTGATGTCTGGCTGTTCGTAGTGCCAAGTGGACAGCTTCTGGAACCACGTAGCGTCGATCGTGGGGGTCGCTCTGCATTGGAGCTGCTTGCAGGGGCTCAGCGAACTGAGCCGGAGGTGTGTGCTGGATGCCATCATAAATACACGCCTAGCAGAGCGATATCGTGTTTGTATGGTGCGTGATTTGCGTGGGCAAAATACTACTTCCACTTGTGACGCTGCTGTTCAAGATGCCCACACTGCCGGAATCGAGACTGGCCCCTCTCATTGTGACGCTAGTGCCATGTTTCCGTTGTGCTGACTGGTGTTCCACTTCTTTACACATAGGCTTGTTTTGGATAGAATCCACACTGTTGCGTTGGATACACCGTGTCTACCATACTGATAACGTCTGGGTCTGCCAAGAGAGTATCTCTTGTGGAGCTGGAGCATGAGAGACTGGCAGACTATCTCCGCAATGTAGGTACCTGTGAAGTTCTGGATGACTCAACTGGTTTCTTGGACTTCATTCCCGTCCTAAATCATCAAGTTTATTCTCAATTAAAACCCACCCCAATCTACCGCATTGAGCTATGGGCTTGTGCATAATGCATCTTGAGAACTGTGAGTGTTACGTTACAAACACCATTACCGGTTTACAAAACAACGATCTAGATTAAACTTTCGGGTAATATCTGATATAGCAATTTAGCACTAGCATGAACTACCAAATTCAGTTAAAACAACACATGAGATGAATCGTGACATGAGACAAATACTGGACACTTTTATGTAAGAGTAATTCTTCGTTCACTGTAAGCAATGTATTGGTAACTGACTTGCCTGTAGTTATCCTAAATTGAATTAAGCAGATACAAAGGTTTCAAATCTTAACTTTCACATGGTGTGTCACTGCCAAATAATACAGCTTGATTACACTTGGACCATACATACACTGAAGCAAAAAAATTGCTACACCAAAAAATAATTAACGCAGAGTAATGAAATTTCGGTTTACCTTTGTCCAGGTAACATTTTAAAATGATTAACATTGCAAGATCACAGTACAATGTAAGCTGCAAATAATCCACTGCAAATGTGCATGCATAATGTTGTACTGGTGCATGATGTCTGTTTGTGGGATGGAATTCTATGCCCATTCCACTTGGTCGGACAATACAGGGACGATTATTGTTGTTTGTGGGGATGCCGTTGGAGCTGTCGTCCTATGATCTCCCATAGTGCTTTATTGGAGTCAGATCTAGTGATCGGGCAGGCCACAGCAACATATCAACATTCTGTAGAGCATGTTGGGCTACAACAGCACTATGTGGACGAGCGTAATCCTATTGGAAAACACGCCCTGGAATGCTGTTCATGATACGCCGACTATGATGTCATCATCGTGATACAACAAGCGACGCTCCCTTGTCTATGACGCAATAACCATGACGTCTCGATCAACACGCTCTTTAGACGACATCACGTTGACGAGAAATTCGGAAGACACACACAAACACACACACACACACACACACACACACACACAGGCAAGTACATACCCATTCACACACTTTGCATAATATTCCTTCTCATTCTCCCCCTATCTACCGGTTTTATGCTTCAGTGAAAAAAAGTATTTATAACGAATACTGTCTCTCAAGTAAATTTCATTTCTCTCTTATTTATATTTTATGAAAAAGAGTTAATGTCGAATACTGTACTGCCTCGTCAGTAAAATTGATTTCTCTGTGTCCATAATTTTTACTTGGGGTTATGAAATGTGAACCACATACCAACAGTACCATAAAAGAGATCCGAAGATTGACAGACTGATCAGAAATTGCTTTACTCTTTCTGTTGTAACCACGACCGGAACAGTCGCAGGGTGGTCGAGAAAGCGCGGCGGGACCAAGCGGAGAGCGGCCCGCGAACACACAAACGAACGGAAAGGATGGACACGAAACAGCGACGGACGATCGAGCGAGACCTTACCAGGTCACCAGCATTGTGAAGCCTAATGCAGGATTGGCTCAGGTGACTGTTAACATAGGCGGGTTGTATAGGGATTTTACTAAAGAGGACCAGGTAGTGATTGTGGGTGGGGCTGGTAATAGTTTTGATAGGGATGGGGAGTATGACATAGATGGTGACCTAGAAAAGATAGCCACTCAGACTGGCAACACGAATGTGCATTTCGTGGAACTGTTTCAGCGTCACGATCTGCATCATCTTAATACAGCCGTCAGGCGAAATAACATGAGACTTGGGGGTGCGCTGATGACAGTAAGCATGGGTCACATTTCAGTGGTGTCGGTGAAGTCTGTCAGCAGGACGGGTGTCAATAGGCATGGCCTGCACCTCAACAGGTATGGAAAGGGGAGGTTGGCAAAGCTTATAGGTGACAGCATAGGTGGGGGTGGTGGGATCACTCATGGGAAAATTTCTGCAGTAGTCGGTGCTAGAGCTGCACCTTTTTTAGATTGAAGTCAGCTGATAGGTATTCCCGCTTAATGGAAGTCTCTCTAACAAAGGAAACACTATCCAAGTAATGAGGGAATTAGTATATTTCATCGAAATATACAAGGTATTAGAGATAAAGTTAGCGAGCTGCTTATAGATGTTGACTCTGAAGTTATTGGTGTATCTGAACACTTCTTAAATAAGAAGACAATTCAGAGGCTTCCTTTACCAGGATACAGGTTGGCTGGCAGCTTTTCTAGGAGCTCTTTGCGGTGTGGGGGAGTAGCCATGTTTGTGAAAAACGGCATCCCATTTGAGTCAATTGATGTTTCAAAGTACTACACTGAAAAGGTGTTTGAATGTTGTGCAAGTGCGGTTAAATTAAATGGAGCTAAACTTCTAACTGTTGTTATTTATAGATCCCCAGACGCACTTTTCACAACATTTTTGCTAAAGCTAGCGGAGGTTCTTGGTTCACTTTATAGGAACTACAAAAAGTTAGTTATATGTGGTGACTTCAATATTAATTGTATAAGTGATTGTGCAAGGAAAAGGATGCTGGTAGACCTCCTTAATTCATATAATCTTATGCAAACCCTATTCTTTCCAACGACAGTGCAAGGGAACAGCAGAACAACAATAGACAACATTTTTGGTCATACCTCGTTACTAGAAGGGCATTCTGTTAGCAAAAAGGTGAATGACCTTTCACTTCATGATGCACACATTTTAACTCTAAAAGATTTGTTGTGCTGCAACACATGTTAAATATAGTTATCAACTGTGTAGGAAAGCTGATCCAGTTTCTGTAGAGACCTTTGTGAACCTTGTCAAGGAACAAGAGTGGCAATATGTTCATAGCGCTGATACAGTAGACGATAAATATAACGCTTTTCTCAAGACTTTTTTCGTGCTCTTTGAAAGTTGCTTTCCGTTAGAACGTTCAAAGCAGGGTACTAGCACAAACAGGCAGCCTGGGTGACTGACTAGAGGGATAAGAATATCTTGTAGAACAAAGTGGCAATTCAAAATTGTTAAGGCTCTCGTGGCCACTTGTTGACAAACTGCCTATTGGCTTCTGTCTCGGGTTCTTCAGCCGACGTTCATCTAATGATTTTTCTGACGTTTCGCCAGCACGAGTGGCTGGCATTGTCAAAGCTTCACCCTCCATTGCCGGTGGTGAACTGGAGCCGAGCTCGCGGCCGCAGACTATATGTACCTGGCGCGCCAACGTCCGAGGGCTTCTCCGCGGTCATTTCCGGTGCGGTTCTCCTCTTGCTACCTGCGACGGTCGTTCGCTGCAGTACAGGAAGCCAGGATCCGTTTACCTTAAGGCTTTCCTCTTTCTTGTTGAAACTGTTCGCGTGTTTTTGTATTTCTACAGCTTCTCTAAACAAGCGCGTGTGATAGTGCTTCTCTACAGCCAGAACTTCCGTGTCGGCGAATTTTATTACGTGGTCGGTCTCATTCAGTGCGTGCTCTGCCACGGCCGATTTTTCCACCTGCCCCAACCTGCAATGTCGCTTATGCTCTTTGCCAATAGGCAGTTTGTCAAAGTGGCAATTATATCAAAACGTTAGAAACGGTCAAAATCTAAATGCAGCAACCCATCACAAACAGTATTGTAAGGTGCTTAAAAATGTTATTAGGAAGGCAAAAAGTAAGTGGTATGCAGATAGAAAAGCTAAGTCTTGGGATCAAATTAAAACCATATGGTCAGTCGTAAAAGAAGTGGCTGGTCTGCAGAGACAAGTTGAGGATATAGAATCAGTGTGTAGTGGGAATGTCCGTGTTACTGGTAAGTCACATATATGTACAGTATTTAATAATCACTTTCTGAATGTAGCAGGTGAACTAAATAGAAACCTAGTCCCAACAGGGAATCATATAGCGCTCTTAGAAAAAAGTGTTCCGAGGGTGTTACCTGAAATGCTCCTCCATGAAACTGACAAGAGGGAGATTGACTTAATAATTAAATCACTAAAGACCAAGAACTCTCATGGATACGACGGGGTATCTAGCAGAATACTGAAGTATTGTTCTGTGTATGTTAGCCCGGTACTTAGCCATATCTGTAACTTTTCCTTTAGGAGTGGTCGGTTTCCTGACCGATTAAAATACTCTGTAGAGAAGCCACTTTATAAAAAGGGAGACAGGGATAGTGTTGACAACTTTAGACCTATTTCTATCGGTGTTAGCTAAAGCTATCGAGAAGTTTGTATATACGAGGTTACTGGAGCATTTAAATTCACATAATTTGCTGTCAAATGTACAGTTCGGTTTTAGAAATGGTTTAACAACTGAAAATGCTATATTCTCTTTTCTTTGTGAGGTTTTGGACGGATTAAATAAAAGGTGGCGAACGCTAGGTGTTTTCTTTGATTTAACGAATGCTTTTGACTGTGTTGACCACAAAATATTACTGCAGAATTTTAACCATTATGGAGTAAGGGGAGTAGCTTACAATTGGTTCCCCTCTTACTTTAAGAACAGAAAGCAGAAGGTAATTCTCCGCAATATTGAGAGTGGTGGTGATGTTCAGTCGCAATGGGGCACTGTTAAGTGGGGCGTTCCCCAAGGGTCGGTGCTGGGGCCACTGCTGTTTCTTATTTATATAAATGATATGCCTTCTAGTATTACAGGTGATTCAAATATATTTCTGTTTGCTGATGACACCAGCTTGGTAGTGAAGGATCTTGTGTGTAATATTGAAACAGCATCAAGTAATGTAGTTCATGAAATAAGTTTGTGGCTTGTGAAAAACAATTTGATGCTAAATCACAGTAAGACTCACTTTTTACAGTTTCTAACTCACAATTCAACAAGAACCGATATTTTGATCAGACAGAATGGGCATATTATAAGCGAGACGGAACAGTTCAAGTTCCTAGGCGTTCGGATAGGTAGTAAGCTGTTGTGGAAAGCCCATGTCCAGGATCTTGTTCAGAAACTAAATGCTGCTCTATTTACCATTAGAACAGTATCTGAAATAAGTGACAGTTCAACACGAAACGTAGTCTACTTCGCATATTTTCATACGCTTATGTCGTATGGTACTATTTTTTGGGGTAATTCTTCTGATTCAAAAACGGTATTTTTGGCTGAAAAATGGGCTGTTCGAGCTATACGTGGTGTAAGTTCGTGAACCTCTTGTCGACTCCTATTAAATAGTCTGGGAATTCTGACATTGCCCTCACAGTATATATTTTCTTTAATGTCGTTTATTGTTAGCAATATTAGCCTATTCGCAAGAGTTAGCAGCTTTCACTCAGTTAATACTAGGCAGAAATCAAATCTGTATGTGGAATGCACTTCTTTGACTCTTGAGCAGAAAGGAGTGCAGTATTCTGCTGCATCCATTTTCAATAAGCTACCACAAGAACTCAAAAATCTTAGCAGTAGCCCAAAGTCTTTTAAGTCTAAACTGAAGAGTCTCCTCATGGCTCACTCCTTCTATGCTGTCTAGGAGCTCTTGGAAGAGCTAAAAAATTAAGCAAATTCCTGCGTTACATTCTTGATTTTCTTTATTTAAACTTACGACTTGTCGCCTGAATATGTTTTTTATATTTCATTTTATCTGTTTCTACTATCGTGTTATAATTTTATGTATTGACTCGTTCCATGACCATGGAGATTTCTCCTTAATTTGGTCCCACGGAAAAATAAATAAATAAATAAAACGACGACAACACTCAAGAAGCAAAGGGGTGACAGACACAAGCAAACGAAACCAAAACGTCCACTAGTAACGAACTCAAAGAACGGTAAGCATGCTGTCTGTTATCCAGGCGATATTTCAAGAGACGCATGCAAAGAGTAAACTGACTGGCTGAGGTTTTTTTTTCCTTTATTGAGTTTCGATTCCCCCTGAAGGGGGCAGGCTGGCAGCATCTTATTATGCCGCTCTTCAGCCTACAGAATTTGTTTTAAAAAGATGAAGATAATAAAAGTAACGGCGATAAAATCGGTGACTTAAAGGTGAAATGGCAGAAAATTCTGAGACTTAAAACATAAAGCACGGGGTTGATGATGCTAATAAAATACACAGGAAGCAGAAAAATAATAGACAGACAATTAAAAAATGCGGCGACAGTCTGGTTTCTGTTCGCAAGAGATATAAAATGCACACCCAGCGACAGCATGATTTCTGTTCGCAACACTGTGGAAAGACGCACAACACTGAACACTCACTTAAACACTGCACTAAAAAGTTGGCACAGATATTACATACCACAGCCGAGAGCAGGTGGGGTGAAACTGGACAGATGACGGTAAAAAAAGGGGGGAAGGAGAGGAAAAGTGAAAGGGGAGGGGGGAAAGGAGCCAATGGAAGATGAGGATCCATAAGAGGGGTGGGGGGGTGCTGAGCAGACGTGCCAGGAAGTGGGGAAGGCAGAGGAGGGGAATACAAAAGGACTCGGGGTTGGGGGGGGGGGGGAGAAAGGAGAGGTTAGGTGGGAAGAAAACACAGGATGGAAGGCTGGCTGGTTCAAATGGCTCTGAGCACTATGGGACTTAACATCTGTGGTCATCAGTCCCCTAGAACTTAGAACTACTTAAACCTAACTAACCTAAGGACATCACACACATCCATGCCCGAGGCAGGATTCGAACCTGCGACCGTAGCAGTCGCGCGGTTCCGGACTGCGCGCCTAGAACCGCTAGACCACCGCGGCCGACAGGATGGAAGGGGGCAGGAAGAGGGAGCCCAGGGAAAGGACAGAGGAAAGGAGGGGGGTGAGGATCAAAGTTGATAGGAGGGATAAATGGAGGGAGAGAGGGCATCATCCGGGAGGGGGAGTTGATGGAAGCCACCTTGGGAAAGGAGAAGTATGGTGTAGAGATGGTGGGAAGGGGGGATGCAACAGTGAAGACGTGGCAGGGACTGGCTGAGCGAGAGGCAGGCACTTAAATACACGATCGGGGACGCCGCTATTGGCCGCTGGGACCACGTGTTCCACTGTAGCGCCCTCACACTAAAAGCGGGCCAGGAGGCGCGCGCCGCCACAGCTTGCGGCGCTATGGTACAGAGACCTCTATGGGTCTCCGACGCCCATGACGTCTGACGGGGATTAAAATTCCGCAGCGCGCGGTACCAGACATTCATTACTTTATTTTTCTTGTTGATAACTGTGATGTCAGCAACAAAGACAAGATCTCGTCAGAATGCTGCATGGACAATAAAATATGGCTTTACATATCACAGAGAGGAAAGGGAAAAACTAACAAAAACTAGTGTACATTAAAATTTTATTATAAAAAAAAAACATTATATTCTGATCATCATAAAACCAAGTCTGCTTTGTTTTCATTTCAGAGAAAAGTTACATGAACACTTGATTGACTGTGCACTGTCTGATTCCATCAACGGTATCATGTCAAGTGGCAGGAGTGAGTGGAAAAAATTTACCATGTGTAGCAGCAAACTAAAACCGCCCTTTATTATTTTTGCTGATGCCAAATGCAGTAGTGACAGTTACTCTGATTCTTATTCTGATCAAGTACATTTACATTCACCACTTAGTATAGCTTATTACAACCATTTTCACCCACGTACTAAGATCAGTTACCAAGCACGTTTTATGTTTTTACATTGTCAAACCTATGCAGTAAAATCAGTGACCTCTTTCAACCAGTATCGACCCCCACCTGAATCACAACTAATTGTTTTTTACAATTCCACACAATAAATCAGTCAGAAATCATTTTTAATATTTACTCACATTTGCAATTAATTTTACTCAATTAACTTCATTACTTTCAAGCATATATACTCTTCTTTTTTCGAAACTCGAACCCACTCTGCTGAGTCTCATACACCGTTTCTCCATTTCTCAGTCTTTGTTTAT
Organism: Schistocerca americana; assembly: GCF_021461395.2. Lineage (NCBI taxonomy): Eukaryota > Metazoa > Arthropoda > Insecta > Orthoptera > Acrididae > Schistocerca > Schistocerca americana. Next base: position 184,545,877 of record NC_060122.1, read on the forward strand.
CTATGAAAATTCTGAGAAAGATCCATTGGGTAACTGAGATTCCTATTTCCGGTACGCTCAGACATTTGACCAACAACGCCAATCACAGTGATTGGACAGACAGTTATGTTAAAAAATACGCAGGAAAAGACGGAATAAAACTGCATAAGTTACTTAGGAATGAAACAAGTAGTAAGTGCAAAGAAACTATAGTGAAACTGTCTGATGATGCGAAAAGAAGAAGTGCCACGTAGCCGTTCGGAGCCCGGTCTTCTTGCGACCTTACATTACCTACATTCCTGGAACGTCATCCTGCAGTATCTCAGAAGGAACATCGAGCTTCTCGTAGCCCTACTAAACGATCTCGTGCAAACTCGGGAAGGTGCTGATAAGGGCGTCTTTGCACCTTAAAGCCATTTTTGACTAACAACAGCTCACCGCTCCCAGTCTCAAAGTTAACTTACGCTCAAGACCGCTACAGCGCGCATTTAAGGTAAACCATCTTTCACATGTAGACACGCGCTGTAAGTAGCCTGTTTATATGTTTATATGTTGGCAGCACGATACACTGTATTAATAACTCTGACAGCGTTGTGCGCCCTCTATAAGAGACTCTGTGGCTGGTCAGATTTGCGGTTGGAGGTGAGCAGCCAGCAGTGATGGCAGTTGGAGGTGAATAGCCAGCAGTTATGGTGGTTGGATGTTAATACACTACTGGACATTAAAATTCCTACACCAAGAAGAAATGCAGATGATAAATGGATATTCGTTGGACAAATATATTATACTAGAATTGACATGTGATTACATTTTCACGCAATTTGGGTGCATAGATCCTGAGAAATCAGTACCCAGAACAACAGCCTCTGGCCGTAATAACGGCCTTGTTACGCCGGGGCATTGAGACAAACTGAGCTTGGATGACGTGTACAGGTATAGCTGCCCATGCAGCTTTAACACAGTACCACAGTTCATCAAGAGTAGTGACTGGCGTATTGTGACGATCCAGTTGCTCGGCCACCATTGACCAGACGTTTTCAATTGGTGAGAGATCTGGAGAATGTGCTGGCCAGGGCAGCAGTCGTACATTTTGTGTATCCAGAAAGGCCCTTCCAGGACCTGCAACATGCGGTCGCGCATTGTCCTGCAGAAATGTAGGGCTTCGCAGGGATCGAATGAAGGGTAGAGCCACGGGTCGTAACACATCTGAAATGTAACGTCCACTGTTCAAAGTGCCGTCAATGCGAACAAGAGGTGACCGAGACGTGTAACCAATGGCACCCCATACCATCAGGCCGGGTGATATGCCAGTATGGCGATGACGAATACACGCTTCCAATGTGCGGTCACCGCAATGTCGCCAAACACGGATGCGACCATCATGATGCTCTAAACAGAAACTGGATTCATCCAAAAAAATTACGTTTTGCCATTCGTGCACCCATGTTCGTCGTTGAATACACAATCGCAGGCACTCGTGTCTGTGATGCAGCGTCAAGAGTAACCGCAGCCATGGTCTCCAAGCTGATAGTCCATGCTGCTACAAACGTCGTCGAACTGTTCGTGCAGATGGTTGTTGTCTAGCAAACGTCCCCATCTGTTGACTCAGGGATCGAGACGTGGTTGCACGATCCGTTACAGCCATACGGATAAGATGCCTGTCATCTCGACTGCCAGTCATACGAGGCCGTTGGGATTCAGCACGGCGTTCTGTATCACCCTCCTGAACCCACCGATTCCATATTCTCCTAACAGTCATTGGATCTCGACCAATGCGAGCAGCAATGTCGCGATACGATAAACCGCAATCGCGATAGGCTACAATTCGACCTTTATAAAAGTCGGAAACGTGATGATACGCATTTCTCCTCCTTACACGAGGCATCACAACAACGTTTCACCAGGCAATGCCGGTCAACTGCTGTTTGTGTATGAGAAATCTGTAGGAAACTTTCCTCATGTCAGCACGTTGTAGGTTTCGCCACCGGCGCAAACCTTGTGTGAATGTTCTGAAAAGCTACTCATTTGCAGATCACAGCATCTTCTTCCTGTCGGTTAAATTTCGCGTCTGTAGCACGTCATCTTCGTGGTGTAGCAATTTTAATGGCCAGTAGTGTAGTTAGCAGTGACGGAGGTTAGGAGTTTGCAGTGTTAGCGCTAGCAGACGGTCTGGACGTGTCCGCCGTAGAGATTTAAAATTATTGACGATTATATAATTTTTTGGATCTGGATGTCACAAACGATTATATGGTTTTTTGAACTGTATGTCGCAATATGAAGGTAACATTTGCTAAATACATTGTTTGCTCTGCAACAAAATCTTTCTGTAGCTAAGCACATGCCTATTAGTAGTTAGAGCCTACAGTAGTTAGAAACTTGTATTTAGCTGGCTGTATTGGTGCTTGCTGTATCGCTATAGTTCGTGTAATGAACATTATCTCTCAGGTAAGTGTCTCCTGAAACGTATAGGTTAATGTTATTCTTCCAATTCAGGTCCATTCATTCGTGTTAATTATCTGAGCAGTCAGATTGCGTTTGAGTTGTGTTTGTCAGGACTAATTCTGTAGGTCTCATATGAAATGATAAAGACAAACAAAGAAACAGTACGTTCAGTTTCATTCGGCAATTTAAGCAGGTTCACTTGCACTCAGTTTCATTCAGCAGTTTCAGAATTAAGTTTAGAAGTTTCACCATCCGAGTTATTTCAGTTTAAGTAAAAATTATATGAAGAAATTTCAACGCCTACTAACGTTTGTCACACAACTCCTTCTTTGCTTTGTGAATTTTTTTCCGTAATTGTGTTGCCTGTTCTGCAAGGCAATTTTGAACAATATTGGAGATGAACAGCAGCCTTATTTCAGTCCTTTACTAATTTTAAAAGATTCAGAGCTGACAGATCCTACCGTCATTTTTTCAAAGGCAGTAATCACACTGGTATCATCGCGACACCTGATGGTCCACTGGATACTACAAAATGCGGGACATGTTTCTTCATGGGGTGCCTGAGGTCATCACGGGCGGCAGTACATTCTCTGCAACGGGCTCTCAAGCTGGCCACAAGCTCTATAAGGTGTTCTTGTACTGATGCGTTCCATCCCTCCACTACAGGCGGTTGGTTCATGCTGACGTGCTGCGGTGAGTAACCCCAACGCATCCCACACGTACTCATAGGATTTAAGCCGCCGAATATCTTCTCGTTCTAAGACCTGCGCTGGACGATGAGGTCACGCACGTTCAAATAAAATTAAAAAAATGAACAAATGCGAGGGCTATTCATGCACCGAGGGTTCTGTACAAACTTAATTACGCATACAGATAGTTCATCCACATCGATAATGAGGAATCTTGACGAATTTTTCCTGTTATTGATGTCAGTACTAGCGAGACATCGGTCCTGAGAATTCTGCACTTCCGAGAATGCTTTAATATTGTGACTTTAAATTTATGTGCGATTTCGTTTTTTTAATAATTTTTCATTCATTTAAATAATTTTGGAATTGTTTTTATCATGCTCGTCTACATGCAAATTTCAGAAGCGTTGACTTCGTCTGCTCTCGTACCTGTTGCGATTCCTGGTAATATTTCACGGAGGTGTCCAGCGAACATAACGGTATAGACGAGTATAGAGCTATCATTGTTACGTCAGTGTCGATTTGTTCTACGGGATGCTTCAAAGGATATGTTGTGGGATGTCGGGACGTCATCCCAAACAAGAGCGTATAATCATGCATCAATTACCAGTATTAATTTGCTTTGAAACATTTCAGATGCAATACGTGTCATATGTGTATACCGTCAGGGAGTGTTTGTACGTAGACTGAGCAGTTCGTTAAGGACTTGTAAACCCTAGCGCTGGTGTGCCTCGTTAGTCGGGATGCCTTACGTCTGTCATCGCTATAGAGCCAAGGCATCTTTTTCACAGCGGCAGGAGACTTCACTTCGTCGATGTTCAGCCAATTAGGTTGAATTATTTGTGAATTATATACCGAAATCTTCCTCAAATCACTCTATCCACGCAAACCAGTTCAAAATCCCCACAGTAGTTCCTGAAAATTTTGGCGGATTACGAATGGAAGACAAGTTAGTAATGATGTGATATACAGATTAACAGTTGTCGGATTTCGTCATTTATCTGTACTGTGAAACCATACTTCTTGCCAAAATTCATGATTCTAGGTCACCAGCAAGTACACTGTAAGTTTTGTTGAGTCACTTTGGGTGTATCAGAAAGACGGCCTTCTATTTTGATTACATTGACTTAACGATCCAAATTTCTATATAATATCTGTATCCGACCGCAGAAATAAGAGTATAAACAGTAGGACAGACACACAGCAGACAAACGGACAACAAAGTGATAGTCCAAGGGTTCCGTTTTTACCGACTGAGGCACGGAACCCTAACAAGACGTCAGGGCTGAATTCACCCATCAAAGGATGCACATTGGAGAGGAGTAAAGTATCCCAATAATTTGACCAGTGGATGTACCGCGTTCAAAGATTTGGAGTTCAGTACGCTCACGCGGCAGTGTGCCTCCCCACACCGCAACAAGTGCACCACCAATACCATTATTCTCGACAACGTTCCTGGGTTCATTACGTGTTCTCATTGCAATGTAACTTCGTCTGTACTGTTCGTTTGCGTGTACATTTTACAGTCCCCGAAGAGTATAAAATTTACATTCTTGCACTCGGAAGCAGTTGTAGAAGTACCGGAACCCCGGCATCGTGGCTACAGACTGCTTTTCCTCTGTTACGATGCCTGTGTCACCTTGAAAAGATACTTAAAAGACCAGCTGCTACGTCACACTTCGTCCTTCTTACAATTTCCTGATGATTCTTCCCCTTGAGAAGTCATCCATATATCACCTCTAGGCCATGTCGTAATGAAGAACACCGGCGGGCGCACCGTAACTCTTGGGGACTGACACAAACCGACTTTTCCCATTCCTTCAAACGCTCGTGTTGCGAGGCGTACGCCATCTGGCGCTATCATCACGCTGACCTCACGCCATATGAAGTCCAGCTTTCTCCGAACGACTGTGAGATCTCTCTAAATATTATCCATAACCTATTTCTTCTTTAGGGGAGAGTGGGGATATTTCAGCATGTGGGACACTTGAGCCACTCATATTTTCTGCTATATAGGTAAATAATTTTTTTCAAAGCTAGATTGAAGTTGTGCTATCTGTTTGCTGCTTTTGATCCTCTCCAGAAAATAATCAGGTTAATCGTTTTCAGTTATTGTTTGGTGCAATTTTTATCTTTAATCAAAATAAATATGAGGCATGGCTGAACTATACCTAAAACTGCGTTTATAGTAACATTTTGTAGAAAAAACGTTCCTTACATAAGGTTTTATAAAACTGTTATTACATTTAGGCAACTGCAAGCTATATAATACCACACTTTCTTGTTAGATAAGGCTTATCGACAAGCTTTCACTTGTGAATATTTTACCCCTGAATGAAAATATTTTCTCTGCTGGTGAATTTCTGACTTCATATGTAACTCACTGAGCATTTACAGAGTCGCATGCCCTCTGCAAAACACTGAGGCTTCTTCAAATTATCAGAAAAAGGTACTTACCAAATTCAGACTGGAGTGGGGCGTCTTAGGTAGACTGTCACTATTAGTCATACTGTGAAGGTCAGTGTGGAGTCCTCAATAAGTGAAGCCATTGTTTCACTGGAGATTGTCATACCCAATCCTAAAGCCTTGCCTCGTTCGATGAAAGCAACTTGTACTACAGAAAAGCTACAAATTGTGAAGTCCCTTCTGGAAAGAGCAGAAAAAAATTAAATAAAAAAGGAAAGGTCAATTAAAAAACTTCGGCCTGCACGGAAACAAAGTCCAACATCTCTCGCAGTAACCCGAAATGAAGACTTCATCAGAATTATCTGACAGTTATTCAACAAAAGGCACGACTTCATCCATGACACAAAGTAATTAGTGTGAACGTGAAGATGTAGTGGTGGACATGTAGTCAAGCAACAGGGATTGGTTGTTGGTAAAATTAGATGGGAGAAATGTGTTAACAGATTGTTTAGAAAAGTTATGAATAAAGGAGAGGAAGGACCGAAAGTTAAGATTGCAAGGAGAGTTGTACGCTATGTTCAAATGGACTCCAATTGAAGACATTCCTGTTGCTGACGAAGATCAAACAGAAGCGATTCTTCAGCATCCGTAATCAACACCAAAACTGATCGTGTACCTGGTTTCCCTTTCATAACTGGTTTTTAAGTACTTTTTATTTCTTGCAGTTCAAGTTTTTGACATTATAATGTTATGAACATGAGATTTCATGAGATTTTAAGTCCCATACAAAAATGTTTCGAGACCCCAATGATGTTTTATTTTCCAGTTCAAGTATCCCCACCCCATGGATCAAGTATTCCCACCATGGGGATCCTTGAGCCAAGATGTGAAGCGTTCTAGTAAGCACATTCTTCGTAGATAAATACTTTCCAATAAATGTTTTTAAGTACTTTATGTAATGAGAAAGTCGGAAGGTATGTCATGACACTTTTAGTTTTCATTATAGTCAACATATCCGTCTTGAGAAATTCAGCACCAGGTTAGAAAATGAAGGCTCATTTGTTGTTCCGTTTAAATGGCTCTGAGCACTACGGGACTTAACTTCTAAGGTCATCAGTACCCTAGACCTTATAGCTACTTAAACCTAACTAACCTAAGGACATCACGCACATCCATGCCAGAGGCAGGATTCGAACCTGCGACCGTAGCGGTCGCGCGGTTCCAGACTGTAGCGCCTAGAACCGCTCGGCCACCCCGGCCGGCTGTTCCGTCTCAGCTGCATATTTCTAATTAGATAATCTACAAATGAGATAGAACAATAAAAGAGGATTATCTTAATTTTCAGCTTTATTTAATCATGTAGAAAAAATAACTAAAATAATTAAGAACGAAACTATGGCTTAACAATTCCCATTTTCTCCAACTACTTAATTTTTGTAAAAGGATTTTTGTATGAATTACACTCACTTTTTGATCTGCCGACATTACAGTTAATAACCAAATACGAGTAACGGTTCCCTTAACCTTCACATTACATTGTTAATGAATAGCTGTCTCAACAGGAAGGTCTTAAAAATCATCTACATTTTTTGTCTGATGTCACATTTTTAGTATTATTACGGGCTATGTTTTGGTACATATTAGTAATTAATTACATTATTAACATTTGTGGCACACGCTGAGAGCTGTAAATCAGTTTTAAGGTCTAAAACACTTGTAGGGTATGAAACTAACACTCAATCGGACCTTGCTTATTGATTCCTATCTTACCATGCAGCTTTACAGCGAGAGGTGATTGCAAATTTGTTGTTATTGTGGCTATCAGGTCGGACACTGTTTACATGCAGTCCCCACACAAGTGAATCCTGTGCAAGTCTGTCCATTTCTGCCTAAATATTTTATGATACGTCGTCCTGAACCCGCTTGCTGGAGTCGTTCCATTTGAACATGCAATCTATTTTCGAGTCAGGGAGTCTTATCATACTTCACTCAGACCGAATGTTCCACTTGTGTTTGATCTTGTCCAGTACTTTCACATTAGTTACTCGGCCAACTCCGCAGCATTTTTAAAGATTTGATTACCTTCTTGTGCAGTTTCTGCAGTTCCACTTAATTAAAAGAACTGAATTGGGGTGGTGAAAAAGTTCTTAGCGTTTTTCCATAGGTTTAACGAACACATGAGGTACATACGATAGAGACCATATTCATCAATATTATATTGTTCTCCACTATTTACAACAGTCTGTCAACGCTGGAATAACTTTTCGCTTCAGTGACGTTAAAATTATGCCGTTTTGAGGCGAAGACCTCTTCGAGTTACGTTCGGAGCGCATTTTCGTCTCGAGAGACAGTTCCTTTAGGGTTGTTTGGTAGAGTGTCTTGAAAAGGTGAAAATCTGGTGGCGCAAGATCAGGTAACTAATGTGGGTGACGAATGACTACCCAACAAAACTCCTGTGCAGTGTTTCTTTGTCAGTCTAGCAGAATGCGGGCGGCCGTTATCACGGAGTAACATCACTTCACGCAGTCTTTCTTGTCGTTGTCTTGGATTGCGTCTGCAACACTTTTCAGTTGTCGACTATAAATGTTAGCAGTGATGCTAAATTCTACTCTCACTCTTCCGTCCATTGCTATAAATAAATTAACAACTCTTGGTTGCCACGAGACATGCCTCATCAACTTATCACACTTCACTCAGACCAGATGTTCCACTTGTTGCTTCCTCGGGGAAGCAATTCGAAATGCACCACACCGTCGCTGTTCTGCCAGATGCATAATACTATCTTTTGTGTGTGGGCGCACATCTATGCTTTGTCTGGGCCCAAATATTACTTTCTTTTACTTATGTTAGCTTTAAGACATCATTTCTGGTCACCGGTAGCGACACAGGATATAAATGATCCGTGTTGTTCACGCATCAGTTGATGACGAACTAGCAGAGAAGCACATTTGGCCGCCCGCAAATTTTTGTGAATTTGGTTCTGAGTATCCGCTGCACATACACAAAATTTTTGAACCTTCTCCACTGCATGCAAATGTCGCACGATGGTGGAATGACCACAGTTCATCACATTTGCCAGTTCTGGAGTACACTGGTGTGGATAATGTTGGATTAATTGATTTAAATTATATTCATCAAACCCTGAAGGTCTTAATGAACGTGGAGTGTCACTAATGTCAAAAGGGTATAAAACTGGAAAACCATTTTAGTGCATGCTCTATCCAATGACACTACTGACATACACAGCGCAAACGTTACTGGCTGCCTCCTCTGCCGTCATTCCTCCACTGAACTAGGAAAGAAACATATGCCGTACATTAATTTCTTTTGAATACATTATGGGAGAGGCAGTGATCAATGTCTTACAAATATTTACTGCTAAAAATAGTCTTGATCACGATTTATTTATCAAGGTGACCGGTTTCGACCACTACTGTGGTCATCTTCAGACCATTGGGTAGGTACCTTTCTCTGTTGGAGTGATTCTCCAACAGAAAGAGGTTCCTACCCAATGGTCTGAAGATGACCACAGTAGTGGTGGAAACTAGTAACCTTGATAAATAAATCGTGATCAAGACGGTTTTTAATAGTAAATATATGCCGTAAATGTTCCCATTTCTCTACTTGCCGATCTATTTTCTAGAGTCCAGAGCTCTACTCACTGTCTCCAAACGACAAATGACTGTATGTAAACTCAAACTCCAACGCTGAATTTGAAATAAAAAGTGGCAGTCTATAAATAAACCCATAGCAAACAGAATACGAACGATCATATGTACCTCGCTAATTACGTCAAGAATGAACTTATCCATGTTCGATACTACTCGTCATGTTACTGAAGCGTTCTAAAATGTAATCATATTGTATGGTTTTTACACTATTAACGAAATTCACTTAATCTGATCTACTTTTTAAATAATAAGTGTTGTAACTAGTCATCTATTTGGCACTGAAATGCCAGGATGCAGACATCACAGGTTCTCCTAGCCAAACGTGTTCATGCATGTGCACGAAGTGTGTAGCGCATCAGTTTGATCTAAATCAAATCCTCAGTCAATTCCCCTCTACAAGATTGACCCCATTGAAGGCTGTTGTGGTAGCTGCACCGTTTGGAACAACAACGCTGCAAAACTGAGTTAGAACGCAAATGGAAGCGTAGTGGATTCCACGGGTTGCTGTAGCGTTTGGGACGAACTTCTGCTGCGAATGTGTTCCCAACGTAGACGGCCGAAAAAATGGTTAAAATGGCTCTGAGCACTATGGGACTTAACGTCTGAGGTCATCAGTCCCCTAGAACTTAGAACTACTTAAACCTAACTAACCTAAGGACGTCACACACACCCATACCCGAGGCAGCATTCGAACCTGCGACCGTAGCGGTCTCGCGGTTCCAGACTGAAGCGCCTAGAACCGCTCGTCCACACCAGCCGGCCGTGGACGGCCGAGTGGAGAGGCCGCCGTATTACTTGGTTGGGGCTTCCTTCGCTCGCCAGGAGTGTGGTGATTACACTGACCGATGCGGCGACGACGCCGCAGCAGGATTACGCGAGTGAGCACCCCCCGCTTAGGAAGCGGTATGACGGGCCTCCTGTAGGCTCCAAGGCTCCGTTCTGTGACTACAAGCCTGCCTCAGCGGCCACTGATTAAACGGCAGGATGCGAAATACGTTGTCTACGAACGTAAATTTAGTGACGAAAACCTTTCGTTCTCGTGTGGCTGTGTTCTTTGCCGATTTCTTTAACATAGCTTATGACTGAGGCAGCCGGTGTTTCTTTTTTTTTCAAAAAAAGAAAAAAGGGGAGAGAGAGAGAGAGAGAGAGAGAGAGAGAGAGAAAGAGAGAAAGAGAGATAGAGAGATAGAGAGAGAGAGAGAGAGAGAGAGAGAAAACGCTGCACACGAAGCTGTTCCAAATTACGGGCGAAATTGCAAGAGTGGCTTCGAATAATTCCCAACGTAGTTACAGACACAGCTATTCGAGTCCTCAGGGTGTCATGCAGAAGTCAGCACAAGAAAGCTCCATCTTTAAGGATTAAAAAACTACTGATTTTCATGCTATTCCAATGACTTACCGCCCCTAGGCACTTTTAAGTCACACACAAAGGGTCAAAGATAAAACAAGTGACACAACTAAGTTGACATAGTGATTAATTGAGTATGATGTTGCGCAGCGAGTCCTATAGCAAATTAGACTGTGAACTGTAAGATGAAACGAAAGATTTAAAATAAAAAAGCGCAAACAAAAAATCTTGAAATGTACATGCAAAACGTTAAAACTGACTTAGTTTAGAATACGACAACCGACCATTAGACAGAATTACAAGAATAACTGAAACACGCATCGAAGGCCAAAACTAATATGTGAAAAAAGAAAATATCTAATTATAATGCTGCATGACATGGAATGCCCTCATAAGCGTACTTTTATGCTGTAATCTTTATTGTAGAACTTTGACTACGTCTTGCTCTTTGAAGAACTGTGACACTACACAGCTCGTGAATAATGAAATTAGAAAATTGTCATTACTTATGATCGAAGTCATTAATGGTGATCATTTGCAGTTGCGACCGTGATAATTAGTATTTTTTTTAATTTGCACAGTTGCGAAATATCTCGGACCATTATCAGTGAAAGTTTCTACTATATAATCAAATCGATTACGATAACGGCTACGTTATTGAGCCGTGCTGCGGTTCGTGTTGGTGCCGTTGCTAGGTTGGCATCATTTAGTTGATATAGTTATGGTTTTTGTCTTCTTCTTGTTTTCATTGGCGCCACTCCTTTTGCAAGCGTTTTCTGTCCGCTAGTGGCAGCAGCGGCGGTTATCGATATCTAGTAACGGTGGTACTATCTTTGGGGCGACGTAGTGGTGTTTCCGTGTCGTGTGAGTCGGTATGTCGGTTGGGGACGGACGAGCAGCCAGGTCCAAGCAGCGCGGAACACGCCGGGACCACTGGCGGCATGCATGCACTGCCGGATGGAGGGGCTGTAGTCGCGAGGGGTACAACGTCATTGTCAACTGGACCCAGGAAGTAGAGAGGGCCTCAATTCAAGTAGTGAAACCTCCACCATTGTGAGATCTCGCCATTTGCTTGCGTTCTTCTGCTCTCAGTATTGTCGAGACAAAGAGCAGCGAGTGGAGCGTTTGAGGAAGGCGAAGCTAATTAGCCTTGCTCCACTTCTTATTATTTATTTTTGCATTCCATATGTTATTATTTGTGAAGTTCAACCAGTGGTAGTGAAATGCAGAAGGGCCATACGTGCATGTGTGTATGTGTGTGTGTGTGTGTGTGTGTGTGTGTGTATGTGTGTGTGTGTGTGTGTGTGTGTGTGTTGTTGTTGTTGTGTTCGTGGTTTGTCACTGAGGTGATCTGGTTATTGTTCGTTCGTTCAGAATGCAGAATTAGAGAAAAGCAAGGTAAACACAGCAGAGCTGGAACTGGCAACAGCATCGACTATTTGAGTTCATCCTAATATGACGCAAACGGCGTCACGTGGCATGAGTTTCTTCGCCTGGATATCGTTTCTGAACCGAATTATGCAAACGTGACTGCCCCAGTTGTTCGCACTGCAAAGTTCGCAGCGTCACTGGGCGTTACCTACCATTGGCGCCTTCTTACTCTGCCGTCAGCGCCGGCGATCTCCAGCATCCTCGACGAAGTTAACTTGCTACGCCAGCATTCACGTTCTACATGCAAAACGAGGCAGCGTGCGTGCCGCGCGCGGGGCACGTGCTTGCTAACGCACGTCACGTGCCGGTGGCGACGTCGCTTCATTCTCGCCGCTCCGCCCCTAATTATTCCTGCCGTCATGTCTTCCGCAGTGCTGCCGAATTCCGGGCCAGGCGACGCTCCACCTCTACGTTTCCTTGTTCACCGCTGTATTGGCAGTGCTGTGGCATGCAGACGACAGCAATCCACGTACAAATTTTAAACCATTATCAGCGGCAACATCTAGACGTGTTGTTAAACCAGCCCATTTCCTTGGAGATGTACCTCGTAAGATACACACTGGACAACAAGTATTGAAATGAAAATAAATTTTTAATACACTCCTGGAAATGGAAAAAAGAACACATTGACACCGGTGTGTCAGACCCACCATACTTGCTCTGGACACTGCGAGAGGGCTGTACAAGCAATGATCACACGCACGGCACAGCGGACACACCAGGAACCGCGGTGTTGGCCGTCGAATGGCGCTAGCTGCGCAGCATTTGTGCACCGCCGCCGTCAGTGTCAGCCAGTTTGCCGTGGCATACGGAGCTCCATCACAGTCTTTAACACTGGTAGCATGCCGCGACAGCGTGGACGTGAACCGTATGTGCAGTTGACGGACTTTGAACGAGGGCGTATAGTGGGCATGCGGGAGGCCTGGTGGACGTACCGCCGAATTGCTCAACACGTGGGGCGTGAGGTCTCCACAGTACATCGATGTTGTCGCCAGTGGTCGGCGGAAGGTGCACGTGCCCGTCGACCTGAGACCGGACCGCAGCGACGCACGGATGCACGCCAAGACCGTAGGATCCTACGCAGTGCCGTAGGGGACCGCACCGCCACTTCCCAGCAAATTAGGGACACTGTTGCTCCTGGGGTATCGGCGAGGACCATTCGCAACCGTCTCCATGAAGCTGGGCTACGGTACCGCACACCGTTAGGCCGTCTTCCGCTCACGCCCCAACATCGTGCAGCCCGCCTCCTGTGGTGTCGCGACAGGCGTGAATGGAGGGACGAATGGAGACGTGTCGTCTTCAGCGATGAGAGTCGCTTCTGCCTTGGTGCCAATGATGGTCGTATGCGTGTTTGGCGCCGTGCAGGTGAGCGCCACAATCAGGACTGCATACGACCGAGGCACACAGGGCCAACACCCGGCATCATGGTGTGGGGAGCGATCTCCTACACTGCCCGTACACCACTGGTGATCGTCGAGGGGACACTGAATAGTGCACGGTACATCCAAACCGTCATCGAACCCATCGTTCTACCATTCCTAGACCGGCAAGGGAACTTGCTGTTCCAACAGGACAAGGCACGTTCGCATGTATCCCGTGCCACCCAACGTGCTCTAGAAGGTGTAAGTCAACTACCCTGGCCACCAAGATCTCCGGATCTGTCCCCCATTGAGCATGTTTGGGACTGGATGAAGCGTCGTCTCACGCGGTCTGCACGTCCAGCACGAACGCTGGTCCAACTGAGGCGCCAGGTGGAAATAGCATGGCAAGCCGTTCCACAGGACTACATCCAGCATCTCTACGATCGTCTCCATGGGAGAATAGCAGCCTGCATTGCTGCGAAAGGTGGATATACACTGTACTAGTGCCGACATTGTGCATGCTCTGTTGCCTGTGTCTATGTGCCTGTGGTTCTGTCAGTGTGATCATGTGATGTATCTGACCCCAGGAATGTGTCAATAAAGTTTCCCCTTCCTGGGACAATGGATTCATGGTGTTCTTATTTCAATTTCCAGGAGTGTATATCGTCTTTAAATCGGACTGATGGTGATAACCCTAAGGCATTGATGGGCCGGGAATCCCCCACCTCGGAAAGTTCTGCCGCCGAGTTGCGTGTCTTTTCATTTGATGCCACACTGGGCGACTTCCGTATCGATGGTTTTCAAATGAGGATGAGAGCAAAACAACACCAAGTCCCCAAACGGAGAAAATCTCCGTCCCAGCTGGATATTGAACCCCTGTCGCTTCAACCTATCAAATTTTTAACTTCTGTGTTTTCGTGAGATATATGTGCAAGAAGAAGCAATGTTTGGCTGACTTCAAGACAAATTGAAATAACCAGAAATTTATACATGTCCCTTGTGTAATCTGATTTATATGTTTGAAATCGATTGAACAGTCTCAATAACACAACAATAACAAGCAGAACATAGTTATTTAAATGAAAATAAAGTGTTACTGTAACATGTATTTGGATCGGACTAAAAAAAATAAAGATTTCCTATTAGCCTGGCACCTCACAGATAGTTCTGAAATTGTATTATTTTGAATTTTTAATAGCTGTGAAATTACTTGTATGATTGATAATGAAATGAGACGATGCACTAGCAGTACCTTACTGATGCACGAATATTTCTATTCCTATTATAAAACGTGATTTTTTCCATTGCGTATAAACTCTAGGGATTGGTCGATGAGAGTATACGGAACGAAAAGGGTCTAATAGACTTATGTCAACAAATGCATGCTTTCCATGCTAGAGACCATTTATTCAGTCTCACATTGCTACAGGGACTGCGGTCTAATACGCCCTGCACTATGAAGCCACAGTTATAGTATGTGTTGAAAATGGTTTTCATATGCCTCAACGCATGCGTGTATGCGCCGTAGCATGTTCTGTCTCACACGTTCATATCGGCCAGGCTGCATAGGAACAGTGTCAAATGCAGCATGCCCGCATCTCGTGGTCGTGCGGTAGCGTTCTCGCTTCCCACGCCCGGGTTCCCGGGTTCGATTCCCGGCGGGGTCAGGGATTTTCTCTGCCTCGTGATGGCTGGGTGTTGTGTGATGTCCTTAGGTTAGTTAGGTTTAAGTAGTTCTAAGTTCTAGGGGACTGATGACCATAGATGTTAAGTCCCATAGTGCTCAGAGCCATCAAATGCAGCATGAATACGCTGGTACAGTGTCTGCACATCTGGAACGGGCTCTCCATGCACGGTACTTCTGAGATGGCTACATAACGGGAAATCGCACGGATTGAAATCCGGTGAACGAGCAGGCCATGCAACTGGACCCCCTTGTCCGATCCATTGACCATAGAAGACACGATGGAGATGCGACCGGAAGTTAACGGTGAAGTGTGCTGTAGCAGCCACATAACCCTACGAATCATCAATGGTACTTCATGCATCAGGGGAGGCGGCGACGTGGAGGGAAGACTGGTCCTAAAATACGGTCGCCAATTATCCCGGTCCATGTATCCCGGCTGCTCTGATGCTGATGACTCAAAGGGATTGAAGGGGGCTCTGCGTACTATCCCACAGGTGACTGTTATGAAAGTTCAAGATACCACTGTGCATAAAGTTGGTCTCATTTTTGAATCTGATGGATGACACAAATCCAGGAATCGTGGTAACCTGGTGAGGAAACCAGTGATAAAACTGCTACCTATGTCGAAAGTCTGTCGCTAGTAAGCCCTGCACACGCTGTAAGTGATAAGCGTAGCAACAGTTGCCATGGAGAATGTTCTACGTGATCGTCTGGCTTACCCTACTGGAGGACCAACTGCATGGTACTGCAAAGGAGGTCGCCTTGCACAATGTTTATCACATATTTCTCTAAGTCTTGTGTATAACCATTTCGGGTACGTGTATCATGAGTTCCTGCTTCCTAAAACGACTCGGTTTGAGACAAATAGCGAAACACTGGTGCAAACACTGAATGCAGTGGTTGTTGGCGGAGGGTTAGGTTTCCTGGTACAACTTTTTGTACCCGCTTTAAGTTGATATTTCTACATCTACATCTACGTGGATACTCTGCAAATCATATTTAAGTGCCTGGCAGAGGGTTCATCGAACCACCTTCACAATTCTCTGTTATTCCAATCTCGTATAGCGCGCGGAAAGAATGAACACTTATATCTTTCCGTACGAGCTCTGATTTCCCTTATTTTATCGTGGTGATCGTTCCTCCCTATGTACGTCGGTGTCAGCAAAATATTGTCGCATTCGGAGGAGAAAGTTGGTGATTGGAATTTCGTGAGAAGATTCCGTCGCAACGAAAAACTCCTTTCTTTTAATGATTTCGAGCCCAAATCCTGTATAATTTCTGTGACACTCTCCCCCATATTTCGCGATAACACAAAGCGTGCTGCCTTTCTTTTAACTTTTTCGATGTACTCCGTCAGTCCTATCTGGTAAGGATCCCACACCGCGCAGCAGTATTCTAAGAGAGGACGGACAAGTGTAGTGTAGGCAGTCTCCTTAGTAGGTCTCTGACATTTTCTAAGTGTCCTGCCAATAAAACGCAGCCTTTGGTTAGCCTTCCCCACAACATTTTCTATGTGTTCTTTCCAATTTAAGTTGTTCGTAACTGTAATACCTAGGTATGTAGTTGAATTTACGGCTTTTACATTAGACTGACTTATCGTGTAACCGAAGTTCAACGAGTTCATTTTAGCACTCTTGTGGATGACCTCACACGTTACATTATTTAGGGTCAACTGCCACTTTTCGCACTATTCTGATATATTTTTAAAATCGTTTTGCAGTTTATTTTATTCTTCTGCTGACTTTTATCAGTCGACAAACGACAGCGTCATCTGTAAACAACTGAACACGTCTGCTTAGATTGTCTTTCAAATCATTTATGTAGATAAGGAACAACAAAGGGCCGATTACACTACCTTGGGGAACGCCTGAAATCACTTCTGTTTTACTCGATGACTTTCCGTCAAAGCCTGTATAAACGCATGTGTGATATCCTGTGAACACGGCTACGTCCATCTTGGCAGGAGCCACGGTATTGAGCCGTGTTGACAGTCTACCTGTCGCGCCACGCTTTCGTGCGCACCATCTGCGGCTAGTGGGTGTCCACGGGCGACTTCTATGTGGCCTCTGGCGAGCTCGCTGGCACGCTTGCAGGCAGTCCGCCGAGGAGGTAGTCGATGTCTAGCAGAATTGGTCATCGGGAGTGCAGACCCATAAGAGTCCTGGACTGCAAGGTGTAGAAGGGGGGCAGAGGGAGGCCTTGTCCATTGCAGCTTAAAGACTGGTGTCAGAGTTGTACTCTACGTGCCGCCATGGGACAGGCAGCTGATGTTTACGTTGTAAGTAGGCTGTTTAGGTTTTCTTACTGGCAACGCCACGTAGCGCTCTCTAAGAAAATCACTGGCTGTGCTGTGTGCAGTCCTATAAGAGAGTTGCGATGAATTTGAAGAAATGCACTGACAGGCTATATGAGAAAAGTACAGAAAGCAGGTATAGATAGGACTTTTTGGAAATAATGAAGAACGAAGGGAGATCTATGAGAAGTAAAGAAAGTTTTGTTTGCAAAATACTGCAGTAAAACAAACCCTGTCCTTTTCTTGTGTTATCCCACTATGTGTTTGTGTACCCTTGTGTATTTATGTTATTCCTGTCTTTATATGTTTATCTGATAAGACTTATGTTGTAGAATTTTTCTAATACTCAGCTACATGAACTATGATGAGGAAAACTGTTATCCTCAAATATAATTTGCATTAATCATATGTTATTTACTTGGTAAAGATGATAGACATTATTAATTCTGATCTGTTTTAATGCTTATGTGTGAAGTTGATGTTTCAATAATTATTCTGATCTTTTATGTATTTACTTATGTCATAATTCCTGTAACACTGATGTATATGTTTATTTCTATTCTTTTGTAAAGCCCCTATTAATACAAATGTTATCTGTATTATTATGTTTTTAATGATGTATTTTGTACCTTTGTTATTGTATTCTTATGTTATAAAATTGTAATTGATACCACTTCATCAAATTAAGTAACTTGCAAGTTACATTTCACTGCACACGTTTCTGTTGGTCATAGTATATGGACAAAATGTGAGAAGTAGGGACTCATAGCGTTTGCACGTGTGTTAATAATTCAGCAAGGGACTGGATAACAGCATTGCTGGTTCTAAGGACAATTTAAAAAAAAATTGTGAGTGCACAAGTGGTAGCTTATGGACTTGCTATACTGTCTGCAAGACTCCTCGATGGTGATTGTGGAACTGCACAGTCGCAACAGATGGTTGCTGGCTGTCTCTACAAGGATTACAGTGGGTCTGCATCTTTGATGATCCACCAATACCATTATTTCTACAAGGACTTCAGTGGGTCTGCAACTCTGGTAGCCCACCAATACCATAACCTCTACCAGGACTACAGTGGGTCTGCTCTGTGATGACCTATCTACCAATACTCTTCAAAATTTCGACTGACTCTGCTGTGGGTTTGCTCTATTGTGGATCAATACCTGTCTGCATGTCAAGAGTCGGCACTGTCTTTCCGTTCGAAGGACAACACTACTTCTTCAAGATTGCATGGAAATCTACTACTTCCGTGTGCATTTTCTTTTACTGCTCAGACTTTGAGAAAAAAACCACTGCAATTTTACTGTGATGGATGATCAGGACTGTCTTTATGGACTGTGAGAAAATTTCAGCTTTTGACCAACATTCTATCATTAAGTGTGTGCATTTGATTTCTTTGTTACTGCAATTGTGAAAAAAAAATTTAACAAATATGTACTGGCCATTGCCCAAAAAAATTTGTAAAATTTTTTGTGCAGAGCATGGGGGCTATGTAAGTAGGCTGTTTAGGTTTTCTTATTGGTAACGCCACGTAGCGCTCTGTATGCAAATCACTGGCTGTGCTGTGTGCAGTCTGTGGCTAGTTTGCATTGTTGTCTGCCATTGTAGTGTTGGGCAGCTGGATGTTAACAGCGCATAGCGTTCGGCAGTTGGAGGTGAGCCGCCAGCAGTGGTGGATGTGGGGAGAGAGATGGCTGAATTTTGAAATTTGTAAGAGTGGATGGCATGAACTGTTATATGCATTATGACTTTTGAACACTATTGAGGTAAATACATTGTTTGTTCTCTATCAAAATCTTTCATTTGCTAACTATGCCTATTAGAAGTTAGTGCCTTTAGTAGTTTGAATCTTTTATTTAGCTGGCAGTAGTGGCGCTCACTGTATTGCAGTAGTTCGAGTAACGAAGATTTTTGGTGAGATAAGTGATTTGTGAAAGGTATAGGTTAATGTTAGTCAGGGCCATTTTTTAGAAGGGATTTTTGAAAGATTGCGTTGCGCTAAAAACATTGTGTGTCAGTTTAAGCCCAGTTACGTATATAATTTTTCTAAGGGGACATTTCATATGTCGACCCTTAGCTGGGGCTATCTCACTGGAGTATTCTGAATCTTTCTTGCGGTTTGTGTAATTAGTGTAGCTATTGTTTATTGCTAGTGCATAATTATAGAGAGAATTTCCTTTGTAGTTGTAGTTTTTTATTGTTGCACAGTAAAACAGTTGTGACATGCATGTATATTTGCAGCAAGTATTTCGCAGCTGCGCTTGCAATTAACGAGATATTATTTTCAGTGCTACGTTAATGTGTTCTCTTATTTTTGCTCTTCAAATTGTGCTTTTCTGTGTTATCGTGTGAAATATTGTGACAATAATGGCGTGTGAAAAACGTAATACTAGGCACCAAAGTAAACTGAGAAATGACAGTGAAGACGAAAGCAGTGTGTTAGCGCCACTGAGTAATGGATTAACCAATGTTCAAAATAGTAATTTGGTAATTGTGCATAGGGAAATGGAGCGGGCTGCAAACAATGGTATAGACAGTGAAACAATTAGTGAACAGGGAAGCGTTATCGATCGATCGGTAGGCAACAGCTTGCCTCAGGAATCCGAAATGACAGGACACAATCTTGCAAATACTGTAGATTCAGGTTTTGCGGCCTCACAGTTTTCTCAAATAAGTCAAGACACATTTTCTACTTTTCAAACTGCGAATATTGCCGGTTCAAATGCATTGCCGAATAGCACTGAGGAACATGTTTCAGACACCAGTGCATTGTTCTTACAATTAATGCAACAAATGGGACAAAAGCTTCAAAAGTTAGACATAATGGAACAAAATCTTTAAAAGTTAGACACAATGGAACAAAATCTTCAAAAGTTAGACACAATGGAACAAAATCTGAGACAAACACAGCAAAAGCATCCAAAGTTAGACACAATGGAACAAAATCAGAGACAAACACAGCAACAGTTAGACACAATGGAACAAAATCAGAGACAAACACAGCAAAAGCTTCAAAAGTTAGACACCACACTTGAACAAACACGTGAAGATTTAGCTACTGAGTTACATAACATTGAATCGAAATGTCAAAAAGTCTGTAATGACGTAAAAACACAAATTTGTGAGCATTTCCAACCTATTTTTTCGCGTCATGAAAATGCATTACAGAATAACGAAGCTGCCATAAAAGAACTGCAAACTATTGTTCAGTAAAATCATGAGACCTTGCAAGCTAAAATTGACTCAGTTGCATCTACCGATTCGGTTACGCAACTTGCAAAAACTCAGGAAAACTTAAAGGACACAGTAGATACTCCGAAAATTGGTTCAGAAAGACACATGGAGGAAATTAGTTCACTATCAGAGAAAGTAGTCGAACTTTCCGATCAGCTAAATAATTTATCTACGAAGGTAGATGATAATCTGAATGACGCAAGACCGGTAGTCTTTAATGACACAGAAGAGTGCGAACAAATTAGGAAATTCAAACAAAATCAGAATCAAATTAATACTCAACTCCATAGAGAAATCCGGGAAGTACAAGTTCAGCTGACACAGCCCAGACACTTTCGCCACACCTGTCCCCCCACGTACTATTGCTACTGTTAACCATCCATTACCATGTGAAAATGTATGATTCAAATCAATACTGAAATTCAGTCTGCAACCACAAAACACAGAAGGTCCATCTAGCAATGCGTGTGCGGCAACAGATTTGATTGTATTATTCTTCTTGTAGGCGGCGGCTGTTTGGAATTCGACGTCTTCAATAGTCTTATATACTGTCTGTCTTGAGCGACGCCGCACACGCAACTGCATTGAACGCTGCCAAGATGCCGTATAGAAGGCGATGGAGGCGTCGCTCAAGACAGACAGTATATAAGACTATTGAAGACGTCGAATTCCATACAGCCGCCGCCGACAAGAAGAATAATACAATCAAATCTGTTGCCGCACACGCATTGCTAGATGGACCTTCTGTGTTTTGTGGTTCCAGACTGAATTTCAGTATTGATTTGAATGATACATTTTCACATGGTAATGGATGGTTAACAGTAGCAATAGTACGTGGGAGGACAGGTGTGGCGAAAGTGTCTGGGCTTACAACGCAAATCGTGAACAAAACAGACACCACCTGTATGACAACCACTGGCGGAGTAACAGTTACAGAGAAAGTTCGCATTTCCGTAGTAATGAATATGACAGAGACAATCATAGAAACAGACAATATGGTAACCAGAACTATTATTATCAAGGGGGACAGAATAATTTCAGACGCAACAGTTCAGAGCGCAGTTACTATTCAGGGGGAAATTCTCCACCACGTGACCGACAAGAGAGAAACTGTGGAATCTACCGACGTGACAACAGACGGTATAATCATAACGAAATTCGCGGTCCAATACGGGAAGAGCGACATAGAAATGCGGAACAGCCACAAAATAATAACACGAGGCACTTCGGAAATTATGAAAGAAATTGGCAAGGTACACCGAATTTTGAGATGGAATCGCCGAAACGAAGTAACAATGACCGATTTGCGATTTGCTGACATGATGATTTTGACTATAAGCTGTTCATTACTACACGTAAATTCAAAAAATTTAAGAATTCTAGCAACGACATTCATCCACATGCGTGGCTTCATCAATTCTCTCATTGTTTTCCTCCCAAATGGTCATTAGAACACAGATTAGAATTTATGTGCGGCTACTTACAGAATGAACCAGCTGTAAGAATGCGATCGGTCATTCACGATTGCCACAGTGAAGGACAGTTTTACCACGCCTTCCTCTCAGCATATTGGTCTCAAGCAACACAAGACCGAGTAAAACATGACATCATAATGATGAAACATTTCGAACAATCTAAATTTTCCAGTCTTGTGAAATATTTTGAAGACATGTTGCACAAGAATCAGTACCTGTCAAACCCATACAGCCCCTCAGAGCTCATCCGCATTTGCTTAATGAAATTGCCTGAACATTAAGGAAATATTATTTGGGCAGGACGTTGCAAAGACGACATTGAAGCTTTTCAAAGACTCTTACAAGAATTAGAAATTGACACAGACAGTCGCGGGATGCGAAAACAGGAAAACAATCACTACGGGTCACATCCGTCACAATTCCGTGACGACAGAAACAATAACTGGACACGACAAGTCTATTCTTACAACGCAAATCGTGATCAAAACAGACACCACCTGTATGACAACCACTGGCGGAGTAATAGTTACAGAGAAAGTTCGCATTTCCGTAGTAATGAATATGACAGAGACAATCATAGAAACAGACAATATGGTAACCAGAACTATTATTATCAAGGGAGACAGAATAATTTCAGACGCAACAGTTCAGAGCGCAGTTACGATTCAGGGAGAAATTCTCCACCACGTGACCGACAAGAGAGAAACTGTGGAATCTACCGACATGACAACAGACGATATAATCATAACGACAGACCTGAATTTTATCAGAACTGGCGGGGTTCAAACAGAGCAGGGCACTCTCGACAAGGTGAATTTGTAGAAGTTAGGTCTCCTAATCCTAATAACGACGCGCGCCAACAAAGAGACAGACAATGACTCGCACAGCAGGCAGCCCCGTGCGCCGGCTGGCTCAGAGAAAAATAACATAGACGCTAACCTTGAGAAAAATTCCAGTATTCTTTACTGACGTATACCACATGATAATTGCATTCAAGTTCAAACTCTGAGTCCTAGGAAGAGTAAAGGTTTACACCACATTTCACATGTAAAACCGTTTATTGAAAGATAATCTGCTTTTTAACTTTGTCTTTGCCATAAAACTTTTCACTTCACATTTCTAGTATGCGTTGTCAGACTTAGAAACTGTTACCATGCAACAATGTTTGAAGTTAAATATCCAATCAAGAACCAAGAGAACTTATTTAAATAGAAATTACAATGCATTGTTATAGTGAACAGACATCACAGTGTTATTGTGTGTGTACATTCTTGCTTGTTAGTTGCATGATTATGTAACGACTATAAGGCTCACATACTTAGAACATATACTGGTACTGCTAATGAGATTTTAATGCAACATTTTGGTTTACTTGAAGATACATTCTGGATCTAAAGTACTTTCTGTGAGATACCAGATGACACAGTGGTTAGTTTATGTGACAGCTACACGATTATATCACGACGTTACTAATGAGTGACAATTTACAATGTTGCTTTTGCAGTGTTTCTGTTTTATATCTGCACAGTTTTTCTGTATTATTCTGGAAAGTAAAACATGTTTTAGTAGTAACTTTTGTGTTTATAGCTACAAGGAGACAGCCTTTTGCGTAGCACAACAATACGTTACAGCACTGTACTTTCTTCATCACAACAGTAAGCGTAATAACTAAGATATCTACACGCAAAGCATTTCACTTTTGTTTATCATGAGGTAAGTACATTGACTTCTGCAGAACTTAGCTTTCGGAGGTCGATAGCTAGGAGACTTCCACAGAGATTATTTTACAACATGACGCACAGTTTAGCGCTACAGTACACGTATTTGAGTGATTTATTTTGTACTTAAAACATTTATTTTTAAGGATATTTGAAGTACAATGATACAAACGTTTTCCGTGATACATTTCATTCCATTGCTGTAATCTGTACACCTGAGGGTATAATTACATTAATCCTGAGGGGGGTACACGCTTACATTGTGTACCATGTGTGTGGCAAGCAGAAGGAGCCCTAGCTAATATGGTATTTGCTTATACAACTTTACACATCGGTACCATATTTCTCTAACACATAATTACACAGCTATCTGATAATTTAACTGAGAGAGACAAACATTTTTGTACTACATCAGTGATAGATGTTTACATAATTACACTATTGGATAACTTCACACTTACGAAATTGTATTTTGTCTGTACTTTGTGAACTGTTCATACTTTTTCGGAACCATTGTGATATCATGAGAGCTTTGAATGATGTATTTGGTATGGGATCGTGATTTTTAAAGTACGTTTGAGGTAGATGACACTATTAAATGAGCAGAGAATTTTTTTTAGGTTTTGAAATTATTGGAGGAAGCTACGACAATTTTGGGATTTGGCTGAAGTTTTATGATGTTACGATGACGATGTGTATTACGCTGTTGCGGTATGTTTATGATCAATAAGCTGATGCTATATGAGGAATTTGATTATGTTACGTATTTATAATGACGAAATATTGAAGAAGTGTCGACGACTATGTATCTGTGTAATAAGGTAAGGAATAATGAGTAGTGGTTAGGGGCTCTGACTTGTGAAAAAGGATGTTGGAAACCATTAATCGTACTTTAAGAGTTATGAAATGCGTGTAAATGCGTGAATGTATCACAATGCCGACAAAAACTTTTGGAGACTGTTATATTCACAGGATTTTGTTTCTACACATTTGTAACGCAAATTCTCGACCTGTGAAATTTTTATATGAGACTGTCACTGCAGCAGAAACTGCTGTCGTAAATATTTCGGTATGAAAGTTAAGTGACCACCTTCACGTAATGCGTCGTGGGCACCCAGCTGCGCGACAGACGCCTGGAAAAAAACCCATTAGTGTGTGCCTTTCAGAGGCACAGGTGGAGAAGAAAAAAAAGAGGCCATTATCCTTGCTATTGACATTCCTTTGTAGAAAGCATCGTAAATACGACACCCTCAAACTTGAAAACATGATTACACTGTAGAGTTCTTAATTTATGATATTTACTGAAATGAAATGATGAGAAACATTTCATGTCTATTGCCTTGCTAGTTGAAAGATTGTTTACTGCATTATGAAATGCCATATGGCTAGTGAATGACGTTTCGCACCTTGCTTTGCCTATTTTGTTTAATATCTAGTTCCTAGCTGCACTATAGCATTGGTTAAAATAAAATTTTATATATGTACTAATATAAATATTTTATGCCTACAGATCCAGTAAAAAAAACTTTATGATGGATGTACTCCAAAAAAATGAGAGAGCACAAAAAGACATTTCCACTTCACAGGAATTGCACACATAATTTTTGTCAGTGACTTGCTAACTTGTCTGGTAGAGCAAGTTACAGTGATGCACCACTCTAGTGTTAAGATGTGACATAGGTATTAAACATGGCCCTTTTAATGTAATATTTTTTCTGCTTGAGCTTTCTCATGTTTAGATATAAGTTATTGCATTTGCTGCGGCTGTTTGCCAGGCATAGTGCTACTAAATTGCACTTTGTATTACTCTGTTAAGCTAGTTTTACTACTGATTCATTTTTCTTGTTGCTGCACATTGGCTCATATTAGTTGTAATGTTGCATTGCTTGGTAATTTAGATATACTGTAGCTTGCTTTGCCAATTTCCATTTTTTTTGTCATTGCTGTTTGTGTTAATTGTTTTGTGCTGCTGCATTGCCTCATCTCTTAGTTTATGCATCTGAGCTCAGTAGATTTAAGTTAGCTTAAGAGGGGGTAGCCTATAAGAGAATGAGTTGCGATGAATTTGAAGAAATGCACTGACAGGCTATACGAGAAAAGTACAGAAAGCAGGTATAGACAGGACTTTTTGGAAATAATGAAGAATGAAGGGAGATCTCCAAGAAGTAAAGAAAGTTTTGTTTGCAAAATACTGCAGTAAAACAAACCCTGTCCATTCCTTGTGTTATCCCACTATGTGTTTGTCTACCCTTGTGTATTTATGTGCTTCTTGTCTTTATATGTTTATCTGATATGACTTATGTTGTAGAATTTTTCTAATACTCAGCTACATGATTTATGATGAGAAATACTGTTATCCTCAAATATAATTTGCATTAATGATATGTTATTTACTTGGTAAAGATGATAGACATTATTAATTCTGTACTGTTTTAATGCTCATGTGTGAAGATGATGTTTCAATAATTATTCTGATCTTTTATGTATTTACTTATGTCATAATTCCTGTAACACTGATGTATATGTTTATTTCTATTCTTTTGTAAAGCCCCTATTAATACAAATGTTATCTTTATTATTATGTTTTTGATGATGTATTTTGTACTTTTGTTATTGTATTCTTATGTTATAAAATTGTAATTGATACCACTTCATCAAATTAAGTAACTTGTAAGTTACATTTCACTGCACATGTTTCTGTTGGTCATAGTATTTGGACAAAATGTGAGAAGTAGGGACTCATAGTGTTTGCACGTGTGTTAATAATTCAGTAAGGGACTGGATAACAGCATTGCTGGTTCTAAGGACAATTTACAAAAAAAATTGTGAGTGCAGAAGTGGTAGTT
The DNA here is from genome assembly GCF_021461395.2 of Schistocerca americana. Lineage (NCBI taxonomy): Eukaryota > Metazoa > Arthropoda > Insecta > Orthoptera > Acrididae > Schistocerca > Schistocerca americana. The sequence goes on from NC_060122.1 coordinate 184,572,457, forward strand.
TATGGACTAGCTATATTGTCCTCAAGACTCTTCGATGGTGATTGTGAAGCTGCACAGTCGCAACAGATGGTTGCTGGCTGTCTCTACAAGGACTACAGTGGGTCTGCATCTTTGCTGATCCATCAAAACCATTATTTCTACAAGGACTTCAGTGGGTCTGCAACTCTGATAGCCCACCAATACCATAATCTCTACCAGGACTACAGTGGGTCTGCTCTGTGATGACCTACCTACCAATACTCTTCAAAATTTCGACTGACTCTGCTGTGGGTTTTCTCTGTTGTGGACCAATACCTGTCTGCATGTCAAGAGTCGGCACTGTCTTTCCGTTGGAAGGACAGCACTACTTCTTCAAGATTGCATGGAAATCTACTACTTCCGTGTGCATTTTCTGTTACTGCTCAGACTTTGAGAAAAAAAAACACTGCAATTTTACTGTGATGGATGATCAGGACTGTCTTTATGGACTGTGAGATAATTTCAGCTTTTGACCAACATTGTATCAATAAGTGTGTGCATTTGATTTCTTTGTTATTGCAATTGTGAAATTTTTTTTAACAAATATGTATTGGCCAGTGCCCAAAAAAGTTTGTATAAGTTTTTGTGGGGAGCATGGGGGCTATGTAAGTAGGCTGTTTAGGTTTTCTTATTGGTAACGCCACGTAGCGCTCTGTATGAAAATCACTGGCTGTGCTGTGTGCAGTCTGTGGCTAGTTTGCATCGTTGTCTGCCATTGTAGTGTTGGGCAGCTGGATGTTAACAGCGCATAGCGTTCGGCAGTTGGAGGTGAGCCACCAGCAGTGGTGGATGTGGGGAGAGAAATGGCTGAGTTTTGAAATTTGTAAGAGTAGATGTCATGAACTGCTATATACATTATGACTTTTGAACACTATTGACGTAAATACATTGTTTGTTCTCTATCAAAATCTTTCATTTGCTAACTATGCCTATTAGAAGTTAGTGCCTTCAGTAGTTTGAATCTTTTATTTAGCTGGCAGTAGTGGCGCTCGCTGTATTTCAGTAGTTCGAGTAACGAAGATTTTTGGTGAGGTAAGTGATTTGTGAAAGGTGTAGGTTAATGTTAGTCAGGGCCATTCTTTTGTAGGGATTTTTAAAAAGTCAGATTGCGTTGCGCTAATTGTGTGTCAGTTTAAGCCCTGTCACGTATATAATTTTTCTAAGGGGACGTTTCAACGTCCCGCCGTAAACACCCTGTGAGAAGCATTTCAATTTGCTTACTTTTAGCATTGCAGCAGTGTTGTTACTTGGCATTGCGACGCGTTATATCAGCCGAGTGCGCTGCAGTGCAGTTACGTGGGTAATGCTCGTTAACTGGACAAGCCTCTGTGAGAATCCGATATCCGCTTGTTGTCATCCCAATATTTAATCACTTGATATGTTCAAAAAGGTGCAGCCTCCCGTGGTAAAGCTTCCTTCTAATTACATGCTTGCTGTTTACTGTGTTGGTCCTTGGTTGAGGAAACTGAATAAGGACATACGACCTTCCATTCAGTGAATTTTGCCACTGTGGACAGCGTAAAGTTTCAGTGTGACTTTTGACGCTCCACCAAGGTCTTTGCTCCTTATGGATCTGGCCAAGCCTGGGTTTCATAAGCCATTAATGAGGTAGTTTTATTAAATCCCATACTACGGTTTTTGCGACCAAAAAGGTTCTACTTGTTGCAAATGCAGCAAAACTATGTCTACTTATTGTAGTTTTCTTTTGTATTACATGGTATAAGGACTTTTTACTTGTCCCTTTTCATAGTGTAAAACTGACTGGTGTTGAAGTCAGGCGAGTAGCTAAACTTTAAACCTAATCCTCACAGTGTGAGATCCAGATATTTGTTGCTTCACTGTACTGCGTGTGTTAATGCTGTTGCGTTTTTAGTAATAGCCTTACGTATGTCTTAGAACCAGTTAATATGGGCTATTTGGCAGTGTTGTTGTGAATTGTTGCGGCTTCTAAAGCCCGCTGCCAATCGCTTGCACGCCAGGAGACTTCTCCGACTATTTTGTAATTTCTCTCCTTCAAATTTATTATAACAGTTGTTGTACATATGTTTTCCTAAAACATTCTTTAAATTGATTTAAATGTCACTGGATTCTGGCAGTTCAGGTTCAGCTGAGTGTTTCTGTGAGCTTATGTAAATTATTAGACGAACTGCTAAAGAGTTTTAGGTGATTTTATTTAAGGGGGGGGGGTTACTGTCTTTTGGTTCAAATATCGTATTTTTTTAAAATTGCATTTTTGGATCCATGAAAGTGTTTAGAGTTCACCCCTGAAACGGTTTATTCGAATATCGAACGCAAATGTTTGTTATTCGCGGCAGAAGAAAAAAATGCATCTGCCTGAAATCAGCCTTTTTCACGCACCAGTTTTTTTCTTTCGGAGGACGGGTTATTGTAACGGTGCTTGGGAGGAAACTAGCAAAACTCAAATGATGGCTTGGAATCGTGTGTTTGGAAGTTAGCCCACAAGCATTTATATTCTGATGCGAAGACCGTGGAGATTGCGACATTCATGGAAGTGAGCAGCTTCAACGAAGGGTATTCAGCAATTCTGAAGACCGTGACAACGATGGACGTCACCCTGGAACTCTATTCGACGCAGTTCGCGAAGCATTCAGACGGCCACCGGATTCAAGCGGCCAAAAACCGCTCGTCACCGGCCATACGAGTGGCTCTGGTGCAGGACAGGATGGCCCAGATCGAGGAGAACGCCCTCTATGAGGAAGAGGAAGGACTAATTTATGGACCCGCAATAGCAGATTGAACGTAAGTTGTAGAATATTGCATTTATATGTAGACAAAACTTCAAACGCGATTTTCTCGAAATGACGTTTCTTTTTATCGCGGGTTATTCAAATCTACTGAACCGTTTGGCATGTTTCTTAGCTTCCGACGAAGCTAACTAAATTGTCTAGGAGTCCTACCACTTTTATTCCGATCCATCAACTATAAATAATTTTACTTGGCCGACGAATTCGGAAAATCGATGAAAAAAATTCTATTCTCTTCAAAAGGCCGCCGTTTTGTACCCTATAGACCAAATAACTCAAGCGAGGTAAGACTCCTAGAGAATCTTATATAATTCGCTAACGTCAACTCAATTTTGATTTCAGAAAAAACGGCTGAACTTTGACATACCGCGCGTGGAGGTCTATATCGAAATTTGGTTTCCTTCCGACGGCAGTTCCGCCATTTGTCTTCGACATTTCCGATCGAAATAATTCCAGTTTGTAGAGAAAATATCAATAAAGATTTTGACCAAATTTGACATTGATATTTATAACACATCCCGAGAAAAAAGGTCTCAAATGAGATGCTTTTTTCGGACCAAAGACAGTAAACCTCCCCTTAAAGGTCTACACCGATATAATTATGTAATTACTGGATGGGGAAAAGTATACCTCCCAGATTTCACGGTATCGAAGTTTTTGGTTTGCAGAGCTTCCAATTTGGAAATTAGTAACTACACCCTTTCATCTGGGGGACATCCTTTAAAATTCGGTAATTTAGCGAATTATGTAGAATATTCTAATTTTAATAAATTGTAATTCAAATGAGAGAAGGGAGACTAATTGAGTTCTGTAACAAATGTCAGCTAGTGATAGCGGACACTCTGTTCGAGAATCACAACAGGAGGAGGTACACTAGAAAAAGGCATGGGGATATGGGAAGACTTCAGAGACAGATTCCCAAATCAGACGCAGGATTACATGACGTACCCTTGAGTAGATACAGATGCAGATCGCAATGTAGTTGGTTCAAAAATTGGCTCTGAGCACTTTGGGACTCAACTGCCGAGGTCATTAGTCCCCAATGTAGTGGGCATGAAGATCAGACTGAAGTTTATGAGATTAGTAAGGAAGAAGAGATACGCTTAAATCTCTCTTCTGTTATAGATATTGCAGTAAGGAATAGATGAATAGGCAGTACAGTTGAAGACGAATGGACGTCTCTAAAACAGAAAATCACAGCTGGAAAGAGAAAGACAGGTACAAAGAAGGTAACTGAGAAAAACCATAGCTAACAGAAGAAATACTTCTTGATTGATGAAAGAAGCAAGCACAAAAATGATCAGGGAGATTCAGGAATACAGAAATAGAAGCCGCTGAGGAATGAAATAAGTAGTAAGTCTAGGGAAGTTAAGACAAAATGTCTGCGTGAACAATGTGAAGAAATCGAAAAAGAAATGACCTATGGAAGAAACGACTCAGCATATAGGAAAGTCAAAACAACCTCCCGTGAAATTAGTAACATGTGTGGTAACACTGAGAGTGTTACGGGAACTCCACTGTAATATGCAGAGAAGAGAGGAGATTGGTGGAAAGAATACACTGGAGACCACAAGGAGGGTGAAAATTTTCTGATGTGACAGAAGAAGGAACTGGAAGAGATATGAGATACACTATTAGAATCAGAATTTAAAAGTGCTGTAAGATCAAATAAGACAGAAGGTATAGATAACATTGTATCAGAATTTTAACATTATTGAGGGGATTGGTAACAAAACGACTATTCACGTTGGTGTGTAGAATCTGTGAGCCTGGCGACATTTCATCTGACTTTCGAAAAAAATGTCAGACACACAATTCCGAAGACTATAAGAGCTGACATGTCTGAAAATTATCGCACAGTGAGCTTAATAGTTCATGCATACAAGCTGTTGACAGGAATGGTATACAGAAAAATGGGAAAAAAGAAGTTGTGTGTGTGTTAGATGACAATCAGTTTGGCTTTAGGAAATGTAATGGCACCAGAGAGACAATTCTGGCGTTCCGGTTGGTAATGGAAGCAAGGCTAAGAACGTCGGTGTCATTTGTCGATCTGGGAAAATCGTTGGACATAGTCAAATGATGCAAGATGTTCGAAATTCTGAGAGAAATACGATCAACTATACAACATGTACAAGAGCCAAGAGAGAATAATAAGAGTTGAAGACCAACAACAAAGTGCTTGGATTAAAAAGTAGTCTTCCCCCCATATTGTTTATTCTACACATCGAAGAAGCAGTATGGGATATGAAAAAATGGTTCAGGAGTGGAATTTAAATTGGATGAGAAAGGATTTCAATGTACGATTCGCTGATAATGTTGCTATCCTGAGTGAAAGTAAGGAAGAATTACATCATCTGTTCAATGGAATGAACAGTATAATAAGTACACTCATGGATTGAGAGTAAATCGAATAAAGGTCTGAGTCGTATCAGAAATGAGAACAGTGAGAAATTTCAGGATTGTTATAATAAATGAAAAGCACCAGTTTGCTTTTGTTCTACATTAAATGTCTGAAGATGGCCTTGTAAGCCGAAAACGGGTTAACAATAAAAGTAATATTGTAGAACAAAAGCAAAATGGTGCTTTTCATTTATTATAATGTTGTTCTACCAAGAACCGACGGAAGATTCTGTTCAGGGTCGTTGGTCATGAAACAGATGAAGTTAAGGAATTCCACTATCTACTCGTAGGTAGCAAAATAAACTATAACGGATGGAGCAGGGAGCACGTAAAAATCAAACTAACACAGGCCAAGAGAAGCCTGTTGGTATCAAACATAGGCCTTAATTTGAGGCAGAAATTTCTGAGAATGTACTTTGGAGCACGGTAATGTATGGTTATGAAACATGGACTGTGGGAAAACCTTAACATTAGAAGATCGAAGCAATTGATATGTGGTACTACTAACGAGTGTTATAAAGAAGTAGTACTGATAAGGTAGTAAACAAAGAGGTTCAGCGCAGATTCTGAGATGAAAAGATTATGTGGAAAACATTGACAAGAAGAAGGGACAGAATGTTGAAACATATGTTAAGGCATCAGGGATTGACTTCCACGGTACAAGAGGGAGCTGTAGAGGGCATTAACCGTAGAGGAAGACAGAGATTGGAATACACGCATCAAATAATTGAGGACGTAGGTTTAAAGTAATACTCTGAGATGGAGAGTTTGGCACAGGTGAGGAATCTATGGCGGGCCGAGTGAAATAAGTCAGAAGAGTGATGACTCAAAAAAAAAGTTCAAGTCCGCATTAACTAATGATGCTCATTCCCCATTTTCCCAGGGTTTCCTTATTGTCCTTCCAAGTAGAGGCGTATGAAAGTATCTCAGGTGTACCTGTCATGAAGATGTAAATGAAAGGACAAATGTAGTCGTCGATAACATTGAAATTAACGTCCAGTTTCATGTTCACGGTAACCAGATTGCGTCCTGGTCTCGTTATGAAAAAAATCCTCAAAACATCACAGTACCTCCTCTGTCATGGAATACAGTCACGACAAACTCCAGTTAAGCGTCATTAGTGTGCTGGTGCAACCGCATTGTGTCATTTGAAAAGAATCAGTATCACCGTTCGTCGGATTTCACCACATGTTGCTATTCAGATACTGTCCGTTTCTTGTGTTGCCTGGCCGATTGGCCACTGAAGATGGGCAGCCTATATGGGCGCCTGTACCCGACTTCAGGTGTTGCAGACAGGCTCCTTCGCGATATTCGCTCGGTAACCAGTTGACATCACGCATAAATTTCCGAGAAACCGTTACCTGTTACCGTGCCACATTACTTGATTTCCAGTGGTATTTTACACCCTGTAGGCGAGCTGTACGGTACACGTTGTGTTCATAGGCACGTCCATAAGATAGCTCCATTTTGTACAACTGCTACTTCTTCACGCCGTTCAACTTCACTGCACTGATACCATACAACCAACTGACGGAGCTGACACAGTCACACCACTTCACCGCCATGAAGCAAGTCCGCACCATTGTGTCCATTGTGCTCTGCACCATCTGCAGCTCTCCAAACCGACCAGAGCGCTCATTTAAATGGTGGCCCTGTTGTCCGTCGAACGTCTCTATTGACGTAGAATGTTGGGATGACTCATTGTGTAGGTAAGAGTCGTGCAGTATTGGCCGGTTTACAATATCAGCCATTACGGTGATTTCCCTTTCCGCCATCAAATGGCAGAAGTGTACATCAAGCAGCTGCAAGCTTGTATGTCTATGTGCTCTAGAATCGGCTTATTTTCTTGCTCTCTTCGGTGTATTGTCTATTGTGGGTGCTAGATGGTACTCCTGTAGCTCTTATCGCCAGGAGTATGTCTTGAGGCCTGTGGTACCCGTTTATAAGAAAGGGATTATTTTTTTTTTTGCTGTATTTAAGTTATCTGTGTTATGTAAGGAATAACATCAAACAAACATTTCGTGATAATTTCCATACAAGAGGGTACAGTATTACTCGAACTTACGACGTGTTTGTTGTGCAGAACCTGTCACCGATTGTCTTGCAGTATCGGCCAGAGGTAAGTTAAGTTTTTAAATTACAGTTTCTTCTTCTTACTTCTTCTCTGACTCAAATGACGGAAAATGAGAAAAAAGAAAAAAGTAAGAGGGCAATGGAATGAAGAGTGCATGGAAATGACTGTGAGCAGGGTAACGTCTAATGAATGGACAGAAGGGAGGCAGCTGTATGGTCTTCAACAGGCAGAAATAAAAAGATCGCCACCGAAGAGAAGAGATTAAAAGCAGAAAACATGAAGTCTGTAAGAAGATGAAGAAAGCTGAGCTAAAGTAGGTCAGGGTACTGAAAAAAAAAAACACACACACACACACACACACACACACACACACGCAAAGCATGTGGAAAGCTTATTTTTCCCAAACGGTGAAGAAATCTGGAATTTACATAAAATATTGTATCGACAGAAGAGGCTGGAAAATGTGTTATATGTCTGGAGTCATTTGAAGAAATCTGGGTCCTGTGTAGGCAAGTGTAGAGGCTAAGCATATGTTTGGTGAGTGTATCACAGAACATTTTATATTTTATTTCCGATCTCTGTAAAACGGTGAGTTAAACATTCGTGAACTGAACTGAAACTGTAACAATAACTTCCCATGCCTACGTCTTATATCATTATTCAATAAGTAACAGTGTTCAATTAACAAACGGCATGATCACGGAAAATACAATGGACGATGATGCAAGACACTTTCTACGAGCATTGTAATTGCAGCTCTTTTACTTTCGAAGTAATTAAGTACTATAAATAAAAAATAAATACCATTACACTGTACTGTTCATAGATCATACCGTGAGGTAGGATAATGGTTTATTAATATTCCGATTAACCACGTCAGTTCAAAACCATCGTACAATATGCGTTAGATGAGTATGTGCCAAGCAAGATCGTAAGAGGTGGAAAGAGCCAGCGTGGTACAACAACCGAGTTAGAAAACTGCAGCGGAAGCAAAGGCAACTTCACAGCAATCATAAACATAGCCAAAGCCTTAATGACAAACAAAAATTACGCGAAGCGAAATGTAGTGTGAGGAGGGCTATGCGAGAGGCGTTCAATGAATTCGAAAGTAAAGTTCTATGTACTGACTTGGCAGAAAATCCTAAGAAATTTTGGCCTTATGTCAAAGCGGTAGGTGGATCAAAACAAAATGTCCAGGCACTCTGTGACCAAGATGGTGCTGAAACAGAGGATGACAGACTAAAGGCCGAAATACTAAATGTCTTTTTCCAACGCTGTTTCACAGAGGAAGATTGCACTGTAGTTCCTTCTCTAGATTGTCGCACTGATGACAAAATGGTAGACATCGAAGCAGATGACAGAGTGAGAGAGAAACAATTACAATCGCTCAAAAGAGGAAAGCCCGCTGGACCTGATGGGATACCAGTTCGATTTTACACAGAGTACGCGAAGGAACTTGCCCCCCTTCTTGCAGCGGTGTACCGTAGGTCTCTAGAAGAGCGTAGCGTTCCAAAGGATTGGAAAAGGGCACAGGTCATCCTCGTTTTCAAGAAGAGACGTCGAACAGATGTGCAGAACTATAGGCCTATATCTCTAACGTCGATCAGTTGTAGAATTTTGGAACACGTATTATGTTCGAGTATAATGACTTTTCTGGAGACTAGAAATCTACTCTGTGGGAATCAGCATGGGTTTCGAAAAAGACGGTCGTGTGAAACCCAGCTCGCGCTGTTCGTCCACGAGACACAGAGGGCCATAGACACAGGTTCCCAGGTAGATGTCGTGTTTCTTGACATCCACAAGGCGTTCGATACAGTTCCCCACAGTCGTTTAATGAACAAAGTAAGAGCGTATGGACTATCAGACCAATTGTGTGATTGGATTGAAGAGTTCCTAGATAACTGATTCCAGCATGTCATTCTCAATGGAGAGAAGTCATCCGAAGTAAGAGTGATTTCAGGTGCGCCGCAGTGGAGTATCGTAGGACAGTTGCTATTCACAATATACATAAATGACCTTGTGGATAACATCGGAAGTTCACTGAGGCTTTTTGCGGATGATGCTGTGGTATATCGAGAGGTTATAACAATGGTAAATTGTACTGAAATGCAGGAGGATCTGCAGCGAATTGACTCATGGTGCAGGGAATGGCAATTGAATCTCGATGCAGACAAGTGTAATATGCTGCAAATACATAGAAAGAAAGATCGCTTATCATTTAGCTGCAATATAGCAAGCCAGCAACTGGAAACAGTTAATTCCATAAATTATCTGGGAGTATGCATTAGGAGTGATTTAAAATGGAATGATCATATAAAGTTTATCGTCGGTACAGCTGATGCCAGACTGAGATTCATTGGAAGAATCCAAAGGAATAGCAATCCGAAAACAAAGGAAGTAGGTTACAGTACGCTTGTTCGCCCACTGCTAGAATACTGCTCAGCAGTGTGGGATCCGTACCAGATAGGGTTGATAGAAGATCCAACGGAGCGCAGCGCGTTTCGTTACAGGATCATATAGTAATCGCGAAAGCGTTACGGCGATGATAGATAAACTCCAGTGGAAGACTCGGCAGGAGAGACGCTCAGTAGCTCGGTACGGGTCTTTGTTGAAGTTTCGAGAACATACCTTCACCGAGGAGTCAAGCATTATATTGCTCCCTCCTGGGTATATCTCGCGAACAGACCATGAGGATAAAATCAGAGAGATTAGAGCCCACACAGAGGCATACCGACAGTCCTTCTTTCCACGAACAATACGAGACTGGAATAGAAGGGAGAATCGGTAGTGGTACTCAAGCTACCCTCCGCCACACACCGTCAGGTGGCTTGCGGAGTATGGATGTAGATGTAGATGTAGAAGGACAGTAAAGTCAAAAAACTTAAGCCGGCCGATACTGCACTGCTGTTCCCAGCACCGGGTGTTGGGCTTTGGTGGATAGTACACTGAACTCGCCTTCGGGAGTTGCCGGGTTTTCGAGTATTCAGGCTTACATTACCTGAGTTTTCCCTGAAATGCCTGTGATAAATGCTGGGATTACTTCGATAGGGAATATGGCTGTTCACTTCCCCATCCTGGTTCTGTCTGATAACGTTCTCTGTCTCTGTTTGTGTGGACTATTAACTCATCTTCCTTCCTGTTTTCCTGTGTACTAGTGTTCAGAGAGTTTTACATTTCCTTTCTCCTCCATCTTCCTATCACTGTTTGTACGGACTATTGACTCTTCTTCATTCCCATTTTCCTGTTTAACGGTGTCACAGAGGGTTGTACTTTTTCTTTCCCCTTCATCTTCCTGTCTCTTTCTCTATGGACTATTAACTCTTCTTTCTTCCCGTTTTCCTCTGTTCCAGTGTTACAGAGGGTTGAAATTTTTTATTCTTTCATCCCGTTTCCCTGTTTTCCGGTGTTACAGAGGGTTGTGCTTTTAATTTCTTCTTCATCGTCCTCTTTTTTTTCCTCATCTATGCCTTCTTGAAGAAGTAGGCGAATGAAGCGGCGATGTATGACAAAATATAGGTGTACATGTAAACCTAATGTACCTTTTTTCTCTCTGAGAGATAATTGAGTCAAATTTTGCCCATGTTGGTATTAGGTTATTTGCTATAATCTGTATTTATTCAATTTTTTGCCGAATAATTTGATCGGGACGTTGCTGCATACCTTTAGAACATTTGATAAAAGACCAGACACATTTTGTCAAAATTACTATACCCACCAGTTTAAATATGGGGCGGATTATTCTTAGTTACTAGGCGAACTAATACGTGCAACTGTTTTTTAATATCCGACTAAGAACTCCCGCCCAGTTTTTTAAAATTTTTGTGTATGATACCTAAATAAATAGAAATTTTTATTCGACTAAACTTCAATTATGTCTGACAGTAACTCACTTTTAAACCTTTTGATCCACCGAAAGTTGTGTTGTAGCATGTAAGTAGACTATAGCAAAATTCAACTTTGTATCTGCAATGGTACAGCAGGAAATGTGCTTTGCGTACGGATAAATAAAAGTTGTGGTCGCCGTGGTGGATATATACTCTATTCTCCGTCTACCGAACTACATCCCGGTCGTGAGGTGCCACCGAATTTACACATCGCTATAGAGGGCACCACCATTCGTCTTGTGACGCCATATGCGAGATCATCTTTGGCTACTGTTGTTGTTCTTGATTAGAAGTTCTGCTAAACGTCTTCTAGTGTTCTTCAACCTCTATGGCCTCGCCATATCCACTCGCATGTTAATGCGTTGTCTTTGTTACAACGCCCGTCTCGCTGAAATTTATTTCGTGACTTCCGTTTCGGAAACATGTTCCGCTAAAGTCTCTTTTGTAAGAACCAAACTACTATATTTCTTATGCAGCAGCTATTTTTCGTGTCGACAGTCACGCATTCGGCTTCACATACCCAATGTTGGTGACCTCTATACAGGGCTATACATTTGGGGGTCCTTCCAGCCCTCGACAGAGATGCCCTTCTCTCTCCGAAGATTTCTTCCGCAGTAGTAGGATTTATTGAGCACGGCCTACCACTACACTAAATTTACACATACATACACTGATGCAACAAAAGTCGTGGGATACCTCCTAAAATGGTGCCGGACCTTCTTTTGCCCGTCGTAATTCAGAAGCTAGAAGTGACATTGAGTTAACAATGTCGTTGGAAGTCCTCTACAGAAATGTTGAGCCATGTTACCTCTATAGCCGTCCGTGATTACGGAAGGTGTTAAAGGTGCAAGATTTTGTGCACGAATCGACCTCTCGATTATGTCTCATATATGTTCCATGGTATTCACGTCGGGCGATCTGGTGGTCAAATCATTCACTCGGATTGTCCAGACTGTTCTTTAAACCAATTGCGAATAACTGTGGCCCAGTGTCATGGCGCATTGTTGTCCATTTCATTGTTGTTTTGGAGAATAAAGTCGACGAATGACAGCAAATGGTCTCCAAGTAGCTGAACATAACCATTTCCAATCAACTATCGGTTCAATTGGACCAGAGAACCCAATGTAAACACAGCCCTCATCATTATGGAGCCACCGCCGGCTTGCACAGTGCCTTGTCGACAACTTGAGGCCAAGGATTCGTGGGGTCTGCGCTACACTAACCCCACCATGAGCCTTTACCGACGGAAACAGAGTCTCATCTGACCAGGCTACGGTTTTCCAGTCGTCTAGGATCCAACCGATATGGTCACGAGCTCAGAGGTGGCGCTGCAGAGGATGTCGTGCTGTTAGCGAAGGCACTTGCGTCGGTCGTCGGCCGCCATTGCCCATTAACCCATCACTGGAAAACATTTACACAGGAAGATGTTTATGCAGCGAAATAATTACCCTAACAACTTTTACACAGGTAAATAGTTTCATTCTAAAGCAGAGACGCAGGAAAATTGTTACTCATTATAACACCTTTCTGCTAAGGCGTGTATGAGTATGTAGTGTTAAGATTTTGGTCCTGGCAGATCCTCTGTATTGATCATCATCAGTGTGCCCCATCAGTGTTGTGTTTAGTGCTGTTTCTCGTGTGCATCAAGAGGTGTGATTTTAGTTGTGTACTGCCTTGAGGTTCGCCGTCAGTGTTACGTTGTGTGCTATGCCCTCCGTCAACACCTTTATGCTCCAGTCATACTGTGCCTTGTGTTCTTTTAATCGTCGCAGTGTGTGGCCTTTTGTGTGTCCTACTTTTAAACAGTTTTTTATCTCCATTTTTTGTCTATTGCCTTCCATGATGTTCTCCCTTTTTTATATCTATGTTCGCCTTCTTCTCTCCTTTGCTGTTTTTAAATGTCTTCTATTGTTTTGTTCTATGTCTTTCGGCTGAAGAGCAGCGCATATGCTGCTGCCAGCCCGCCCCGATGGGGAATTGAAATACAATAAAGGAAAAAAAAAATTTTCGATTATCAACAGGCAGTTCGTTTGCTGTGACATAGGTTGATGCAGTTTTTGCTGTAACATAGGTTCCAACAGTTTTTGGCGGTAGCGTGGGTTGTTGCAATTTTTGCTGCAAACTTATTACAGGCACACACTGACAGCTATTGTCACAAAATTGTTTTAAAACCACGTAATTAACGCTGTCAAGCTATAGAACATACATTTTGGTACTTACAATGCCAGTTTCTGGTGTTAGAATCGTATTTCAGTTCCGCATCTCGTTTTGTTTGTGTAAAATTGCAATATCGTGCGTGCAAATGGGTGTGGTCGTCAGACATTAGGTTCTATGTATTTGTGTGTCACATAATGATTTCCTAGATGTGCTGCGCGGCAGCTGACATTATGTTATGATGACTATTGAGAGATAGGCGGTTGTTTTTTCAGATTTAATCAATGGTTCGTGCTAAACAATTATAATATATCAAGCAGCATTAGTTCTTAGGAGGATGTTTGCCGAGCTGCATTTCCTGGATCGAATTTTTTTAAACTTTTCTACAACAATGAACACGAGCCCGTTGTGGCACTTCGTTCTTCATGCACAACATCCAACCATATCCAATAGTGGTTTCACGCATCAGTACTAACATCCAGCAGATGCGTTAAACACTTCATGCATGCATAAATAACTGAGTAAATAAATAATGTGTAGGAGACGGTATTAAATCTGCATCACACTTTATTAAATAGTAAGGCAGTATTCCCCTCAGCCCCTCATGCTTCTTCCCCTTCAACAACAGTCTGAATAGTTCTTAGAACAGAAGTCGCCAAAACAGGCAGTAATGGCGGCGACTTCTCAGCCGAGCCGCCACGTGTCCAGTTCGCTTCCGTACGAAGCGCCGCTGACGACGAGAACGTCGACGCCCTCGCAGATGTGTCGGGCCTGTCGGCGGCTCAGAAGTGCCGGACGCTTCGATGGGGAGAACCGCAGCGGTGTGTGGTAGGGGCTCTCCAGCGTCCTGCAGGCGGAATAGAGAAGCTTGAGAATTTCGCCACCAAACACTAGTCTGCGTACTGCAATGCATTATTTCAAAGTAAATGGAAGAAAATTGCGTTAATTCCAAGTGCTGTCAGTTAACGTGAGTGTCGTAACCATGCTGTTGCGATTTTCAAATAATCGAAAGCTCAGGTTGGTCGGATTCGCAGTTCACAGACATTTGTGTGGTCAGTTCACTGGTGCTCGTGGCTGTTAAAGACACTGCTCTACATGGTCGACTATCAAGACGGTCATACGGAGTGTTTTACAAACACGTCTATCACTCGCTAAATAGTTCACTACTATAATCTGGCACTTTATACTGAGTGGAGAATGTTGCGCGGAAACGAAACTGACATCGGTTATCCAACAAGCAGACGTAATGGCACCTGTAATGTTGTCAGTATACTTAATCTAATTATCTCCTGCTATCAGCAGTATCAGATGTCTACAAGAAACTGTCGCCATATGACGAAATTACAGAAATGTGATGAGATTTACAAGAAATTTCCACTAGGTGTATATTAATGGCAGAACTCTCTAAATGAACGTAAATAGATCATTTCTATAAACAAGAGAAGTGCCCCTCATTCTGTCCGACTAGACAAGTATCCTCAAATAAGAATTAAGAGGTAATTATAAGAAACAATACAGAGTAGGACAAATACTTAAATCAGTATTAACAAACGAAAATGGAAGTCAGAGCCTTCTTGGAACGGTACTGGGAAAATACACTGCGTCTATAAGGAAAATTTCATGAAAGGCATTCGATATAACAATTCTGGGATATCGTTTTTGCGTTAAAGGAGTTTTAGTTAAGTAAGAAGGACTGTTCGCACAGAACGAATTCAGAAGCGTACTCCTACGATGGGAAGAGGTAGGTTTAGCCCATATGAAAAGAAACAGAGATGCACGCCTAACTTTAATGGGACTCTTTGGACGAAAGACTACGCACTTCTCCTGAAACTTTGTTGCTTAAATTTAGGCGTCCTGTATCTGAATAGGAGTGTACGACATAATACTGCTGCCGACTGTTTGACATATTGAGTTCTTCCTCCCCGATTTCCTGCTGCTCATGCCGGACGAAATGAGAACGGCGAAAAAGTCAGAGAACATATAGCTGATTCAGAGATAAACAACAGACATTCACTCCACCCACACTACATTCGCAAAGCAGCGCAGAAGTGGGTGAAGCGACAGTGGTACCAGAAGACATCTCCGTCACACACAAAGTAAGAATGAAGTGTCTCAGGACACAAACGCAAATTGGAGAGTTGAATTAGCTGAACGATACTTACACCCAACATTACATATGTGAATACAAAATGGTGCGATAAGAACACTTTAGAGGAGTGGATTCACTACAGTCCTATTATTTGTGAAACCGAGCGGAAAAATCAATTTAGCAAAGTTTTATTTTAGATCCAGGGAAATGCGATAGAGTTTAGTAACTAGTGGATGTGTTAAATGCAACCAGGTTGCCCGTAGTTCCCACTGTTCCGTTTGCCCTGTCATTAGCTACTTAACACGAGAGACCTCACCTGCAGAGTGTCTGGGACCGCAGCTCGGCTCTGCTCCTCCTCTTCCACGTCCTCCTCCATCTCCTGGTATCCGGCGCCCAGGCAGCATAGGTTCCTGATGCGTTGGAAGATCTGCATAAACACAACAACGTGTGAGACAGTGGCCAGAGCAAGCGAAATGCAATGCAATTTAAGACATTCTGCTGATGCTATACAGTGCAGATCATGAAAGAATTACGAGCTATGTCCTCTTTGCTGAAAAACACCTGACTGTGTGTCAAAGTGTGTGGATCTTCAGTATTACAAATAAACGTTGAAGTTCCAGATAATGCAGCTACGTTACTAGCAGATAGCTGTTACCTTATGAAATGAAAACCCAGTATTCTAGGTCATCGATTCGGTAGACTTAAGAACCCCTACACATCTTCCGCCCTACAATGCCATTGCTACTGTTTTTTACTTCATCGTACCAACTAAGAATTGAAAACATGCCATCCTGTCGGTCTATATCTTTACTGCAACTGCACTCTGTGTTCGAATACTAATGACGACTGTTTTGGGGACGTACCGTGTGGCGTCCAGATCGTCTCCCCCCTCCCGTAGGTTGAGGGCGCCAACGCCACAGGCGCGACGAGCGGTGTGGTGTCTCTGAAGAGCGGGACGGCTCGGTGTCCACACTAGTCCAGCAGGCAGACCAGGAGCCACCATTGTCCTGAAGAAAAAAGTTAAAAAGTTTGAAATAGTGCCACCTAGTAATAGTGTGCTGGACTGATGTGTTTGGTAAGAATATAAGCATTAGCGGTAAGCTAGTAATTGGCTCCAGACCACTCCTATTAAGGAAGAGTACGGAACCTGTGGTACTCACCACTCCAGCTCCACGCTCTTCCTCTTCATGCAGGCGGCTTTCCATCAACACATCAAAGAACTCGTCCAGTGTCAAAGCTCGCACCTGTTGGAGAAGAAAGTACGAGTGTAGACGGCGAACATTTAGTTCAGATATTGGGACGCTGTAGAATTCAACGAGCGTTTACTATTCGGTGCTGTAACAGTCATCAGATATTCTAGAGCCGCGATAAATGTCCACATCTATGATGTCTGATTAAAATAGAAACATTCTCCAATTGGAGTTATCGCCTCATCGTAGATCAGTCCGACGTTTTAAGTTGACGCTGTCGAGTCTTGTTTGCATGTGGAGTTACATGGAAACTCTAGTAAAAGACTGACAATACACAGTATTTACAACAACCAAGAGGAAAGATTTAGAATGGAAAACTAAGAGAAACGTGTTCTGATTAAAAACGTAGTAAAACCGGGATGCAGTCTTCTTTCCCTACTGTCATTGCTGTACATTAAAGAATCATTGAAGAAAATGAGAGGAAGGATCATCAGTGCAATTAAAATGCGGAGCGAAAGATTATGAGTGGTAAAATTCACTGAGAGTGCAATCCTCTGTGAATGGTAGAAAGGTCTACGAAACAAAGAGAGTGAACTGAGCAGCGTAATGAGCAGACAATAGTCTTTCTGAGGGATGCAATTAATAAGTAACCAATCAGGTGGAAGCTAAATAACACAGGATGGTCGAACAAGAAAGCTACAAGTAGTAGACTAGAAGAGATGAACACAGCGATCCTCCGTAAAAAGCAGCCTGCTAACGTCAAACAAAGATTAGTAGCGTTCGGTAAGTGCTGTTAGAGACTTAATTCAAAATTCGGAAAACTGATAAGATAAGAGATAATAAGTTCCTCCGTTGAGAAAAAAATATATATTAAAAACCACGGCCTACAATCACGAAATTCATGAATTGAAATTTATCACGATGTCAAGGAATGAATTCCATTTAGCCACATCGCGCCGTAGAGAGTCAAATCTTCTGAAGAAAGCACATTTTGTAACGCGTTCAGAAAATAATTCAGGACGATGATTGTAAAAGATATTCTGAGACGAAGAAGTGGGCACAGTGTTCTTTTATTCTTTGTGGTCGCATCAAACTAGTGCAAAGACTCATCACATTGCCTCCGCTCCTCATAAGAAAGGCGCTTCACAACACAAGGACATTCAGTGCATCCTCAACGCCTGGAAGACTCTTTCTATACATCACCAGAGCAAGTGATATGCCGTTAATCAAGCAGACGAGCTGCACTGGCGTCTTCCATCGCCAGGTCTTGTACACAAGGCTCCCCTGTCACGAAACAGCGCGACATCACTACCTGCATGTCTACACTGACGTTCCCTGTAATCAGCATGCTTCGTGTCGGTCTTGTTAGTCGCAGCTAAAGCCATAAGTAGCTTGAAGCTGAGCTCTTTTGGACACTTCAGTTCTCTCAGTAACATTAAACTGTCTGCATCCCGGCAGAGTCTTACTGAGTCGAAAGAAAAACGAATGAACAATCGTCATCCCTTACAATTTAAGTTTTGCTCTCGGAAGCACTGTAGCACGACGAGACTCACCTGCAAGGCGTCTTCTGCTGGAGAGACGTCGTCCCCTACGCGCGTCTCCTCCGCCTCCCCTGGTGCTGCTGACCGCCAGCAGAACCACTCCCTCACACGAGAAAACATCTGTGCAGAGGAGACACCGCGTGAGATGTAGTCCAGGCACTCCACAGGGATAAACATCACAGCTGGTGATATTACGTTTACAGGAACAATTACACTGCTAATTTCAAGCTGCTAGTTATTACAAATTTTCTTTACTTTTATTATTACTTTGCTTCTTTCACAGTAAAGAAATCCTTTTACCACAATTCCGTCATGATCTTTAAGGCTTTTTGACTGAAAATAAAGGTGAGTGTGGTATGGATAGCTTCGACGCCACAACATAGGTGCGCTCTACTAGGTTGGCACTATGACACCGACACCGACGACAGCGCCCTCTAGCTGACGCTGTGCAGCGCCGCTCCCGATTCAGCCCTTTCAATTCCGAGTGCAAAGTTATGTATTCATCTTCTTGCTGAAGTAAAGGTGATTTAAATTCACACTGCAGTACCGAGAGTTCTACCTCGCCTGCTCTTCCTAGCTTCCTACATTCGGCCTACCATTCACATTATAGAACCAGACTCACTCGCCGCCTACCAGACGGAATACAAAATTAAGAGTTTAATGCAACGAAGTCACAGTTACAGTCACGTTTCCTCCTCACATAGTACATAAACACTGCGGTTTCATGTAGTCTTTCATGGTTGCGCATCAAAGAAACTTCATCTTCTCGTAACACACAACAACAAATACGAAATCCAATAAAATGGCGCTTTAGCTTGGGATACACATCAGTGAACACAGTGCATGTTCCATCTTTTACAGGCCACTCACAGCAGTGAAAACGGCACAATACGCCGCGTGCGATACCGCCGGCCAAAGCTCAACCACAGTTCTGCGGAAAAACTTTCTACATTGTGCGATGAGTAATAGTTGAAAAATTAAATTTAAAAATTTTTCACGATTGCAATACCAGACATGTTCCACAACGCGGCTTACCGAAAATTTTAAAAACTGCAAAATACATTAACTATTTTTGATTTACGTTAACAGCATACTTTACAAAGAGCTACTGATGTGTAAGTAGGGTCAAGAACTGGAAACACTTTTCTGGCACTCTCTTAGCAATTCATCTCTGTTTCAGTAAAGTGTACTACCGAATTCGTGACCAGTACACAAAACAACTAAAATTGTAAATATAGTTCATTGTCGTTGACTTTCACTCTCAAAATATTTTCCAAAGAAGGAGTGATATGTAACTAAGGCCACAAACCCTCTAATATTGGACACAATATTCACTGTTTAACGATCTCCTACAGTGACATAAATTTTTGGTTAAGTTTAACACAATAATTTAAAATATACATGGAATCAGATAGAAGAATGCAATAAAACAATAAATGTCGCTTCTCGAATTAAAATGTAACGCAGCTGAGTAAACTGCAATATTTCCAGAGGTAGGTATCGAGTACTCCCTTCTCTCCCCCTCCTCGCTTGGTATTGCGAGAGTTAAACCGCGAATAAAATTGGTCTTCCACTCTGAACGTCCAGCACGCACAATACGAAGCTAAACATGATGTCAGACGGGAAACAGTAACAATATTTGGCACAGGATTTCCAGTAAACAAATCAGTCAAAAACAACATCCTGTAGTTCATTTCTATATCAGAACGTTTCTTCACCATCGACTTCAAATCAGGAAACGGAAGATATGCCACCATCAACCCACATGCGTCGGTGAATGATCGCAACATAAAGAAACAGCAAGAAGTCCAAGACTTTTATGGAGCTACGGAAGGATAACAGAATATCACAAATACATATTAAAGCTGTATTTGGAGACTTCAAGTCTCGACCAGGTGAAGGGAAAAGTACACTGACCCTTACGTAGAACACAAACAAGAGAATTAATATCATCTAATTATCAAAATTTTAACATAAAAATTATGTCAATGCAAAAT
This sequence comes from Schistocerca americana, assembly GCF_021461395.2. NCBI lineage: Eukaryota > Metazoa > Arthropoda > Insecta > Orthoptera > Acrididae > Schistocerca > Schistocerca americana. Next base: position 184,592,569 of record NC_060122.1, read on the forward strand.
CTACGCCCACACCGCTGTGGAATGAAAATTTTATTCCGTAAACATCCCGCAGGCTGCAGATAAACAATGCCTCCGCAGTATCCCTCTTCCAGGAGCGCTGGTCTTGCACGTTTCGCAACGAAAACTTCTGTAAAGTTGGGATGGTAGGAGACGAGGTACGGGCAGATGTGAAGCTGTGAGAATGGGTCAGGGATAGTGACTGAGGTGCCAAGAAAGACAAAGGTCTCGATCTCGACCCTCGGTCCGGAACACAATTATAATCCCCAAAAACAGAAATATAATACAGAACATAATTATAATACTGGATGCAAAATACGTGTAGTTAAACAAAGATAAATTCATTGAAGAATTTAATCAAAAGACAACCGAAAAATCGAAAGACCTCGGGAAGAAAGTTCACCATCAGTAGGATGGGGTCATCATCCCAGGAAACACAAGCATAAACGGTGGAACGCAACTTCTTACGAGACCACTAAACGAAGAATTCTGCCGTGGAATAACGTTAGCTCTAACAGAACAACAGAAAAAGCCATGATTTTCAAAAAAGTCCAAAAATAATCCTCGAATGATAGTGGAAGATTAAAAAAGGTACACGTCGAGTATACTAAGTGAAATCGTAGGCGATTTCAGAAAAAAATGAAGAACGTGGTAAATTTCTACTGAATATTTACAAAAATTTAAAGGGTTATCACCCTCCAAATATATAGTTCAAGGGAACAGACAGACCTCTGGGCATAAATACTGAAGGAAAGTTCTCAAACAACTATTCTTTGAAAAAATCTTCAATGCCGAGAAGCCTAAAGAAAAATTAAACTTCACGAAAACAGTACCAAATCTAGATTCCGAACATCACAGAGCGAGAGCACAGGAGAATATTATAATAGATCTAAAAAGCAACACAGCCCCAGGAGAAGATGGCACTATCAACGAAATGTGGAAACTCAAAGAGCAAATCATCGATAAAAACATTCGTAAAATTCTCTCATGAATATGGATTACAGGTGAAATCCTACTGGAATGCAGAGGCGTGTTGATTCACAAAGCGTCCGTCAAGAAAGACTCCAATAGTTACAAACGCACCTAATTATAATCGTTTCTATACGAAACTCTGATCATGACCTTACTCAACCGACTGGAACCACAAGTTGATGCTAGAGTTAGGTGGTTACCAAGCAGACATCAGAAAAGTAAGACCACGTATTAAAAAAGATGTTGACTATCTGAACACTTCCAAAAGTCGGGAACACGAGTAACACTGTGATCACATTTGTGGGCCTTAAAAAAGCCAACGACTCCATAGAGAAGCAGACTTTCTTTGACAGAGTTGTATAAAAGACAGAGGGATTAGGGCACATGTACAATACACTCTCAAGGGTACCACATGCAGAATATAATTTGTGAAAGACACCTTAGGACCATTAGAGATAACTACAGTGGATGGACAAGAAGATGTACCCTTTTATCTGTATTGTGCACAGCAACAGAAACAGCTCTGCCACTAAACGTCGGTTGGCGAAAAAGCTGCAGTGGATTCACAGTGGAGGAAGTGGTGCATTCGCACCAAGCAGCTACCCATTATTTACGCCATTGCAGTTCCATTAGCACATTCACTTAGAGGACACTTCAAAACGACTATTTTAATTATATATTGAAACAAGTTATATTCAACTAATTATATACTTCTCGATACACGTTTAAGTTATTTATAGCCGATGATGTCGTTTACCTTGTAGATAGCATACAGCCTAAGTCAACAAATTTTCTTAATAGAGGACCAGTGAGCGCTTTCTTGCGTTTGCAATAAAACGTTGACTTAAACCTTGTCTTCTTCCTTCCCGTAAGAACAGTTTTTTATATTAAACATGCCTATGCGTACAAGCTAATTATAATGTAAGCGTTATTAATTGTTTTCCGGTACAACTACGGACAGTGTACCGTTCCTGATGAAATAAGTGTGTAATTGTAGGCTTGTAGTGCTTTACATTGAAAAGAGTAAGATTTCTCCAATTTCCAGATAATCGACCATTCTGACAGATCTACTGCTTCATACGGAACATCAAATAAAAGGCAAATATTTCAATGCTGAAATACAGCCCATGCAAAGATGGCCCATATTTTATTCCACTTGGTTTAGCACAAGATTATCAAACAATGGAAACAAAAGTCGAAGGGGTTAAGTTAGGAAGAACACGTACAAAAAAAATACTGGAATTTACAGATTACACGGCAGACACAGCTACAATAGGCACGAAGCACAAGGAACTCTGAAATACTTGCAGAAACTATACGCCTTAACAGGTTTCACATAATGTATGAGTAAACGCAATACATGGAAGAAAAGGCAACACACAAATAATGCACACAAAACGCGTTAAGGTTAGCAGACTGGAAAAATTCTGATATCTAGGGGAATATGTACAAATAAGAAGATCAAACAAGCCATCCAACGCAGATGAAACACAAACATTTCAGAAAGCGCACAAACTCACATGGACGTACATAATTAAAAGAAACGTTTCAACAGAAGCCAAACTCGGGAACTATAACATAGATGCCAGAAACACGCTAACACTAGAAACGTTCACTGTCTGATCAGAGAGACTTAGAGACAGAACACAAAATTCTCAGAAATATTTTTGGAGTAATACACGATGTATTGACGAAGAATCATACCAATAAATTATAAGAACATGTAGACAGACGTACAGAAACTATCGTAAAACGGCTTCTGACATTATACGGACACATACATAGAATCAGCAGCAACATCCTTACAAAGAGAATTTTTTATGCTGTGACATCTCAATCGCCAAACGCAATTGCATTCAACAAAGAAAAGAATACCTAAAGCTATCAGAAATCAATGGAGGAAAGGATAAATGAAATTGTCCAATTCAGAACTGAATTATGAACACATAATTTTAAGGAAAATAAAGGAAGAAAAAGGGAAAATATGCACAGCATAAAGGAAACAGAAACACAATCAAAGAATGAAGAGACTTTGGGAAGAGAAAATACGAGACAGAGAAGACAAATATCGAAAATCTTGTAACGACATAGTTAAAATTATTCTTCAGAGGAAAATTGGGTAGTAATTACAATAAATGGAACATTGTTGTTAGCAAATGCATTTATTATATCCATATAAATTATTATTGTGAAGCATTCTTGATCATGAATACTAATGTTGGCTAATGCAGTGCGACTTGATTTGACACACATTAATTGCGATACCACTATATTCACTTTTATTTTCTAATTATTAACGTGTGTTTCATGTGAGTCTGAAACGAGAAACTGTGTAGTAGTAGCAGCTCATCAGTCAGGCAAACATGTGGACCATGTGTAAAGCCCGTTACTCGAAACATACGTAATTAGACTGAACACTGACAATAACTACACTAAAATTTTGTATCCTACCGGAACTAGTTGTTTAGGATTGCATATGAATATAAGGGTAGCAAAAGAAAGAAAGTCAGTGATTTCCAACGAGTATCTAGGGGCAAATTGTGACTGTTTCCCAGAAACATATGTCTGTGGTTTGCGTGAATTATTGAATCTTTACTACGGTTGTGTAGACAAAGACAGACTCGCCGTAAAATTACAAAGGCGTCACCACTGACAAGGCGTTTCGTAGTGAATTTCAGAGTAAAATACTTTGGGTCAGCATGATTTGATGTATTTTCCACTAGAGGCATACGTACAAAAGAAGACTTAAGGTATGAATAAGACACTTATATATGAGTAACACGAAATTTTTAGTCCTTTCCATTGCAGACGGTAACATTTTTCCTGCTTCGAACTGAGTGAATATACCTACCCTACCTCCTTCTTCACGTGGAACATAAAATGGTGGGCAAGTACTCCGACAATGGAATGCAGTCCATGGAAACATGTCCCGTAACTTCTGCCTGGAATATTAATATACGCTTTTAACCTGTTCCTAGGTATTCTTTTTACATTATCCATTATACCTTTCACCACTTTCAAAATATTGCATGTAATGATATGATTTTGTCATTAGGAATTACAACATATTTTACTGGATCAGATATATGAATGATATCCTTTGTTTAATAGATGAGGCTTCAGCAGAAATTGACCAGCTGAATGAAGATGTAAGCACAGTACACAAAAAGATAAAGTTTACACTAGAAGAGAGTATGATAATGAAATAAGCTTTTTAGTTCATAACACAAAAATCTCAGGATTGTTGTGAACCTACAAAAGACTCACAAAATTATAAATCCGACTTCAGATCTTACATACTCTCAAAAGTAACCAGCACTCATACACAGGTTTCGTACCGCTCAACAGAGACATCTATCAGGAAGAACTAGACATCACCACACAAATAGCAACAAACAGTGGTAGCAACAGTAATCTAGTCACAAAATTGAACAACAAAGACAGCCATTAAAAACGATACGTATAGAGCTACAGAGAACAGCACAACAAAAGAAACACAAACAAGCAAACACAATAACGACACAAAGCATACATGAAAACAAGGAAGAAGATCCATGATGATACACAGTGACATACAGATACAAACTGTCAAATGAATAACAAACACTTTCAAAAGACACGAAATAAGAATAACTTTCAAAATAATAGTTCAATACATTCTTCAAATACCAAACGACGCAAATATCCACCAGAAACGAGATCGTATTAGAACACGGAAGTATGGAAATTGAGAAATTTGGTAACACTTAACAGAAAACAGAGACACTCCGACACCTAAACTGGCAGTTATGGAGCTGCATTTCGAAACGGAGTAACCACTAGGAAAACCGCGATAGTTTCAACCACTTTGCCACATGAGAGAAAGTTGTTTGGGTTACAAACTAAGGATTAGACAGTCCTCTGTGAGTACCTTTCCGTTTTAGTATAAACATTTGATGAACTTTTTTAAATCTATATGTAACCAGTTTGTTCTAACGAGAATCTAAATGTGCAAACAGGAAAGGCGTTTGTATAACATTTCAAGGACACCAACTGAAGATGCACTAAAAACAAGGGGAAACAACTTAAATAACAATCTAAAGTGCACCAAGTAATAGGTGTTTTTCTTTCAGACACCTACAATTCGTATTCAGCTGTTGCCAGTTTGGTTACCATGAGAAAGTTGATTTTGTCATAGCTTAGAATCAGTCTCTGCAAGCGGCGAGGCGGGACGCGATTTCGGCGACGAAGAGATTATGCTTCCACATTTCCGTTCCGTGCTTTTAAGAACTTTAATTGTGGCAACCAGTTGCGCTCCCATTGTTAATATGTACACCTACAGTAGGTTGTACACCCCAGCCGGCAACGTTTCAGCACGTACATACACGCAACCTTTTTTCTTTGGTATTTTGAACCATTCGTGTAAATCTATTTAACGTGCCTCCAGCATTAAGTTCATGAAGGATGTCATTTCAGTCATCAGAATTCAATTTTATTGTGCGATCGTATAGCAAGGCAGTGTTCAGAAATTTAACATGGTAACAGCAGAAATCTCACAAGTATATGGATCGATTAAATATACCGTTTAATTTGTACTCATTCTTGAACAATTGGCAGAAGATTTTGAGCTAGAATTCGGTAGCAAGATTTAAGTCTGTAAGCTACAATGGATCTCCAGTGGCCATAGAAACTGATTACTGGGGTTACTGTAGTTCTGCTGCGCAAACGTTCCATTCCGCAGGCTTCCGTAGGTAATTTAAGCTTGATTGACCCGAAATAAATACACCTTTATTTAAAATAACTTATTATTGATCTTCGGTACGACTGAATTCAAGACTTCCTTGCAGATGGAACCCAACACGTCACACTTGACGGAACTATATCTACTGCTTTAAAGGTAGTTTTCGGGTTATTCCATGGCACAGTGGTCCGACCGTTATTGTTTACAGTGTATATAATTTATGCCTAAGACTTCCGACGTAGGAAGTCACCCCCATTTAGCCAACGGCCTCATCAAAGAGGGTGGAGAAGCCGACAGAGGTTCGGGGCACTCTTTGGTTCTTGGGGTGGGAAACTGCCTCTAAAGACGTATCAGCATAAACATGCATAAAGCAATGAGAACCAGTGCATTGAAGACACTTCACGTCTATCCACAGGACATGTAGCTTGTAATCGAAAAAGTGTCATGATGACCTCTCCATTGGCAAGAGATTCCGTAACGATGGTTCAGGCATGTATGCCGACGTCGCAAGCTGAAGATGAAGAGATAGAGAAAGTGTATGGGGATACTGAAAGGGTAATACAAAATGTCCAGACACTCTGTGACCAAAATGGTACTGAAACAGAGGATGACAGACTAAAGGCCGAAATACTAAATGTCTTTTCCCAAAGTTGTTTCACAGAGGAAGATTGCACTGTAGTTCCTTCTCTAGATTGTCGCACAGATGACAGTATGGTAGATATCGAAATAGACTACAGAGGGATAGAGAAACAATTAAAATCGCTCAAAAGAGGAAAGGCCTCTGGACCTGATGGGATACCAGTTCAATTTTACACAGAGTACGCGAAGGAGCTTGCCCCCCTTCTTGCAGCGGTGTACCGTAGGTCTCTAGAAGAGCGTAGCGTTCCAAAGGATTGGAAAAGGGCACAGGTCATCCCCGTTTTCAAGAAGCGACGTCGAGCAGATGTGAAGAACTATAGACCTATATCTCTAACGTCGATCAGTTGTAGAATTTTGGAACACGTATTGTGTTCGAGTATAATGACTTTTCTGGAGACTAGAAATCTCCTCTGTAGGAATCAGCATGGGTTTCGAAAAAGACGGTCATGTGAAACCCGGCTCGCGCTATTCGTCCACGAGACTCAGAGGGCCATAGACACGGGTTCACAGGTAGATGCCGCGTTTCTTGACTTCCGCAAGGCGTTCGATACAGTGCCCCACAGTCGTTTAATTAAGAGCATATGGACTATCAGACCAATTGTGTGATTGGATTGAGGAGTTCCTAGTTAACAGGACGCAGCATGTCATTCTCAATGGAGAGAAGTCTTCCGAAGTAAGAGTGATTTCGGGTGTGCCGCAGGGGAGTGTCATGGGACCGTTGCTGTTCACAATATACATAAATGACCTTGTGGATGACATCGGAAGTTCACTGAGGCTTTTTGCAGATGATGCTGTGGTGTATCGAGAGGTTGTAACAATGGAAAATTGTACTGAAATGCAGGAGGATCTGCAGCGAATTGACGCATGGTGCAGGGAATGGCAATTGAATCTCAATGTAGACAAGTGTAAAGTGCTGTGAATACACAGAAAGATAGACCCTTTATCATTTAGCTACAAAATAGCAGGTCAGCAACTGGAAGCAGTTAATTCCATAAATTATCTGGGAGTACGCATTAGGAGTGATTTAAAATGGAATGATCATATAATGTTGATCGTCGGTAAAGCAGATGCCAGACTGAGATTCATTGGAAGAATCCTAAGGAAATGCAATCCGAAAACAAAGGAAGTAGGTTACAGTACGCTTGTTCGCCCACTGCTTGAATACTGCTCAGCAGTGTGGGATCCGTACCAGATAGGGTTGATAGAAGGTATAGAGAAGATCCAATGGAGAGCAGCGCGCTTCGTTACAGGATTATTTAGTAATCGCGAAAGCGTTACGGAGATGATAGATAAACTCCAGTGGAAGACTCTGCAGGAGAGACGCTCAGTAGCTCGGTACGGGCTTTTGTCAAAGTTTCGAGAACATACCTTCACCGAAGAGTCAAGCAGTATATTGCTCCCTCCTACGTATATCTCGCGAAGAGACCATGAGGATAAATTCAGAGAGATTAGAGCCCACTCAGAGGCATACCGACAATCCTTCTTTCCACGAACAATACGAGACTGGAATAGAAGGGAGAACCGATAGAGGTACTCAAGGTACCCTCCGCCACACACCGTTAGGTGGCTTGCGGAGTATGGATGTAGATGTAGATGAAGTAAACCTATATGAAAGCCTGATAGTCAAGTTGGACTGGAATGCAGATGTAGGGGAATCTATAAACAGTTTTCCACCTTCGCACTTTTCTTATACGAGCACCGTAAGCGAAAAGGCGCATGCATCTTCCGACGCCTTCCGCTGTGTCATTTATAAGGAGAAGGGCCAGACATAAGAAAGAAAGTAGCTTCCGCGACATGAGGCACTGCCAACCGAATGTCTCAATGAAACTTTAACTGCCCATAAAGGAATACGTACAGCATACTATAAAGGATAACTAAGAGTATTCGAAATGATACGAAAAAATATTACACCTATATTGAAAGACTATAAATACAGCGAAGTCACCGTGCTGTATGGTGGTTCCCTGGACGTTACAAAAAGAAGGACATGGTACCTAACAGGGCGTTTAATCAGGACGGATGACAGTGCATGCTCTGCGACATGCTCCCATGTTGGGCACAAAGTTTGTAAGGAGTTTTTGTGGCAGGGTGTTTCATTCCTCCACCAGCGCGGATCACAACTGCTGCATGGTCTCTGGTTCATGTGGCCGTACTGCAATACCTACCCCAACGCATCTGACACGTGCACGATGAGATTACAGTAGTGGGAATGGCTGACTAAACCGGTCTATTCGCCGGATATCCTCTCGTTCCAAGAACTCCTCCACGTGCACTCTTCGACGTGGTCGGCCGTTGTCATCGACAAAAATGGGTTCAGGACCAAATGGTGATTGGAAAGACGGACATGGGGAAGGAGTGCGTTGTCACAGTAAGGTTGACCTTCGAATGAATTGTGTTCAAAGATCTGCGATGCCGCCAGGTGTGCGGGGATTGCACCAGCGACGAATAAGCTCGCTTACTCTTCTCGGATGAGGGCAGAGCCAGTGATTCTGGACGTTTCCTCATCTGGCGAGAGGTGAGAATACGTAATCCACCCAAGCACATTGTCGGACGTGAACGTTTTGGAAGTCCAGATTTTGTTGTGTGGTGAGGCATAATATCGCAGAGGCGAAATAACCTGCAAAGCTTTGAACATAGTACAGCCTCCGGCCAACGTCATTGTGACACTGTACGCCTTCCCCATGTGAGTATTTTTGGAGAGAATTCGACCGTCGCTTCATGTTTAGGACTCCGTATCTCAATCGATATAAACGCAACATTTCTAGAACGGCAACACGTTGCTAAAAATGCGTTACCGTCCGTGGCGATCACACACCCTGCTAAGAGCAACATCCAGCCTTTTATAACGTCCATGGCACATTCAAGATTCATGGTCACCGGAGTGTAGTTATTGCCTTTGACTATAAGTGGCATTTATATTCCTCTAACTGGGAGTTTCGTGTTGTTAGCTTATGTACTGTAGGTGTAGCTGTTCTTTCTACGTGCGATCCAAGTGTCACAGAGAAATGATAGTAGGCAGTGACTCGTAGTGCATAAGTTAAGTCCATAAGTTTTACACACCAGTCTACATTCTATGAAAATTCAGGCCCAGTAACACAGCCAGGGGGTACACAAATATTTCTGTTCGATACAAAGTCGTCAGTCTAATCACACAATGAGTCTGATACTCTATAGGCTCGTTATTTATTCATTACTCGGCCATGTGGAACTCTATTGAACACTTTTCTGGAAGTCGTGGAACACGGCATCAAGTTGGGAGGCGGTGTCTGCAGCATCCCACTATGACTAGTGTCTTTTCCTCTGTTGAGTGATTTCAGATGCTTTTCTATCCCACGGTCGCTTATTGTGAATATGTGTCATTTTGACACTCGTGTGTGACTCAAAGGAGGAACTACAGTGCAGTCTTCCTTGGTGAAACAGTTCTGACAAAAAGACGTTTCGATATCACTATGACCGGGGAGTATCTGGACTGGTGGCTTCGATCCATTTGTCTATATAACGCAAGACAAAAACATTTTAAGGTTTTGAGTATAGTCGGTATATTGAATTTTATTTTCGAGTTTGTTGGGCGCTTCAAGAGTGCCTCTCTTTAAGCTGCTTTTGGCTTCGTTCATGTTTTGTTTGTCTCCGAGGCTCCGCCTACGTTTAAATTTGCAATGGGGCTCTCTTTGCTATCGTTGCAGCTTTCTATAATGATTGTCGAGCAACGACGAGTCTTTTCCATCCTTCACAACTTTGTTCGACGTGTATCTGCTGTAAAAGCGTATTGTACAATTCTCTTGAACTTTGTACATTGATGTCAACATTGTCAGTGCTGGATATGTAATTTTGTCGTTGAACGATTAGCTAATCCGAAATCTGTCTCTTGTCACTCTTGCTAACCTCAGATATATTCCTACGTTTCTCGCTATTGAAACTTAGAACCCTCTTCAACTGTGCTATAGCGGCTTTATCGCCACAGGTTCCCTTTTCTACTGAGTCGAAAGTTCTCCCCTGTTGCTGACCAGTATGTCTAGTATGTTATCTTCCTGAGTCGGTCCTCCGATTAAGTACTCAATTTTATTTACGGTTAAGTCATTTAGAAAATTTCACATGTTCCCCTGTCCCTACTCCCAGCCTTAATCATTTGAGTGTCCGAGAAAAGCTGAAACATACATCTGACTGTAGATACAGAGCTCAATTGCAATGAAGAAATTAGTAGCAGACTCACTTTTATCAATTGTGTATCGCTTGACACGGTCATAAACACGCCTTGCCATCTTGCATTATTACTAGGTGGACATTTGAGATTTATTTCATGCTAGTTAGATCTCATTTTGCATGAATGGTTGTTGGATCTTGTTCATTATGTACCTCATCTCTCCGTGGGAGTGTTCCTAAGAGTCGTATTTAGCATTTATATACAGATATGGATTAAATGACTACGAAACTCCTCAGGAATAGATAATACAGTAGAATCAAAAGAAACTGTAGATAAAATAACAGCATATGAACTCAGTAAAGCTTATAAAGATGGAAGAAGGCATCAGACTAAGGTGATATGATTCTAAATTTTTTCCATTGTCCATATAAGAATGAAAAATTGTGCTATCGCTGCTCTTATCGCTAACGAAAAAGGATTTGATTAGGTAACTGCAAAGAAATTACTTCAAGTCGTTTTAAGCAAAGGCCTTCCACAGAGTTAGTTAGAACGATAGAGTGTATGGCAAAACATGTATTAAAATTACTGTGCACTGATGAAAGTTGAAATAATACAGGGATTTAGACAAGGATGCTCTCGGTCACCTACTCATTATACTTTCCTTATCATAAACAAATTGCACATTTCCTTGTCAACACTTTTTAATGTATACAGTCTCAGTACTATTTGAGGACTGCCGAGTTCCTTAATTTGGAAAGCGAGGGGTTCTGCAACGTTGATTGTATGCGCTTGAGAAAGTGCTGCAACCTTTATCATAAAACCACAGGCGTCTAATGTCTCTAGTGACGTGTGTTAATTTGCTTCCCCACATTAAAGCGCTGGTAACACATATCGCTGTGTCGCCTGTTAAGTGGAGGTGTCAGTGTACTCGTGGGTCATGAAATCACTGGTTGGCAAATTACGCTGCTACGGGTTGAGTCACAAACATGTAGGGAGCCTCTAAAGACTTGAGCACTCGTAACACTGCATGTGGCGATCCGTGAGGCTGGGTCAGCACACCAACGACTAGCTTCACCCCAAGCTACTTTCTGTCACAATATTCAAAAAGAACATAATTTCGATCTTCATTCAATGTTATTTGCTCACCACCATGTAGGCAGAAGATTTTCACATGCAACACAATAATCACTTTTCGCAATTGAAACATGCCCATTAATGGGAAGAAGATCCACTGAGTTCCATGCCAAGCACTTCAGTGGAGACCAGATAACTGTGCAGCAGAAATTGTGGCCACCTATTCGACAAGATGAGAACACTTCGGTTGAACTCCACACGGCTCTAAACAGCTGAAACAGCTACCACTTCACTGATGGCGAAATTGGCAGTATCACGATCCAAGAGTGGTCACGAAGATTATCTTGACGCCATCAACTCGGGAGAATGTCTAGTAGCAATGTAGCGAAGCGAAACAGCTGAAGAGGAATGTGCGATACTACTATATAGGCAGCTGTGACCAGTGACGAAATGGTAATGCCTTAGTGTGACATCACCTATTGTAGTACATTTCGAACTTATTTGCTCTACGCCATTGTTCGATTTCATATTTTTGATCGTTCCGGGATAAATTATATTTCAACCTTTGAAGCGACTCTGGAACAATACTATTTTGTAGTAGAAATAAAAAATGGAACCGCTGTAAAGCTTTCTTTGAGATACCGATTCGTTTTTTGTGTCTCTCTCTGTCATATAATTAATCTACGACTGAGTATCTTATTCGTAACTGGTATTATCTTACACGACATAATATACAGTGGTGTCAAAGGACATTGGATACCGATACGAACATACTCAGCAGGCTGTGTTGTCGCATACAAAATATAAAATAGCGCAGTCGTTTGACAGAGCTGTCCTTCATTATCAGGTGATTCATGTGAAGTGGTTACGGGCGTGATAATGGCTCCATGACTGGAATTAACAAACTCTGAACGCGGAATGTCAGATGGAGCTAGGAGTATAGGCCATTCTACTTCGGAAATCAAGAGGAAATTCAATATTTCAAGGCCCATAGGGTCGTGAGCGGGTCTAGAATACCAAATTTTGGGCATTACTTCCTATCACGGACATTACGCTGGCCGACGCCTTCACTTAACGACCGAAGGCAGCTGCGTTTGCATTAGGTTGGCAGTGCTTAAAGGCCAGCAACAATGTGTGAAGTAATTGCAGATATCATTGTGGGACTTACGACGAAAGTATCCATCACGAGCTTGCTCCGAAATTTAACGTTAATAGGCTATGGCAGCACACGACCAGCGCCTTTCCTGGGTTCGCGACCATATTTATTGAACCCTATACATAGCATGTTCACATGAGTCGCGATTTCACTGGGTAAGAGCTTACTGTAGGCTTCGAGTGTGACGGAGAACCCTCGAAGCCATGGACCTAAGTTTCCACAAGACACTGGGCAAGCTTATTCTGCCTCCGTAATGGTGTGGGCTGTGGTTGCATAGAATAGACTTGGTCTTCTGGTCAATCTCAACTGATCATTGACTGGAAATGGTCGTGCTCGTCTACCTGGAGACCATCTGCAGCCATTCATATATTTCATTTCTATGGATGACACTGCGCCTTGCCACCGGGCTTCAGTTATTAACGATTGGTTTTCAGAAAATTCTGAATAGTTCGAGTGCTCGATTTGGCCACCTAGATCACCCGACACGTATTCCATCGAACATTTATGGGGCATAATCGAGAGGTCAGTTCACGCACAAAATACTAATTCAGTAACAGTTTCGCAAATATGGACGCCTGTAGAGGCAAGCAGGGAACATCCAACCACTTGATGAGCCGAGTCCACATCGAGTTGTTGCTGTACCCAGTGCCAAAACATTGTCAGATACGATATTAGGGGAATCCCTTGGTTTTAGTCACCTGAGTGTGTAATGCGCGTAATGAAAACTTCCTCTTCATTAATAGCTCAAAATATTGCCAGAAATGTGATTTAGCGTTCATTACCTAGTGTAACACACAGTCGAATTGCTCATTTCAGCGCTGGTCTATAAAATTACAATCCCCACTTTAAACTATTAAACGTCTTACTCACTTTGTGGATATTCAAGGTCATTGCATGTATAGCGTCATATATTCAGGGAGATTATCACAAAAATTAAAGCAACAAAGATTTCAGCTGTGTGGAAGTTACCAAGAAGAGGTACAATGTAAACACCTGATCAGAGTGTTATCTATCATAGGTAATCCAGTACCAAATCAGGTGTCCGCAACACGCTTCAGAATCCGAAAGCAAAGTTTAATACGCCAGTACTAATATTGTATACAGATAGTGAGACAAAATAATTTACGTTACACTGATTGTGATCGTATGTCTCCTGCTACAAGAGGAATAAGGATTGACAGCAAGCCGCTGGATCATACCTGTAATCACTGATGCGTCCCGTGCCCCCAAAGCTGGAGCTAAGACTTCTTGCGAAGCTCACAAGCTCGGAATGAGCTTTTAACAGCGGCTGTTGTGCTGAAAGAAAAGCTCTACCACTTCAAAAAAGAATATCGATAGTTTTTTCTCGGTTTAAGTAAGCGCACGATTTCGTAACGACACTACGATAGCCTCGGCAGAAATCGCAATGATGCTAGGCAACGACTCAGGCCCTTCCCCACAGACCATGCATTGTTGCGAACGTTCTCAGGGATCGTCACTAAACAGAAACGCCGTGAATTACACAGAGCATTCCGCAGTGTTTTATCGGAGATGTTATGCGGGCATTTTGTATTCACTGTTGTTTAGAAAGGTAAAACATATAAGAACCTAAATACAATTATGCACGGATGCTGTGACGTTGGTCCTTAAATAATGTGCTATAGAAAGACCTCGCGTCATTAAAGGGTATGTGTATATGGATTAAAAGGAGTTGAAAGCGAATAAAGAAATTATTGAACTAACGTGCTACAGGAAATATACAAATTTACTCTCGTACAGAACAGAGAGACGAAAGTTAATAGAAGTTCGAGTGGCTTAAAAATGTCCACACCGAAGCATACAACTATCATCATCACACCTTAGCGAAAGATCTCGACAATAACCCGAGAAAATTATGGGCTCTCAGCACTATCGGACTTAACATCTATGGTCATCAGTCCCCTAGAACTTAGAACTACTTAAACCTAACTAACCTAAGGACATCACACAACACCCAGCCATCACGAGGCAGAGAAAATCCCTGACCCCGCCGGAATCGAACCCGGGAACCCGGGCGTGGGAAGCGAGAACGCTACCGCACGAAGAGAAAATTATGGACAAACCCAAAATCGCTATGTGTGTCTGATGCTTCTATCCAGTCTCCCGTTAGCAGTCTAGTGTGACAACAAAAGATAGCAAAGGGAAAGTCAAATTTTATATTTCGCATTTCAGATACCCTTCACGCGCGAGAATCGTGCAAACATCCCGTAGTTCGACCACAGCACAGCACGTATGGAGGACATAGTGATATGCATCCCTGTCGTTGACAAGCAGGTGAAACAACTGAAAGTGATTAATTCGCCATGTCCGGATGGAATACCGATTTGGTATTACAAACAGTGGTCTTTGGGATTGCCCTCAGTCAGCTTTCATTTATCGCGAAGCTCTGCCGAGTGCAGGGTCAAGGAACGGAAAAAAGTCGTTTCTGAAACGCAAAAGAACCGAACAACAAAATTACAGACCAATATCCTAATTACAGAATTCTTGAACTTATTCTCACTTCTAATACAGGAAATTCCGTTGAGAACGAAAGGCTTCTGTCAACGAATCATATTGTTTTAGAAATGATCGCTCGTGCGAAACTCAGCTTGACCTTTTCTCATATGACATCTTTCTAACCATGGATGATGAGCAACACTCAGATTCCATATTCCTAGATATCTGAAAAATATTTGACACAGTGCCCCACGGCAGATTTTTAAGGGCAGTACAAGCATACAGTTTACTTTTCCAGGTATGTAAGTGTCTCGCCGATCCTAAAGTAACAGAACCCAGTACGTTGTCCTCGATAGCAAGTATTCATTATATCCAAGGGCTCCGTCAGATGTTTCCTGGAATTGTGATAGCCCAGCTCTTGTTTTCGATACACCTAAATGATCTGTTGGAGAGAGTAAGCACAGTCTCCGACTGGTTTCTGATGATGCTGTGATGTAAGGAAAGGTGGCGTCGTTGAGTGACTGTGCGAGGATACAATATGAGTTAGATAAAATTTCTAGTTGACATGGTGAACGGTTAGTAGGTTTCAATGAAGAAAAATCTCAGTTAATGCAGATCAGTAGGAAAAACAAATCCATAATATTCGAATACAGTGTTGGTAGTATACTACTTGGCATAGTAACGTCGACAGATTATCCGGGCATAACATTGCAGACCGATATGAAATGGAATGAGCACGTAAGGGTGGTATTAGGAAAGACGTAGGATTGACGAATGTGTCGACAGGGAGTGGCAGTTTCAAACATAGCGCCGGCCGCTCGCTCCATGTGACGTTCACTCGGTTCCGTGGGTGGACATAACCTCCAGTAACTGTCCAGTTTGCCTCCAGCGCATGCACCACTCCAGCCCTCTCTGGAAGGCTCCACATGCTACCGTTACATCTATATAAGTAGAACAACGTGCCTACACAGGCAGTCATTGATTTCAACTCCTGATGACGATGTCCTAGGAAACTCGAGTGTCTTATTCGAAATGACGCGGCTAGTAAACCGAGTAGATTTTGTAGAAGCATGCTACAGGGAAAGACTCCGAGGTCACATCTTGCAAAGCTCATTGTGGCTCGAAAAAAGTGTAAGTCCCAATAATCACACCAAAATTGGCTCAAAGATTCTCCACGTGCCTTGTGTAAACTAGCTGTTATTAGTAGATCAAAGGATTCCTGTTGATATGTAAATTCAACCCCCCCCCCCCCCCCCCCCTTATTTGAGATATGGCTGTCGAATTTCACTGTCTTCTGCATTATTATTTATGTGTGTTACTATTACACTCTGCATGTGATTGGTAATAAACGGTTTGCGACAATTTTCGCTACTCTGAATTGTGGTCTGAGGTGACATGGAATATGTGAATTTTCAGATATTATATTCCTGGAAGTTTGTTTAGGCATAGCAGGTGATACTGTATAATATTACCAGTCCACTTCTACATGCAAGAGTAGGCGCAATAGTTACCTGAATATTGTACCATTATCATCTTCTTCATATTAATTCACATACACCTAGACTTCCAGCTGTATATCGTTGTCTGTCATATCTTCATCAGCATCACTCAAACCCGCATTTCCCAAAACTGATTTATCATCACTGTTACTCTTATATATACCTACTAAAGACTCTTTGAGCTCTTAGCCCTTCTCAATCATCATCCAATATGAGTCAAATATATCACCTCGTACTTCAACAAAACACAAATTCTGTTTGTGCATTTATTGCAGGAGTGCACGTGTTTGTATTTTCTGCGAACTTGTTACAACAATGGATACATAAAAAGTTGGTTGAGAAAGCGTTTATCCCAGATTTTTCACTATCGTAATAAAGTTGAAACATAACATTGAAAATCACATTTTCTATACTTGAGGTGTTGCCCGACCCCAATGCAAAGAATCAAAATTATTGTTGTAAACGCCATAGTAAAACCTTAAATATTTTGCCCGTTTATAATAAAAATAATAATCCATACCTGGAAGACGAGAATCCTACGTCTAAGTTGAAACTGTTTCTTTTAATTTAACGGGGCATTGGGGTGTAAAGGGACCATACCTATCAAGCAAGGGTTGCTAGGGTGCCGATATAAACAGGGCTCAGTTTACAATGCCTGTGGCGCTTACTGCTATTGATCTCTGTACACCAACAAATTTGTATGCAATGATGTCGGGCATATTCGGCCTGGAATCGCATCAGCCTGACAGTCGCCCACCATACGGCCCGACACCCAGGAGTGGTGCTCTGGGATGCCATTTCATTTCATAGAAGGATCTCTGTAGTTGTCATGCGCGGCAGCACAGCGGTCCGTTGTCGATATTAAAGGCCCACGTTGTTGCTCTTCATTGGGAAGCATCCAGACTTACATTTTAGCAAAATAACGTCCATCCTATTACTGCGAGACTCTCTGCTACTTGTCATCGTGCTTTCCAAACCACTGCTTGGCCACCAAGGTGGATCTCTCCAGAATTGAGAACGTTTGGATCATTATGGGCAGGGTCTCAACCAGTTCGGGATTCTGACGAAATAACGCTCCAGTTGGTCAGAATTTGGCAAGATACTCGTCAGGACACCCAACAACTCTGTCATCAATGCCAAGCCGAATAATTGCTTGCATAATGGCCAGAGGTGGTTGAAAACGTAATAGACTTCAGCAATAGTGTAGGTCTAGCTGTTGAATAAATCACTCAGTTTTTCTGAAACTATAATCGTTTGTTTGTCTGTACATGTACATCACCTCTACCGATTTACGTCCTATTCAGATAATTCCTTTCGTGTTGCGATGGTTATCTTTCTTTCTTCCTTTCTCTTTTATTTTATTTTACTGTTTTTTTTTTTTTTTCTTTTATTTTTTTTTATTTGAGCGTATACAATATGTTAAACAAGGACACTACAGGTGGCCATCCGTAAACTTGTTTAAGGAATAAGACCTGCATTTGCCTGAAGTTAAATCAACGGAATCCATCCTTCCCGGTGTCTCTCACAACCTCAGTCGTTTATACCTGACGAGCTATGGCCATATGTTTATACATAGCTGGAGCAAGTTAGCCTAATAGTGTATAAAATTATAGCAAACCATTTGGTCTCTTCACGCTTTTCGTATTTCGGAAACGGCAGTCTGCGTTCGAATAGTAATGGAGGCTGTTTTGGAGACGTACCGTGTGGCGTCCAGATCGTCTTCCCTCTACGATGGGCTGAGGGCACCAAAGACACTGTGGTCCACAGAACTGAGCAGTTTGACACTTTAGATCTTTTTTGGCACCTAACTACGGTTAACAAATTGTCTCAAAAACCTTTTGACCATGATAAAACTTCTCTGGATGTGGAAGCCACCATTTCTGGTGGAATTTCTTTGTTTCGTCTGAGAGTTCCCTTTGCTGTAACTTTTTCCTGCAATAGTTCTTCAAGCAAAAGAACATTTATGAAATTTTATTATTCCAATATTGTTGTGTTTCCTCTCGGTGTCGTTGGTTTCTCGCTGGTTTGTTTTGTCTACATCTACATACATACTCCGCAATCAACCATTCGGCGCATGGCGGAGGGTATCTCGTACCACAACTAGCATCTCCTCTCCCTGTTCCACTCCCAAACAGAACGAGGGAAAAATGACCGCCTACATGCCTCTGTACGAGCCCTAATCTCTCTTATCTTATCTTTGTGGTCTTTCCGCGAAATGTAAGTTGGCGGCAGTAAAATTGTACTGCAGTCAGCCTCAAATGCTGGTTCTCTAAATTTCCTCAGTAGCGATTCACGAAAAGAACGCATCCTTTCCTTTAGATACTCCTACCTGAGTTCCTGAAGCATTTCCGTAACACTCGCGTGATGATCAAACCTATCAGTAACAAATCTAGCAGCCCGCCTCTGAATTGCTTCTATGTCCTCCCTCAATCTGACCTGATAGGGATCCCAAACGCTCGAGCAGTACTCAAGAATAGGTCGTATTAGTGTTTTATAAGCGGTGTCGTTTCCAGATGAACCACATCTTCCCAAAATTCTACCAATGAACGGGAGACGACTATCCGCCGTCCCCACAACTGCCATTACATGCTTGTCCCACTTCATATCGCTCTGCAGTGTTACGCCCAAATATTTAATCGACTTGACTGTGTCAAGCGCTACACTACTAATGGAGTATTGAAACATTACAGGATTCTTTTTCCTATTCATCTGCATTAATTTACATTTATCTATATTTAGAGTTAGCTGCCATTCTTTACACCAATCACAAATCCTGTCAAAGTCATCTTGTATCCTCCTACAGTCACTCAACGACGACACCTTTCCGTACACCACAGCATCATCAGCAAACAGCCGCACATTGCTATCCACCCTATCCAAAAGATCATTTATGTAGATAGAAAACAACAGCGGTCCTACCACACTTTCCTGGGGCACTGCAGATAATACCCTCGCCTCCGATGAACACTCACCATGGAGGACACCGTACTGGGTTCTATTACTTAAGAAGTCTTTGAGCCACTCTCATACTTGGGAACCAATCCCATATGCTCGTACCTTAGTTAGGAGTCTGCAGTGGGGCACCGAGTCAAACGCTTGCCGGAAGTCAAGGAATATGGCATTCGTCTGATACCCTTTATCCATGGTTCGCAAGATATCATGTGAAAAAAGGGCGAGTTGCGTTTCGCAGGAGCGATGCTTTCTAAAGCCGTGCTGATGCACGGACAGCAACTTCTCTGTCTCAAGGAAATTCATTATATTCGACCTGAGAATATGTTCGAGAATCCTGCAACAAACCGATATTAAGGATATTGGTCTGTAAATTTGAGGATCCGTCCTTCTACCCTTCTTATATACAGGAATACCTGCGCTTTTTTCCAGTCGTTCGGGGCTTTACGTTGGGCAAGAGATTCGCGATAAATGCAAGCTAAGTAAGGAGCCAATGCAGTAGAATACTCTCTGTAAAACCGAATTGGAGTCCCATCAAGACCTCGCGATTTATTTATTTTCAACCCATTCAGCTGCTTCACAACCCCAGGGATGTCTATCACTACGTCCTCCATGCGGGAATCTGTACGAGACTCACACGGCGGTATGTTTGTAAGATCCTCCTGCGTGAAAGGTTTCTCAAATGCTAAATTTAAAATTTCCGCCTTCGTTTTGCTGTCTTCCGTTGCAAGGCCAGACTGATCAGTGAGTGACTGGATGGAAGCCTTCGACCCGCTTACCGATTTTACGTAAGACCTGAATTTCCTTGGGTTTTCAGCAAGATCTTTTGCTAAGGTATGACGGTGGTAGTGGCTGAATCCTTCGCGCATCACTCTTTTTACAGCAGCACGAATCTCTACTAACTTTTGCCCGTCCCCATTCTCCCGATCTTTCTTGTAGCGCGAGTGTAACTGCCTTTGCTTCCTGAGCATTCTCCGAATTTCGCTGTTAAACCACGGTGGGTGTTTTCCGTCCGTAACCCACTTTTTCGGCACATGATTGTCCAATGCGTGATTTACAATGTGTTTAAAATTTGCCCATAATTCTTCCACGTCCATCGTACCGGAAGTAAATGAAGTCGATTCATTTACTAAGTGGGATGCTAACAACAGCTTATCTGCTCTTTCCAGTAAGAATACTCTCCTAGCCTTCTTGACCGACTTTTTACTTTCGTAACCATAGTCGTAATGACAACATCATGGTCACTAATCCCTGTCTCAACACTGACACCGTCGATGAGGTCTGGTCTGTTCGTGGCTACCAGATGTAAAATATTTCCATTACGCGTTGGCTGTCGATTTAGCTGCTCAAGACAGTTTTCGGATAATGTGCTCAAAAGTAATTCACACGACGGCTTGCCTGTACCACCTGTAATGAATCCATAGACATCCCAGTCTATACTAGGTAGGTTGAAGCCGCATCCAACTAATACAGCATGATCCGGGTACTTCTGCGATACAGAGTGTAGACTCCCTTTGAATGATTCTAGAACTGCCACGGTGGAACCTGGTCGCCAGTAATAACACCCAACAATTAGCTTTATTTCTCATAGCCCTGTTAAACGTGTCCAGATAACTTCACAATCACACTCTACTTCGACTTCAGTAGACAGGCTTCCAAAAATCCAATTGTTTCCTCCGACCCGATTCTCCACCACTTTGTTCTTGTTACTAGCAATGCACCTTCCTTCTATATTAGTACAACATGCAACATCCTCTAGAGTTCTTTGCGAGATGAAATTGTTCCATATCTTCTTTGAGTGATAGTTGAACTACTTGTTATTGGTTCAGGTGGAATTTTCATGGTACTGTATACCCGAATTCTGCCGGATGATGGCAGTGTTTTACTCCACTGAGTTCCATCAGGACCATTAAATAAACCAGCATTTCTGTAGCCTGTCTTTACTTGGAGCAATAGATAATGTGGATTCATTTTTCTTGAGACCGTCCATGTGAGAATCGCTGTCACCTTCCTGATCCAAAAGAACTTTATGTTCAAGCCTTTTAGGAGCTCAAGATTCAGATTCTAATCTTATGTATTTATGATGATGTTATTTTGCTTCTGCCACATAATGTTGAATTTGTGCTGTAAATAAAGGATAAAAGTGCCTTGCATAATTATTCTGTTCATGAAACTAGACTTACGGTCACCTGAAACAACTCTGACATAAAGAAATACAATTACCATCCAAAACACTAATCAGTTGTAGCTTTTGCAATACTTAAGATATTTTACCAATGATTTTAGGTGTGATGCACTGTGCCAGTCGCTACAGTCTGGAGCCGCCCGACCGCTACGGTCGCAGGTTCGAATCCTGCCTCGGGCATGTATGCGTGTGATGTCCTTAGGTACGTTAGGTTTAAGTAGTTCTAAGTTCTAGGGGACTGATGACCTCAGAAGTTAAGTCCAATTGTGCTCAGAGCCATTTAAACCATTTGAACTGTGCCAATAATCTTACAAACATAACGTGTCATTCAGATCAAAGATAAATTATTAGAAACTTGGCTTGTTCACCTAATGGGTCTAAATGATTCCTGCCATGCATTACACATATAGAATTACAGAGTCAATAAAGGAAAATAATTTATTGGACTTGCTTGAGATAACGTTATACCTAAAGAAAATCAGCTGTATGGCATTCTCATTCTAACAGATGTTGTATTACAGGCAATAAACTAAAACAATAAATTTGAGACAGTGTTTAAGACAACTTATTTATAACATGGAAGGTTGCCGAATCAAGATGAACCCTGTTATACATCCGAGGGTTGAGGATCGAGGTCGCATTCACCAGGCTGTCAGTCTCAGCGAGTACGTTATTAAGCGCTTCTAGCTAGTCACAAGCGTATGCTTACACTGTTGTTCACAATGTTTGTGAGAAAATAATCCTGTTAAGCAGTATAAGGGAGAAAAATAAGAACTGAAGACCAAGTATGAAGTACTCTGTCTGGGATGGGTGAGACACAGGAATATAGTCTTTCGCCTCCAATATTCAATCTATATATTGAAGAAGCAATGGCGGAAATAAAAAAAAGGTTCTGGAGTGGGATTAAAATTCAGCGTGAAAGGATATCAGTGATAACATTCACTAATGACCTTGGTATCGTCAGTAAAGGGATGGAAGAACTTAGAACCGACTCAGTAGAGGAAACGTTCTAGTGAGCACATAATACGAATGCAGAGTAAAACGAAGAACGACGAAACTAACGAGGAATAGCAGAAATTAGATAATCGATCACAACATCGAAATTTATGGTCGCAAAGTAGACGAAGTAACAGAATCGAGATCAGTGAGAAACTTAACATAAATTGTTGCTCACGAAGAGTACTAAGCTAAGGAATTCTTCTACCTTAGAAGCGAAACAACACATGACGGACGAAATTCGGAAGAGAACACAAGCAGCCTAGTGCAGACAAAGAGAACATTCACGGCCAAAAGAAGTCTTCCGGTATCAAACATCAACCTAAGTTTGAGGATAAAATTTCTCCGAATGTTCGTTCAGAGCACAGCATTGTATGGATGTGAATCACGGACTGTGGGAAAATCGTAAAAGAAGAAAATGGTAACTACAGAAGAGTGTAGAAAATTAGGTGGCTTGATACGAAAAGAAATGAAGAGGTTCGCTGCAAAATCGCAAGGAGAGGAACACGCCGAAAATACTAAAGCGAAGAACGGACAGGATTCGTTAAGACGTCACTTGTTAAGAAATCGAGGAATAACTTCCATGGTGCTTAAGGAAGATGCCTTCCCCATCGGCCTGATATCCACTCCAGGACATAGGCCTCTGAACGATCTGGATCCAGCTTTTTCCCGCATGTCGTTCGATATCGTGTCTCCACATCGTCAGAAGACCTTCGACCTTCGACACTTCTTTTTGTGCCTCTCGGACGCCATTGCATCCGTGTTATGGCCTATTTCAAATTGACCTTCGCAGCGTTCCTGCCCACCACCACTGCAGTCCTGCTAACCAACCCAAAACGTCACAGACGCCCGATCTTCTCTACTTACCTCTTTCTTGTTCATCCTGTCCCCCACACTCACTCCAAGCACTACTCTCTTAAATGCCCTTTGACAGATCCGGAGTCAGTGCCGGAGTCATTGTTTCGAGCCCGTTCTTTGTTACTGGCAGCATACATGTGCCATTAACCTTCGTCTCCAAATTTTTAGGGGTAACCATACTGCGGACAATGTAACCAAATTTCCCGAATGACCTCCAGGTAGCAGCTGGGGCCAATTCTCCGGGTGATATCTGCTGTCTAGTTATCTTTCCCATCATAAACTTTAATAAGGCTATTACAAATCGCTTTTCGGTCCTTTATCAGTTCAGTTACATTTTATTTCTTACAATTTATTTCGTAAAATATTTCGTATTATTGTTACAATGCAGGCTGAAAGGTTATCACGCGAAGTTCTGGTGAGAGCAGCTTGGAGCGTGAGTTGTCATGGGAGTAGCATGATTAGGTGTCTTCATTTCAGACTCAATACTCAAAATACAATAGAAGTAATTCTTCATGCTTTCCCGGCGATCTGTTGACATCTTGGATATTCGGGAAACCAGCCGGATATTAGCGTCGTTCTCGCACGATGGACTACTTCCGTTCTTGGATTTTCTAGTGAAGAGAAAGGTAGATGGCACATTTTGACACAGTGTGTACCACAAACCTACGCACACTGACTTATACCTATAAGCCAGCAGTTGCCACCATCCGGCACAGAAGAATGGAGTGCTCAAAACGCCGGTCCACAGAGCACAAACTCTGTCAGATTCTGATCGTTTAGCCACAGAAATAGAACACTTACGATCAGTGTTCAGCAGGAATGGGTACTCCTCTAGAGATATCCAGAAGGTACTTCAACCTGCAAATCAGCCAAAGGATCCAGAAGAAGAACCAGAGGAGGCAAAGAAGATGGCATATCTGCCATACGCCCGACCTATCTCTGCCAAAATCAGCAGGATTCTCCAGAAATATGATATCAAGAGCTTATTTTGCCCTCCCACCAAAATTTGGGCTATGCTGGAAAATGTAAAAGTTATCCTGGGGATACGCAAGCCAGGTATTTACATCATACCATGCCAGTGTGGGATGTCATACATTGGCCAGACCACCGTAACTGTGGACATCAGGTGTAAAGAACACCAAAGGCACACCAGACTCAGACAGGGAACTAAATCAGTCATAGCAGAGCATTGTCTGGAACTTGGTCTCTCAATGGATTGCAATGACACCAAGATTGTGACACGGACCTCAAGATTTTGAGACAGTGTCATTAAAGAAGCCATTGAGATTAATATCACAGATAATCTAATGAACCGTGACTCGGGATACCAAATCAGCACTGCCTGGAATCCATCACTTGAACTTGTGAAAACTCAACGCAGGACACTCCGGGATTCTACAAGAAATAGAAGCGGAGACCGAGAGGACAGCCGTGAGACAAGGTGTCGGACATTAGAGACCAGATTTGACACACCCCAGATCATGAATGCGACTTCAGAAAATGGCCAGGCCGGGCGCGGACGGCGGTCGGAACACCGGCGACCAGACAGGGACAATGTAGCCGCGTTTGGCGGGCGCGGTCCGCAGACGGAACACACGACACGGCGCGGACCGATGACGGAATGCCCAGCTCCTTCCAGGCATAAATACTGGACTCGATCGACTCAGGGACCAGTCTCAGGTATCACCTGAAGAAGACAGCGAAGCACGCTGTTGAAATATCGTGTGAGAACGACGCGAATATCCGGCTGGATTCCCGAATATCCAAGATGTCAACAGTAGAAGTACTTTATCTCCATGCATTTCTGTCTCAGTTGCGCCAAGGATACGCAATACGCCTACAATGAAAAAGCCATGTTCTTTAATAACGAGTTTGAACGAAAGAAAAGGAAATTGTCAGCTTCGTTTACAATTACACAAATGTTATTAATGAGGTGCAGACTCTTTCTAAATTGCCAATATTTTTTTTTAAAATTTCTATTGCAAAACATCGTTAAGCCAATACTGAGTCAAGGTAAATCCAAACAGGCAACAATTTCTGTCACAGTAAACAATTTCAAACCTTCACAACTGTACAGCATTATAGGGTTAGTCGTAAACGTGGAAATGATCTAAACAATGTTTATTTCATGAAATAAAAAAGTGCCTTGCTGTGACTCGCATTGGTGCTGTTTGCAGGTTTCCGCCCTCTGTTGCAGGCCAGACGGTATCGTTTAGTTGGCACGGTTTCGGTTGTTTGCCTTCTTCTCGTGTTGACTGGCCCCATTCGGCATCGCAAGCGTTGCCTGTCCGCTAGTGGCAGCAGCGGCGGTTATCGATATGTAGTAACTGTTGCCCTATCTTTGGGGCGACGTCGTTGTTTTTCCGGGTCGTGTGTGTGGCAGTTCGGTTGGGGACTCAGATGGGGCCAGGTCCGTGTAGTGCGAGAACACGCCGAGACCAGTGGAGGCGCGCATGGACTGCCGGATGGAAGAGCTGTGGCCACGAGGGTGCACGACCTCGTCGTTAACCAGATCCTGCAGGATTTAAGATGAGTGTATTTCAACTCAAGTAGAGAAACCTCTACCATTGTGGCATCTCGTGATTCTCCAATGACCTGGGTTCGTGTTGCTGCTCGTAGTGCCGCCGAGGCGAAAAGCGGCGAGTGGAGTGCTTGGGGAAAGCGGATCTGATTAGCTTTCCTCGGCTTCTTACTACTATTTACTGCGTTCAGCTTGTTCCAATTTGTTAAGTTCAACCAGCCGTATTTTTCCTGCCTGGTGGTCGCTAACGCCCCAGTTACCTGCCCTGGCGGTTAATGTTTCTAGCGTCAGTGTACGTTTCCTCACCTTGCCGCTGCTGTCCGGTAAGGCGTGTAGTTTTGACAGCTTTCTTGATTGTAGGCCGTTTGTGATTCTTCTGCTATGGTTGTAGCCATTCCTTTCTCGTTCCGGGCACTATAAGCACTGTATTCTGGGGGCGTAGTGCAGACCACCGTTCCGGCTTTGGCGTATTGTTCCATCGTTGTATTTGGTTTTATCGGTCGGTAGGTAACTTCAACAAGTTATCATTAGTCATTCGTTGGACTGCCAGTAGCCTGAGTTACCATCTTGTGAAGTGAATGCAACTCTTGGCAGCCTGTCTCATCGCTCGCGAAAGTGTTTGTTGCACGACCTTCTCAGAGGTCGATTCTTGGAGCACTGTCTCTGACTGCCGGCCGGTGTGGCAGTGCGGTTCTAGGCGCTTCAGTCTGGAACCGCGTGACCGCTACGGTCGCAGGTTCGAATCCTGCCTCGGGCATGGACGTGTGTGATGTCCTTAGGTTAGTTAGGTTTAAGTAGTTCTAAGTTGTAGGGGACTGATGACCACAGATGTCAAGTCCCATAGTGCTCAGAGCCATTTGAACCATTTGTCTCTGACTGGTTCTTGTGTTTTATTATTGCATTATTTATTACCATGCGTTCTAATGCCTACATTAAAGATTGTGTATGTCTAGTTGATAGTTCCGGTCGCTTTCTGGAATAAATCTAACAGTGTAAGGGTTGTGTTACAAGGTTACCATCAACTTTTTTCACCCGTTTGGTGGTCAGTTGCTTGTTTCTTTTGATTAACCTTTTGCGTGTATTTGCTGTTTTAAAGCAGGTTTCCAAATTCTTTATATAATTGCCGTTCCTGGCGTGTAAGGCCTTCAGCCGTGATTGTGGTCATTTGCTTTGAAAAAATAATTCGATATTTGTATTTTAGCAGTAAGCCTTTAAACCTTATTTACTGCCATTCCTGGAGTCTGATACCTTCTGATGTGTTTGTGGCCAGTTACTTTTTAATATTTCAATATCTGTTAGTTGTAATTGCAGCGAGTTCTTAAACATTCTTAGTTTATTGCCGTTCTTGGCGTGTAACACCTTCAGCCTTGATCACAGTGTTTTTTTTTTTCATTATCTGCATCTGTATTTATGGTGATTTGCTAAATTGTAACGCACTGAAAACACTATTATTTACACAGTCGTTTATTCCTTCATTAAAAACGTGTGGTATTTTGTTATTTATTGTTGAGTCTGGAATTACTGTTTTAAAAATAATTGTGTGTAACTGTAGAAGGCAACCAATAGTAACTGATTACAGCCCCGTCCACAATCGTAACCGAATCCTGCCTTCCCTTGACTACCACCAGGTCACAAAAAAATTCGATTTGAATAACGTAGACACAGATACGAACAGGAAATTTTAAAGTTTAAAAGCACGGATCATAAATGTTCGATGTCTCCCCAACCACACCCCAAACTTTCTTCTTTGATCTGATGGAAGAAAATTATCCTTGAGACATTTGAGTCTCAACTTTACCTTTAATAGTGACGTAAGCTGAAGAAATGAATTGTAATTTTTGCTATGGACATGATTTGAACATAAGACTCCTGCTACCTAGGTGGATGTGCTAAACATTACACCACCGTAGCAACGTTGCTAACGCAGCTGCACGGAGTAAACTAGTCCACTCGTGAAGTGAACTTTGCATTAGGGAGGGCAATGGACGACGGTAATCCGTGCAGCTGAGTTAGGTAAGCTGGTCTAATGGCTAACACATCCGCCTAGTAAGATCTAGACATGGAGTCAAGCCCCAGTTATGGAACAAATTTTAATTAATGTTTTCAGTTTATATTATCACAGTAAACTTTCTTCAATTTGTCTCACGCCCTCATCTCAGAACACGTTCCAGATAATGAAAGACGCATACATGACGCTGAACAAATTAATGACTGCGTCAAAACTAAACAGTCTGGGGAATCAACTACTTGCTAAGTACCACAGTTCTGCCTCGGCTGTCATAGCGACTTTTCACAACGTGTTGACTTGTGCGGGACGTAGCCAGCCAGTGTTTACAAATTACGTGCTATTTGCGCTATCTCTCGTAGTGTCTATCACGCAGCTTCCTTACGTGGACAGTGATAACCTCTACTCTCCCATAAATGTGTGGAAACGCATAAGGCAACGTGGAGTGGCCGCGTGGTTAGAGGCTCCATGTAACGAATCGCGCGGTCCCTCCCACCGGAGGTTCGAAAAATGGTTCAAAAGGCTCTGAACACTATCGCACTTAACTTCTAAGGTCATCAGTCCCCTGAAACTACTTAAACCTAACTAACCTAAGGACATCACAAACGTCCATGATCGAGGCAGGATTCAAACCTGTGACCGTAGCGGTTGCGCGGTTCCAGATTGTAGCGCTTAGAACCGCTTGCCACCCATGCCGGCCCGAAGGTTCGAGTCCTTCCTCGGGCATGGGTGTGTGTGTTGTCCTTAGTGTAAGTCAGTTTAAGGAGCGTTTAAGTCTAGGGACCGATGACCTCAGAATTTTGGTCCATTAGGAATTCACACAAATTTGAAACGTATAAATAATAATCGAAATCTACCACAAAAGGGATGCTCTGAAACTATAGTTCGCCATGGGTAACAAACTGCCAACAGCTCTTTAAGATACGTCAATAAAGGAGAGGTTTACTATCTTTTGGTTCAAAACATCGATTTTTTTAAAAATTTCATTTTTGGATCCATAAAAGTGTTTAGAATACACCCCTGAAACGGTTTTCTCGAATACGGAACGAAAATGTTTGTTATTCGTGGTTGAACAAAAAACTGCGATTGCCTGAAATCGGCCTTTTTCACGCACCAGTTTTTGTCTTTCGGAGGACGAGTTATTGTACCGGTGATTTGTAGGAAACACATAATATTCAAATGAAAGTTAGAAAGCATGTGTTTGGAAGTTAGCCCCCAAGCATTTGCATTATGACTTTTGAACACTATTGAGGTAAATACATTCTTGGTCTCTATCAAAATCTTTCATTTGCTACGTATGCCTATTAGCAGTTAGTGCCTTCGGTAGTTAGAATCTTTTATTTAGCTGGCAGTAGTGGCGCTCGCTGTATTGCAGTAGTTCGAGTAACGAAGATTTTTGGTGAGGTAAGTGATTTGTGAAAGGTATAGGTTAATGTTAGTCAGGGCCATTCTTTTGTAGGGATTTTTGAAAGTCAGATTGCGTTGCGCTAAAAACATTGTGTGTCAGTTTAAGCCCAGTCACGTATATAGTTTTTCTAAGGGGACGTTTCAAAGTCCCGCCGTAAACACCCGGTGAGAAGCATTTGAATTTGCTTACTTTTAGCAGTGAAGCAGTGTTGTTACTTGCCATTGCGACGCGTTATATCAGCCGAGTGCGCTGCAGTGCAGTTACGTGGGTAATGCTCGTTAACTGTACAAGCCTCTGTGAGAATCCGATATCCGCTTGTTGTCATCACAATATTCAATCACTTGATATGTTCAAAAAGGTGCAGCCTCCCGTGGTAAAGCTTCCTTCTAATTACATGCTTGCTGTTTAATGTGTTGGTCCTTGGTTGAGGAAACTGAATAAGGACATACGACCTTCCATTCAGTGAATTTTGCCACTGTGGACAGCGTAAAGTTTCGGTGTGACTTTTGACGCTCCACTAAGGTCTTTGCGGGTGCTCCTTATGGATCTGGCGCAGCCTGGGTTTCATAAGCCATTAATGAGGTAGTTTTATTAAATCCCATACTACGGTTTTTGCGACCAAAAATGTTCTACTTGTTGCAAATGCAGCAAAACTATGTTAACTTATTGTAGTTTTCTTTTGTATTACATGGTATAAGGAATTTTTACTTGTCCCTTTTCACAGTGTAAAACTGACTGGTATTGAAGTCAGGCGAGTAGCTAAACTTTAAACCTAATCCTCGCAGTGTGAGATCCAGATATTTGTTGCTGCACTGTACTGCGTGAGTTAATGCTATTGCGTTTTTAGTAATAGCCTTACGTATGTCTTAGAACCAGTTAATATGGGCTATTTGGCGGTGTTGTTGTGAATTGTTGCGGCTTCTAACGCCCGCTGCCAATCGCTTGCACGCCAGGAGACTGCTCCGACGATTTTGTAATTTCTCTCCTTCAAATTTATTATAACAGTTGTTGTACATATCTTTTCCTAAAACATTCTTTAAATTGATGAAAATGTCACTGGATTCTGGCAGTTCAGGTTCAGCTGAGTGTTTCTGTGAGCTTATGTAAATTATTAGACGTACCGCTAAAGGGTTTTAGGTGATTTTATTTAAGGGGGGGGGGGTTACTGTCTTTTGGTTCAAATATCGTTTTTTTTAAAATTGCATTTTTGGATCCATGAAAGTGTTTGGAGTCCACCCCTGAAACGGTTTTTCCGAATATCGAAGGGAAATGTTTGTTATTCGCGGCTGAACAAAAAAATGCACCTGCCTGAAATCAGCCTGTTTCACGCACCAGTTTTTTTCTTTCGGAGGACGGGTTATTGTAACGGTGCTTGGGAGGAAACAAACAAAACTCAAATGATGGCTTGGAAGCGTGTGTTTGGAAGTTAGCCCACAAGCATTTATATTCTGGTGCGAAGACCATGGAGATTGCGACTTTCATGGAAGTGAGCTGCTTCAACGAAGGGTATTCAGCAATTCTGAAGACCGTGACAACGATGGACGTCTCCCTGGGACGCTATTCGACGCAGTTTGCCAAGCATTCAGACGGCCACCGGATTCAAGCGGATAAAAACCGCTCGTCACCGGCCATACGAGTGACTCTGGAGCAGGGGAGGATGGCCCAGATCGAGGAGAATGCCCTCTATGAGGAAGAGGAAGGACTAATTTATGGACCCGCAATAGCAGATTGAACGTAAGTTGTAGAATATTGCATTTATATGTAGTCAAAACTTCAAACGCGATTTTCTCGAAATGACGTTTCTTTTTATCGCGGGTTATTCAAATCTACTGAACCGTTTGGCATGTTTCTTTGTTTGCGACGAAGCTAACTAAATTGTCTAGGAGTCCTACCACTTTTATTCCGATCCATCAACTATAAATATTTTTCCTTGGCCGACGAAGTCGGAAAATCGATGAAAAAAACTCTATTTTCTTCAAATGGCCGCCATTTTGTAACCTATTGACCAAATAACTCAAGCGAGGTAAAACTCCTAGAGAATATAATATAATTCGCTAACGTCAACTCAATTTTGATTTCAGAAAAAACGGCTGACCTTTGACATACCGCGCGTGGAGGTCTAGATCGAAATTTAGTTTCGTTCCGACGGCACTTCCGCCTTTTGTTTTCGACATTTCCGGTCGAAAAAATTACAGTTTGTAGAGAAAATATCAATAAAGATTTTGACCAAATTTGACATTGATATTTATAACACATCCCGAGAAAAAAGGTCTCAAATTAGATGCTTTTTTCGGACCAAAGACAGTAAACCTCCCCTTAAAGGTCTACACCGATATAATTAGGTAATTACTGGATGGGGAAAAGTATATCTCCCAGAATTCACGGTATCGAAGTTTTTGGTTTGCTGAGCTTTCAATTTGGAAATTAGTAACTACGCCCTTTCATCTGGGGGACATCCTTTAAAATTCGATAATTTAGCGAATTATGTAGAATATTCTAATTTTAATAAATTGTAGTTTAAATGAGAGAAGGGAGACTAATTGAGTTCTGTAACAAATGTCAGCTAGTGATAGCGGACACTCTGTTCGAGAATCACAACAGGAGGAGGTATACTAGGAAAAGGCATGGGGATATGGGAAGACTTCAGAGGCAGATTCCCAAATCAGACGCAGGATTGCATGACGTACCCTTGAGTAGATACAGATGCAGATCGCAATGTAGTTGGTTCAAAAAATGGCACTGAGCACTTTGGGACTCAACTGCCGAGGTCATTAGTCCCCAGTGTAGTGGGGATGAAGATCAGACTGAAGTTTATGAGATTAGTAAGGAAGAAGAGATACGCTTAAAGCTCTCTTCTGTTATAGATATTGCAGGAAGGAATAGCTGAATAGGCAGTACAGCTGAAGACGAATCGACGTCTCTAAAAAAGGAAATCACAGCTGGAAAGAGAAAGACAGGCACAAAGAAGGTAACTGAGAAGAAACCATAGCTAACAGAAGAAATATTTCTTGACTGATGAAAGAAGCAAGCACAACAATTAGGAGGGAGATTCAGGAATACAGAAATAGAAGCCGCTGAGGAATGAAATGAATAGTAAGTGTAGGGAAGTTAAGACAAAATATTACGTGAACAATGTGAAGATATCGCAAAAGAAATGACTTACGGAAGAAACGACTCAGCATATAGGAAAGTCAAAACAAACTCCGGTGAAATTAGTAACATGTGTGGTAACACTGAGAGTGTTACGGGAACTCCACTGTTACATGCAGAGAAGAGAGGAGATTGGTGGAAAGAGTACACTGAAGACCACAAGGAGGGTGAAAATTTTCTGATGTGACAGAAGAAGGGACTGGAAGAGATATGATACACTATTAGAATCAGAATTTAAAAGAGCTGTAAGATCAAATAAGACAGAAGGTATGGATAACATTGTATCAGAATTTTAACATCATTGAGGGGATTGGTAACAAAACGACTATTCACGTTGGTGTGTAGAATCTGTGAGCCTGGCGACATTTAATCTGACTTTCGAAAAAAATGTCAGACACACAATTCCGAAGACTATAAGAGCTGACATGTCTGAAAATTATCGCACAGTGAGCTTAACAGTTCATGCATCCAAGTTGTTGACAGGAATGGTATACAGAAAAATGGGAAAAAGAAGTTGTGTGTGTGTTAGATGACAATCAGTTTGGCTTTAGGAAATGTAATGGCACCAGAGAGACAATTATGGCGTTCCGGTTGGTAAAGGAAGCAAGGCTAAGAACGTCGGTGTCATTTGTCGATCTGGGAAAATCGTTGGACATAGTCAAATGATGCAAGATGTTCGAAATTCTGAGAGAAATACGATCAACTATACAACATGTGCAAGAGCCAAGAGGGAATAATAAGAGTTGAAGACCAACAACAAAGTGCTTGGATTAAAAAGTAGTCTTCCCCCGTATTGTTTATTCTACACATCGAAGAAGCAGTAGGGGATATGGAAAAAATATTCAGGAGTGGAACTAAAATTGGAGGAGAAAGGTTTTCAATGTACGATTCGCTGATAATGTTGCTATCCTGAGTGAAAGTAAAGAAGAATTACATCATCTGTTCAATGGAATGAACAGTATAATAAGTACATTCATGGATTGAGAGTAAACCGAATAAAGGAATGAGTCGTATCAGAAATGAGAACAGTGAGAAATTTCACGATTGTTATAATAAATTAAAAGCACCAGTTTGCTTTTGTTCTACATTAAATGTCTGAAGATGGCCTTGTAAGCCGAAAACGGGTTAACAATAAAAGTAATATTGTAGAACAAAAGCAAACTGGTGCTTTTCATTTATTATAATGTTGTTCTACCAAGAACCGACGGAAGTTTCTGTTTAGGGTCGTTGGTCATGAAACAGATGAAGTTAAGGAATTCCACTATCTAGTTAGCAAAATAAACTATGACGGATGGAGCAGGGAGCACGTAAAAATCAAACTAACACAGGCCAAGAGAAGCCTGCTGGTATCAAACATAGGCCTTAATTTGAGGCAGAAATTTCTGAGAATGTACTTTGGAGCACGGTAATGTATGGTTGTGAAACATGGACTGAGGGAAAACCTTAACATTAGAGGATCGAATCAATTGAGATGTGGTACTACTAAAGAGTGTTATAAAGAAGTAGTACTGATAAGGTAGTAAACGAAGAGTTTCAGCGCAGATTCTGAGATGAAAAGATTATGTGGAAAACATTGACAAGAAGAAGGGACAGAATGATGAAACATCTGTTAAGACATCAGGCATTGACTTCCACGGTAAAAGAGGGAGCTCTAGAGGGCATTAACTGTAGAGGAAGACAGAGATTGTAATACAGGCATCAAATAATTGAGGACGTAGGTTTAAAGTAATGCTCTAAGATGGAGAGTTTGGCACAGGTGAGGAATCTATGGCGGGCCGAGTGAAGTAAGTCAGAAGACTGATGACTCAAAAAAAAAGTTCAAGTCCGCATTAACTAATGATGCTCATTCCCAATTTTCCCAGGCTTTCCTTGTTGTCCTTCCAAGTAGAGGCGTATGAAAGTCTCTCAGGTGTACCTGTCATGAAGATGTAGAAGAAAGGACAAATGTAGTCGTCGATAACATTGAAATTAACGTCCAGGTTCATGTTCACGGTAACCAGATTGCGTCCTGGTCTCGGTATGAAAAAAATCCTCAAACCATCACAGTACCTCCTCTGTCATGGAATACAGTCACGACAAACTCCAGTTCAGCGTCATTAGTGTGCTGGTGCAACCGCATTGTGTCATTTGAAAAGAGCCCGCATCTCGTGGTCGTGCGGTAGCGTTCTCGCTTCCCACGCCCGGGTTCGATTCCTGGGGGGGGGGGGGGGGTCAGGGATTTTCTCTGCCTCGTGATGGCTGGGTGTTGTGTGCTGTCCTTAGGTTAGTTAGGTTTAAGTAGTTCTAAGTTCTAGGGGACTAATGACCACAACAGTTGAGTCCCATAGTGCTCAGAGCCATTTGAACCATTTGAAAAGAATCAGTATCACCGTTCGTCGGATTTTACCACATGTTGGTATTCAGATACTGTCCGTTTCTTGTGTTGCCTGGCCGATTGGCCACTGAAGATGGGCAGCCTATAGGGGCGCCTGTACCCGACTTCAGGTGTTGCAGACAGGCTCCTTCGCGATATTCGCTCGGTAACCAGTTGACATCACGCATAAATTTCCGAGAAACCGTTACCTGTTACCGTGCCACATTACTTGATTTCCAGTGGTATTTTACACCCTGTAGGCGAGCTGTACGGTACACGTTGTGTTCATAGGCACGTCCATAAGATAGCTCCATTTTGTACAACTGCTACTTCTTCACGCCGTTCAACTTCACTGCACTGATACCATACAACCAACTGACAGAGCTGACACAGTCACACCACTTCACCGCCATGAAGCACGTCCGCACCATTGTGTCCATTGTGCTCTGCACCATCTGCAGCACTCCAAACCAACCAGAGCGCTCATTTAAATGGTGGCCCTTTTGTCCGTCGAACTTCTCTATTGACGTAGAATGTTGGGATGACTCATTGTGAAGGGAAGAGTCGTGCAGTATTGGCCGGTTTACAATATCAGCCATTACGGTGATTTCCCTTTCCGCCATCAAATGGCAGAAGTGTACATCAAGCAGCTGCAAGCTTGTATGTCAATGTGCTCTAGAATCGGCTTATTTTCTTGCTCTCTTCGGTGTATTGTCTATTGTGGGTGCTAGATGGTACTCCTGTAGCTCTTATCGCCAGGAGTATGTCTTGAGGCCTGTGGTACCCGTATATAAGGAAGGGATTAATTTTTTTTGCTGTATTTAAGTTATCTGTGTTATGTAAGGAATAACATCAAGCAAACATTTCATGATAATTTCCATACAAGAGGGTACAGTATTACTCGAACCTACGACGTGTTTGTTGTGCAGAACCTGTCACCGATTGTCTTTCAGTATCGGCCAGAGGTAAGTTAAGTTTTTAAATTACAGTTTCTTCTTCTTACTTCTTCTCTGACTCAAATGGCGGAAAATGAGAAAAAAGAAAAATGTAAGAGGGCAATGGAATGAAGAGTGCATGGAAATGACTGAGTTGGGTAAAGTCTAATGAAAGGACAGAAGGGAGGCAGCTGAATGGTCTTCAACAGGCAGAAATAAAAAGATCGCCACCGAAGAGAAGAGATTAAAATCAGAAAACAAGAAGTCTGTAAGAAGATGAAGAAAGCTGAGCTAAAGTAGGGTGTTGCAACAAAAGAAAAATAAAAATAAAAATAAAAAAAAAATTATTAGACAGGCAAAGCATGTGGAAAGCTCATTAGCTTATTTTTCCCAAACGGTGAAGAAAACTGGAATTTACATAAAATAATGTATCGACAGAAGAGACTGGAAAATGTGTTATATGTCTGGAGTCATTTGAAGAAATCTGGGTCCTGTGTAGGCAAGTGTAGAGGCTAAACATATGTTTGGTGAGTGTATCCCAGAACATTTTATATTTTATTTCCGATCTCTGTAAAACGGTGAGTTAAACATTCGTGAACTGAACTAAAACTGTAACAATGACTTCCCATGCCTACGTCTTATATCATTATTCAATAAGTAACATTGTTCAATAACAAACGGCATGATCACGGAAAATACAATGGACGATGATGCAAGACACTTTCTACAAGCA
This sequence comes from Schistocerca americana, assembly GCF_021461395.2. NCBI lineage: Eukaryota > Metazoa > Arthropoda > Insecta > Orthoptera > Acrididae > Schistocerca > Schistocerca americana. Next base: position 184,629,314 of record NC_060122.1, read on the forward strand.
TTGTAATTGTAGCTCTTTTACTTTCGATGTAAATAAGTACTATAAATAAAAAATAAATATCATTACACTAAACTATTCATAGATCATACCGTGAGGTAGGATAATGGTTTATTAATATTCCGATTAACCACGTCAGTTCAAAACCATCGTACAATATGCGTTAGATGAGTATGTGCCAAGCAAGATCGTAAGAGGTGGAAAGAGCCACCGTGGTACAACAACCGAGTTAGAAAACTGCTGCGGAAGCAAAGGCAACTTCACAGCAATCATAAACATAGCCAAATCCATGCTGACAAACAAAAATTACGCGAAGCGAAATGTAGTGTGAGGAGGGCTATGCGAGAGGCGTTCAATGAATTCGAAAGTAAAGTTCTATGTACTGACTTGGCAGGAAATCCTAAGAAATTTTGGCCTGATGTCAAAGCGGTAGGTGGATCAAAACAAAATGTCCAGGCACTCTGTGACCAAAATGGTACTGAAACAGAGGATGACAGACTAAAGGCCGAAATACTAAATGTCTTTTTCCAAAGCTGTTTCACAGAGGAAGATTGCACTGTAGCTCCTTCTCTAGATTGTCGCACTGATGACAAAATGGTAGATATCGAAACAGACGACAGAGTGAGAGAGAAACAATTAAAATCTCTCAAAAGAGGAAAGCCCGCTGGACGTGATGGGATACCAGTTCGATTTTACACCGAGTACGCGAAGGAACTTGCCCCCCTTCTTGCAGCGGTGTACCGTAGGTCTCTAGAAGAGCGTAGCGTTCCAAAGGATTGGAAAAGGGTACAGGTCATCCTCGTTTTCAAGAAGGGACGTCGAAAAGACGTGCAGAACTATAGGCCTATATCTCTAACGTCGATCGGTTGTAGAATTTTGGAACACGTATTATGTTCGAGTATAATGACTTTTCTGGAGACTAGAAATCTCCTCTGTAGGAATCAGCATGGGTTTCGAAAAAGACGATCGTGTGAAACCCAGCTCGCGCTGTTCGTCCACGAGACTCAGAGGGCCTTAGACACAGGTTCCCAGGTAGTTGTCGTGTTTCTTGACATCCGCAAGGCGTTCGATACAGTGCCCCACAGTCGTTTAATGAACAAAGTAAGAGCATATGGACTATCAGACCAATTGTGTGATTGGATTGAAGAGTTCCTAGATAACTGAACCCAGCATGCCATTCTCAATGGAGAGAAGTCTTCCGTAGTAAGAGTGATTTCAGGTGCGCCGCAGTGGAGTATCGTAGGACAGTTGCTATTCACAATATACATAAATGACCTTGTGGATGACATCGGAAGTTCACTGAGGCTTTTTGCGGATGATGCTGTGGTATATCGAGAGGTTGTAACAATGGAAAATTGTACTGAAATGCAGGAGGATCTGCAGCGAATTGACTCGTGGTGCAGGGAATGGCAATTGAATCTCGATGTAGACAAGTGTAATATGCTGCGAATACATAGAAAGAAAGATCGCTTATCATTTAGCTGCAATATAGCAGGCCAGCAACTGGAAACAGTTAATTCCATACATTATCTGGGAGTATGCATTAGGAGTGATTTAAAATGGAATGATCATATAAAGTTGATCGTCGTTAAAGCAGATGCCAGACTGAGATTCATTGGAAGAATCCAAAGGAATTGCAATCCGAAAACAAACGAAGTAGGTTACAGCACGCTTGTTCGCCCACCGCTAGAATACTGCGCAGCAGTGTGGGATCCGTACCAGATAGGTTTGATAGAAGGTCAAACAGAGCACAGCGCGTTTCGTTACAGGATCATTTAGTAATCGCGAAAGCGTTACGGAGATGATAGATAAACTCCAGTGGAAGACTCGGCAGGAGAGACGCTCAGTAGCTCGGTACGGGCTTTTGTTGAAGTTTCGAGAACATACCTTCACCGAGGAGTCAAGTATTATATTGCTCCCTCCTGTGTATATCTCGCGAAGAGACCATGAGGATAAAATGAGAGAGATTAGAGCCCACACAGAGGAATACCGACACTCCTTCTTTCCACGAACAATACGAGACAGGAATAGAAGGGAGAACCGATAGTGGTACTCAAGGTACCCTCCGCCACACACCGTCAGGTGGCTTGCGGAGTATGGATGTAGATGTAGATGTAGAAGGACAGTAAAGCCAAGAAACCTAAGCCGGCGGATGCTGCACTGCTGTCCCCAGCACCGGGTGTTGGGCTTTGGTGGTTAGCACGCTGAACTCGCCTTCGGGAGTTGCCGGGTTTTCGAGTACTCAGGCTTACACTTTCCGAGTTTTCCCAGAAATGCCTGTGATAAATGCTGGGATTACTTCGTTAGGGAATATGGTCACCGTGGTGGATATATACTCTATTCTCCGTCTACCGAACTACATCCCGGTCGTGAGGTGCCACCGAATTTACACATCGCTATAGAGGGCACCACCATTCGTCTTGTGACGCCATATGCGAGATCATCTTTGGCTACTGTTGTTGTTCTTGATTAGAAGTTCTGCTAAACGTCTTCTAGTGTTCTTCAACCTCTATGGCCTCGCCATATCCACTCGCATGTTAATGCGTTGTCTTTGTTACAACGCCCGTCTCGCTGAAATTTATTTCGTGACTTCCGTTTCGGAAACATGTTCCGCTAAAGTCTCTTTTGTAAGAACCAACCTACTATATTTCTTATGCAGCTGCTATTTTTCGTGCCGACAGTCACGCATTCGGCTTCACATACCCAATGTTGGTGACCTCTATTCAGGGCTATACATTTGGGGATCCTTCCAGACCTCGACAGAGATGCCCTTCTCTCTCCGAAGATGTCTTCCGCAGTAGTAGGATTTATTTAGCACGGCCTACCACTACACTAAATTTACCCATACATACACTGATGCAACAAGTCGTGGGATACCTCCTAAAATGGTGCCGGACCTTCTTTTTCCCGTCGTAATTCAGAAGCTCGAAGTGACATTGAGTTAACAAGTCGTTGGAAGTCCTCTACAGAAATGTTGAGCCATGTTACCTCTATAGCCGTCCGTGATTACGGAAGGTGTTAAAGGTGCAAGATTTTGTGCACGAATCGACCTCTCGATTATGTCTCATATATGTTCCATGGTATCCAAGTCGGGCGATCTGGTGGTCAAATCATTCACTCGGATTTTCCAGACTGTTCTTTAAACCAATTGCGAATAACTGTGGCCCAGTGTCATTGCGCATTGCTGTCCATTTCATCGTTGTTTTGGAGAATGAAGTCGACGAATGACAGCAAATGGTCTCCAAGTAGCTGAACATAACCATTTCCAATCAACTATCGGTTCAATTGGACCAGAGAACCCAATGTAAACACAGCCCGCATCATTATGGAGCCACCGCCGGCTTGCACAGTGCCTTGTCGACAACTTGAGGCCAAGGATTCGTGGGGTCTGCGCTACACTAACATTACCATGAGCCTTTACCGACGGAAACTGAGTCTCATCTGACCAGGCTACGGTTTTCCAGTCGTCTAGGATCCAACCGATATGGTCACGAGCTCAGAGGTGGCGCTGCAGAGGATGTCGTGCTGTTAGCGAAGGCACTTGCGTCGGTCGTCGGCCGCCATTGCCCATTAACCTATCACTGGAAAACATTTACACAGGAAGATGTTTATACTGCGAAATAATTACCCTAACAACTTTTACACAGGAAAATAGTTTCATTCTAAAGCAGAGACGCAGGAAAATTGTTACTCATTGTAACACCTTTCTGCTAAGGCGTATATGAGTATGTAGTGTTAAAATTTTGGATTATCAACAGGCAGTTCGTTTGCTGTGACATAGGTTGATGCAATTTTAGCTGTAACATAGGTTCCAACAATTTTTGCGGTAGCATGGGTTGTTGCAATTTTTGCTGCAAACTTATTACAGGCACACACTGACAACTATTGTCACAAAATTGTTTTAAAACGACGTAATTAACGCTGTCAAGCTATAGAACATACATTTTGGTACTTACAATGCCAGTTTCTGGTGTTAGAATCGTATTTCAGTTCCACATCTCGTTTTGTTTGTGTAAAATTGCAATATAGTGCGTGAAAATGGGTGTGGTCGTCAGACATTAGGTTCTATGTATTTGTGTGTCACATAATGATTTCCTAGATGTGCTGCGTGGTAGCTGTCATTATGTTATGATGACTAATGAGAGATAGGCGGTTGTTTTTTCAGATTTAATCAATGGTTCGTGCTAAACAATTATATCAAGCACCATTAGCTCTTAAGAGGATGTTTACCGAGCTGCATTTCCTGGATCGAATTTTTTGAAGCTTTTCTACAACAATGAACACGAGCCCGTTGTGGCACTTCGTTCTTCATGCACAACATCCAACCATATCCAATAGTGGTCTCACGCAACAATACCAACATCCAGCAGATGCGTTAAACACTTGATGCTTGCATAAATAACTGAGTAAATAAATAATGTGTAGGAGACGGTATTAAATCTGCATCACACTTTATTAAATAGTAAGGCAGTATTCCCCTCAGCCCCTCATGCTTTTTCCCCTTCAACAACAGTCTGAATAGTTCTTAGAACAGAAGTCGCCAAAACAGGCAGTAATGGCGGCGACTTCTCAGCCGAGCCGCCACGTGTCCAGTTCGCTTCCGTACGAAGCGCCGCTGACGACGAGAACGTCGACGCCCTCGCAGATGTGTCGGGCCTGTCGGCGGCTCAGAAGTGCCGGACGCTTCGATGGGGAGAACCACAGCGGTGTGTGGTAGGGGCTCTCCAGCGCCCTGTAGGCGGAATAGAGAAGCTTGAGAATTTCGCCACCAAACACTAGTCTGCGTACTGCAATGTATTATTTCAAAGTAAATGGCAGAAAATTGCGTTAATTCCAAGTGCTGTCAGTTAACGTGAGTGTCGTAACCATGCTGTTCCGATTTTCAAATAATCGAATGCACAGGTTGGTCGGATTCGCAGTTCACAGACATTTGTGTGGTCAGTTCACTGGTGCTCGTGGCTGTTAAAGACACTGCTCTACATGGTCGACTATCAAGACGGTCATACGGAGTGTTTTACAAACACGTCTTTCACTCGCTAAATAGTTCACTACTATAATCTGGCACTTTATACTGAGTGGAGAATGTTGCGCGGAAACGAAACTGACATCGGTTATCCAACAAGCAGACGTAATGGCACCTGTAATGTTGTCAGTATACTTAATCTAATTATCTCCTGCTATCAGCAATATCAGATGTCTACAAGAAACTGTCGCCATATGACGAAATTACAGAAATGTGATGAGATTTACAAGAAATTTCCACTAGGTGTATTAATGGCAGAACTCTCTAAATGAACGTAAATAGATCATTTCTATAAACAAGAGAAGTGCCCCTCATTCTGTCCGACTAGACAAGTCTCCTCAAATAAGATTTAAGAGGTAATTATAAGAACCAATACAGAGTAGGACAAATACTTAAATCAGTATTAACAAACGAAAATGGAAGTCAGAGCCTTCTTGGAACGGTACTGGGAAAATACACTGCGTCTATAAGGAAAATTTCATGAAAGGCATTCGATATAACAATTCTGGGATATCGTTTTTGCGTTAAAGGAGTTTTAGTTAAGTAAGAAGGACTGATCGCACAGAACGAATTCAGAAGCGTACTCCTACGATGGGAAGAGGTAGGTTTAGCCCATATGAAAAGAAACACAGATGCACGCCTAACTTTAATGGGACTCTTTGGACGAAAGACTACGCACTTCTCCTGAAACTTTGTTGCTTAAATTTAGGCGTCCTGTATCTGAATAGGAGTGTACGACATAATACTGCTGCCGACTGTTTGACATAGTGAGTTCTTCCTCCCCGATTTCCTGCTGCTCATGCCGGACGAAATGAGAACGGCGACAAAGTCAGAGAACATATAGCTGATTCAGAGATAAACAGCAGACATTCACTCCACCCACACTACATTCGCAAAGCAGCACAGAAGTGGGTGAAGCGACAGTGGTACGAGAAGACCTCTCCGTCACACACAAAGTAAGAATGAAGTGTCTCAGGACACAAACGCAAATTGGAGAGTTGAATTAGCTGAACGATACTTACACCCAACATTACATATGTGAATACAAAATGGTGCGATAAGAACACTTTAGAGGAGTGGATTCACTACAGTCCTATTATTTGTGAAACCGAGCGGAAAAATCAATTTAGCAAAGTTTTATTTTAGATCCAGGGAAACGCGATAGAGTTTAGTAACTAGTGGATGTGTTAAATGCGGCGGGGTCAGGGATTTTCTCTGCCTCGTGATGGCTGGGTGTTGTGTGATGTCCTTAGGTTAGTTAGGTTTAAGTAGTTCTAAGTTCTAGGGGACTGATGACCATAGATGTTTAGTCCCATAGTGCTCAGAGCCATTTTTTTGATGTGTTAAATGCAACCAGGTTGCCCGTAGTTCCCACTGTTCCGTTTGCCCTGTCATTAGCTACTTAACACGAGAGACCTCACCTGCAGAGTGTCTGGGACCGCAGCTCGGCTCTGCTCCTCCTCTTCCACGTCCTCCTCCATCTCCTGGTATCCGGCGCCCAGGCAGCATAGGTTCCTGATGCGTTGGAAGATCTGCATAAACACAACAACGTGTGAGACAGTGGCCAGAGCAAGCGAAATGCAATGCAATTTAAGGCATTCTGCTGATGCTATACAGTGCAGATCATGAAAGAATTACGAGCTATGTCCTCTTTGCTGAAAAACACCTGACTGTGTGTCAAAGTGTGTGGATCTTCAGCATTACAAATAAACGTTGAAGTTCCAGATAATGCAACTACGTTACTAGTAGATAGCAGTTACCTTATGGAATGAAAACCCAGTATTCTAGGTCATCGATTCGGTAGACTTAAGAACCCCTGCACATCTTCCGCCCTACAATGTCATTGCTACTGTTTTTTACTTCATCGTACCTACTAAGAATTGAAAACATGCCATCCTGTCAGTCTATATCTTTACTGCAACTGCACTCTGTGATCGAATACTAATGGCGACTGTTTTGGGGACGTACCGTGTGGCGTCCAGATCGTCTTCCCCCTCCCGTGGGTCGAGGGCGCCAACGCCACAGGCGCGACGAGCGGTGTGGTGTCTCTGAAGAGCGGGACGGCTCGGTGTCCACACTAGTCCAGCAGGCAGACCAGGAGCCACCATTGTCCTGGAGAAAAAAGTTAAAAAGCTTGAAATAGCGCCACCTAGTAATAGTGTGCTGGACTGATGTGTTTAGTAAGGATATAAGCATTAGCGGTAAGCTAAAGTGGCTGCCTTCGCATTGAAAGTTATGTGTTACGAATTATACGAATATATATGTTTATATATGAATACATATTTTTCTCAGACACTTAAAATAAGTGACAAGGGTTGCATTGCGTGATCTGTGCAAAATAAATGGGCCAGGAAAAAATATCCTCGTATGCAGTGCAAACATATAATGACTGGAGGAAGTTTCTAGTAATTGGCTCCAGACCACTCCTATTAAGGAAGAGTATGGAACCTGTTGTACTCACCACTCCAGCTCCACGCTCTTCCTCTTCATGCAGGCGGCTTTCCATCAACACATCAAAGAACTCGTCCAGTGTCAAAGCTCGCACCTGTTGGAGAAGAAAGTACGAGTGTAGACGGCGAACATTTAGTTCAGATATTGGGACGCTGTAATATTCAACGTGCGTTTACTATTCGGTGCTGTAACAGTCATCACATATTGTAGAGCCGCAATAAATGTGTACATCTAAGTTGTCTGATTAAAATAGAAACATTCGCCAATTGGAGTTATCGCGTCATCGTTGGTCAGTCCGACGTTTTAAGTTGACGCTGTCGAGTCTTGTTTGCATGTGGAATTACATGGAAACTCTAGTAAAAGACTGACAATACACAGTATTTAGAACAACCAAGAGGAAAGATTTAGAATGGAAAACTAAGAGAAACGTGTTCTGATTAAAAACGTAGTAAAACCGGGCTGCAGTCTTCTTTCCCTACTGTCATTGCTGTACATCAAAGAATCATTGAAGAAAATAAGAGGAAGGGTCATCAGTGCAATTAAAATGCGGAGCGAAAGAATATGAGTGGTAAAATTCACTGAGAGTGCAATAATCTGTGAGTGGTAGAAAGGTTTACGAAACAAAGAGAGTGAACTGAGCAGCGTAATGAGCAGACAATAGTCTTTCTGAGGGATGCAATTAATAAGTAACCAATCAGGTGGAGGGGGGAGGAATACTCCTACTTTGGAAGCTAAATAACACAGGATGGTCAAACAAGAAAGCTACAAGTAGTAGACTAGATGAGATGAACAGAGCGATCCTCCGTAAAAAGCAGCCTGCTAACGTCAAACAAAGATTAGTAGCGTTCGGTAAGTGCTGTTAGAGACTTAATTCAAAATTCGGAAGACTGGTAAGATAAGAAATAATACGTTCCTCCGTTGAGAAAAAAATACATATTAAAAACCACGGCCTACAATCACGAACTTCATGAATTGAAATTTATCACGATGTCAAGGAATAAATTCCATTTAACCACACCGCGCCGTAGAGTCAAATCTTCTGAAGAAAGCACATTTTGTAACGCGTTCAGCAAATAATTCAGGACGATGATTGTAAAAGATATTCTGAGACGAAGAAGTGGGCACAGTGTTCTTTTATTCTTTGTGGTCGCATCAAACTAGTGCGAAGACTCATCACATTGCCTCCGCTCCTCGTAAGAAAGGCGCTTCACAACACAAGGACATTCAGTGCATCGTCATCGCCTGGAAGACTCTTTCTATACATCACCAGAGCGAGTGATATGCCGTTAATCAAGCAGACGAGCTGCACTGGCGCCTTCCATCGCGAGGTCTTGTACACAAGGCTCCCCTGACACGAAGCGGTGCGACATCACTACCTTCTGCTCTACCCTGACGTTCCCTGTAATCAGCATCCTTCGTGTCGGTCTTGTTAGTCGCAGCTAAAGCCATAAGTAACTTGTTGTTGAGCTCTTTTGGACAAGTCAGTTCTTTGAGTAACATTGAACTGTGTGCATCCCGGCAGAGTCTAACTGAGTCGAAAGAAAAACGAATGAACAATCGTAATCCCTTACAATTCAAGTTTTGCTCTAGGAAGCACTGTAGCACGACGAGACTCACCTGCAAGGTGTCTTCTGCTGGAGAGACGTCGTCCCCCACGCGCGTCTCCTCCGCCTCCCCTGGTGCTGCTGACCGACAGCAGAACCACTCCCTCACACGAGAAAACATCTGTGCAGAGGAGACACCGCGTGAGACGTAGTCCAGGCACTCCACAGGGATAAACATTACAGCTGGTGACATTACGTTTTCAGGAACAATTACACTGCTAATTTCAGGCTGCTGGTTATTACAAATTTTCTTTACTTTTATTATTACTCTGCTTCTTTCACAGTAAAAAAATCCTTTTACCACAATTACGTCTTGATCATTAAGGATTTTTGACTGAAAATAAAGGTGAGTGTGGTATCGATAGCTTCGACGCCACAACATACGTGCTCTCTACTAGGTTGGCACTATGACACCGACACCGACGACAGCGCCGTCTAGACGGCGCTGTGCAGCGCCGCTCCGGATTCAGCCCTTTTGATTCCGAGTAGACGATCAAGCAACATCGTTTCTATTTCATCGTGGGCGAGCCAATACAGATTTGGCCTGTGTAACTTCTGTGAGCGTGAGACATCCGGCTTCGCACCTACGTGCTCCTCAGTGCAAAGTTATGTATTCATCTTCTTGCTAAAGAAAAGGTGATTTAAATTTACACTGCAGTACCGAGATTTCTACCTCACCTGCTCTTCCTAGCTTCCTACATTCGGCCTACCATTCACATTACAGAACCAGACTCACGCGCCGCCTACCAGACGGAATACAAAATTAAGAATTTAATGCAACGAAGTCACAGTTACAGTCACGTTTCCTCCTCACATAGTACATAAACAATGCGGTTTCATGTAGTCTTTCATGGTTGTGCATCAAATAAACTTCATCTTCTCGTAACACACAACAACAAATACGAAATCCAATAAAATGGCGCTTTAGCTTGGGAAACACATCAGTGAACACAGTGCATGTTCCATCTTTTACAGGCTACTCACAGCAGTGAAAACGGCACAATATGCCGCGTGCGATCCCGCCGACCAAAGCTCAACCACAGTTCTGCGGAAAAACTTTCTACATTGTGCGATGAGTAACAGTTGAAAAATTAAAGTTAAAAATTTTTCACGATTGCGATACCAGACATGTTCCACAACGCGCCTTACAAATGGGGGTAAGGTGGTACTTTACGCCCAACAGAAAATTTTAAAAACTGCAAAATACTTCAACTATTTTTGATTTACGTTAACAGCATACTTCACAAAGAGCTATTGATGTGTAAGTAGGGTCAAGAACTGGAAACACTTTTGTGGCACTCTCTTAAAGTGCGCGTCATTTATGTTGGCGGCCGAGTTTAGGTTCGTTCTGCGCATCTGACGTCACAAAACACAGTCAGCCAATGAACAGAGAACGACGTTGCCAGATCTCGACTGCAGTGCAGAGCATGGACGAGTGTCTTCAGTTTTAGAAACGTTCAGTCATAAATAAAGTAATAGAACAAAAGCAATGTCTTGATAGCAGACTTTCTTTTATACTGCTTTTTCGCAATAAAGAACAGTGGTAATTGTTTATTTCCTATTGTACTTCGACGAAGCGTGAGTAATTCATAGTTATACCAACAGTGTTTGTCAGTATTTTGCGTGAAATGTTATAACCCTCATGGCATCATGTAAGTGGACGAGCCACGATAGCGTAACGGCTAAGGTGTTGGGTTTCTACGTATACGGTTATGAGTTCAAACCTTGTGAGGTGCTTAATATTTTCATTATTTAAAAACAATATCGAAGTGCCTCACTTCACGAATTATATTCGTTTGAATGCAATTTTTTGAAATTTCTAGTGCTTTGTCTCTTCATTAACCCTTTCGCTGCTGCAGACACGTGCTCCCCGCATTCCGCGCTGTGGGCGATTTTGTCATCACTGCACTGCTCGCCTGTGCAGACACATGGTGTTCCCACTGCTTTGACACGCTTATCATTCGATTTCACAAAAACTATTTGGCCCAAAACTTTGATTTGTACACGGCTTCTTGACTGATACCTTCCCCCCATAAATGACTTAATTTTGTTTCGATGTTCAACGCAGTTATTATGCAGCGTTAAATGTAGTAAACCATTGCACGAAATTTTGAAGAGTTTGCAGAGGTAGAAGTCCATAACGTATACTTTCCGTATGGTCGATTTTAGTTGCCACAATGTTGAGAATGAAATGTGGACAAGATACCTAAATTTCATATAAAATTTACTGTATAACAATATCTCATTTAATTTAAGTACCACATAGGTGTCGTATGTAATATTGAGAAATATTCCGTCTTTCGCGACTGTAATAAAAGTTTTATTTACACCGGACGCGTTTGGCTTTATTTTAAAGCACTTCAATCAATGAAAAAGGTATGGCACATACAC